>NC_060126.1:260271267-260577517 GCF_021461395.2 Schistocerca americana
GCCCAAAAGGGGAATGACATCTGATGCGCTACTGCTCACAGTAATAAACTACAAACAATCAAGGATTCTACTGCAGTTTGATGCTCTTCCTTCCACTCATTTTGGAAGGAGTCCACTGTTTTATGCCACCTATGCATTGGTCATACCAGACTCACCCATTGTTTTCTCCTGCGTAACAAACCACCCCCACAGTGTGCTTGTGGAGCCAGGCTGACGGTATCCCACATATTGGCGGAATGTCATCATCTTTTGGCCCTTCGTGCTAAGTATGGTTCTTCCAGATACCTTAATTTTAATATTGGTGGACGATTCACGGATGGTTGACTGGTCCTCAGTTTCCTCCATGAAAGTTGTTTATATTTCCAGATATAAGGTTTTCCTTTACTCCTGGGGAAGGGGGTGGTTGTGGTTGGGACCTCTCTTCACATCTTCTCGGTCTGGGACCCCATGACCACTCGCCCATGGAAAGACCGCTCTTTTTTCCAGTTTTTAGATTTTGTGTCACCCTTATGCCTTTTACTGTGGGTGTTTTAACTTCATTATTTTATAATTTTATTCCCTTGTCTGGATCTGTCCACTTCTTTTGTGAGTAACTTAGGAATTGCTGGACTGATGACCTCATCATTTGGTCCCATAAACCCTCTCAATTAATCAATAAATCAACCTCTAAAAGCAATTGTTATGTGACAGCTATTTACCCACAAATTAGGCATACTGACCTAGCGAAACAAAGTACCCATCTTCTAATTTCTAGTTGTTGTATGTTCCACCCTCAAGTCACATAAATGGTATTGTTAGGCCTACTGAGTTCGACTTACTATGAAGTTGTCATGATGTTGTGTGTTGTTGTGTTGTGGTATTCAGTCCGAAGACTTATTTGCCGTGGCTCTCCGTGCTACACAATCTTGTGCCAGCCTCTTCATCTCTGAATAACTATTGCGGCTTACGTCCTTCTGAATCTGCTTACTGTATTCATCTCTTAGTCTTGCTCTGCAATTTTTACCCTCCCCCTTACATACACACACACACACACACAAACACACAAACACACACACACACACACACACACACACACACACACACACACTCACACTTCCCTCCAATACTAAACTGGTGATCCCCTGATGTCTCACTGTGTAATATCAACTGCTCCCTACTTCTAGTCAGTTTATGCCACAAATTTTTCTCCCCAATTCACTTCAGAACCTCAACATTTGTTACATGATCCACCCACCCAATCTTCACCATTCTTCTGTAGCACCATATTTTTAAAGTTTCTATTCTCTTCTTATCTGAACTTTTTGCTGTCCACGTTTCCCTTCCATAAAGGGTACTCTCCAGACTGATACCTGCAGAAAAGACTTACTATCACTTGAGCCTATAATCAGTGTTAACAAATTTCTCTTCTTCAGACATACTTTTCTTGCCGCTACCAGTCTACATTTTATATCCTCTGCACTTCAGGCACCATCAGTTATTTTGCTGTCCAAATAGAAAAAAATAGTGTCTCATTTCCTAATTCCCTCGGCATCCCCTGATTTAATTTGACAACATTCCATTATTCTTGTCTTGCTTCTGTTGATGTTCATCTTATACCCTTCTTTCAAGATACTGCCTGTTCCGTTTAACTGCTCTTCCAATTCTTTTGTCTGAGAATTACAATGTCATCAGCAAACCCCATATTTTTTATTTCTCCTACTTTACTGCCCTGTATTGTATCCCTGCTACCTTCAGAATCTGAAAAACAGTATTCCAGTCAACATAGTCAAAAGTATTATCTTAAGTCTACAAGTGCTACAAACATAGGTTTACCTTTCCTTAACCTATCTTCTAAGAGAAGTTGTATTGTCAGTATTGCCTCATGTGTTTCTATGTTTCTCTGAAATCCAAACCGACCTTCCTCAAGGGGCCTTCTACCAGTCTAGTATTCTTCAGTAATTATGAATTATTTAGGAATAAAGGAGACGACTCACCGAAAGGAAGAAGCACTGCATCATTGATAGGCACAAAAACAAAAGGTACTGAGCTGGGCTACCTTTTGGAATGCACTTCCTCTTTGCACACATGTACAAAACCTTGTCTCTCTACTTTGTGCTCAGTCCACTGCCAACTATTTACTGGCCCAGGTGAGTGTACTGGGATGAGAGGGGGGGGGGGGGGGCAGTGCAAGGCAGATGACTGGATGACTGAGCATGCGATTGCATAGACTGGGGCGTGAGGTAATAGCAACCAACTAGCTGATGTGGGGATACAAATTGGGCAGGGTCACTGGGGCAGGGGATGGTGGAATTTACAGGAGCGAAGGATGTGCTGTTGTAAGGATAGCTTCCATCTGCGCAGTTTAGAGAAGCTGACAGTGGTCAAGAGGATCCAGACGGAATGGGTTGTGAAGCAGCCATTGAAATATTGCAGTTGTGCTCCGCCAATGTTCTGCCACTGGGTGGTCCATCTTGTGTCAGGCAACAATATGGCAGTGGCCGTTCATTCTAGTTTGACTCCTGGTTGTTTGTCATAACAGTCTAAAACACTGTACAGTGGTTGCAGCAGAACTGGTATATAACATGACTGCTTTCACAGGTGGCCCGACCTTCCATCTAGGTCTTTCACAGGGGCATGATCTCTGGGGGCATGATGTCTGCGGCAGAGGATTGGGGGTGCGAGTGGCGTAATGATGGATTAGGATGTTGTGGAGATTGTGTGGGATTGGAAGTACCTGGGGTAGGGTGTCCCTCATTTCAGGGCATGATGATGTATAATCAAAGTCCTAATGGAGGACATAGTTCAGTTCCAGTGTGGGGTGGTATTGGATGACAACAGGGTGCTTCCTTGTGGGTGGTTCTTGCGATGGATCTGATGATTGTGTGTGTGTGTGTGTGTGTGTGTGTGTGTGTGTGTGTGTGTGTGAGGATATGGCATGGGAAACTGTTTATGAATTAGGTCTGAGGGTATTGCCTGTCTGTGAAGCATCTACCATGGGTGGCCAGGCTATATGGGAGAGATTTTTTTTGGTGTGGAAGGGGTGGCAGCAGTGTGATTTGAACCGGGGTGTGCATAGAGCCATCTGAGAGAAAGAGATCGACATCTAGGAAGATGGCACGAAGGATAGAGGTCGACCAGGTGAAGTGGATGGGAGAGTAGGTGTTGAGATTGTGGAGGAACGAGGATGAGATGTCGTGGCCTTGGGTCCAGGTTATAAAGATGTCATCAATAAACCTGAACCAGTCCAGGGATTTGGGATTTTCAAAAGCTAGGAATGTTTCCCCTAGGTATCCTATAAAGAGTTTGGCATAGAACGATGCCATGCAGGTGCCCACGGCTGTTCCACAAGTTCCCTCCAAAGGTGAAATAGTTAAGAGTTATTTTGTTGTTGGTTAGGTGTACAGGGAATGAAGTGGTGGGTTTGGAATCAGCTGGCCATTGGGAGAGAGAGTGTTCAGTGCGGCAAGGCCATGGGCACGAGAGATGTTGGTGTATAGGAAGGTTGCATCCAACAGTGATGAGTAGGGCTCTGGGAGGTAAGGATGTGGGGATGGTGGAGAGACAGTGCAGGAAGTTGTTGGTATCTGTAATGCAGGAGGCTATGTTTTGGGCAATTGGTTGGAGATGTTGGTCGACAAGGGCCAAAAGTCTTTCTGTGGGGACACTGTAACCAGCTACAGTGTGGCGCCCATGATTGTTAGGTTTGTGGATTTTGGAGAGCATGTAGAAGGTGGCTGTACAGGCTGTAGGGAGATGGATACAGGGAAGAGGTCATGGGAAGGAAGAAGGTGTTGGAGGTTATATAGGACTTCTCGGAGGGGATCACTCTATCAGAGCTTGTAGGTGGAGGTGTCGGACAACTGGGTGAGGCCCCCTGACAGGTAGTCACTCCGGTTCATTACAACAGTAGTGGAACCTTTGTGTAACAGGAGGATGATTAGGTCAGTATCCATTTTTAGGTTGTGTAGGGTAGTCCTTTCTTCTGCTGAAGGATTGTTGTTCTTAGGGACGGAATTGGGGAAGTATGGTGAGGACAGGTTGGAAGTTAGGAATTCTTATAAGAGGACATGGTTAGGTGGGAGTGTTGGAGAGTCACAGTGAATTGTGGTATGAATTGAGATAGACAGGACTTGATCTTGCAATTGGATTAGTTTTGATAGGAGGGGTTGGTAGCAAAGAAGTGTTTCCACAGTAGGGCAAGGGATTAGGAGGGTAGGTCTTTCACAATTCCTACATGGTTAAACCTGATACCTTCATCTAGTCAGATTCTGACAGTCCCTGTACTTCACAAACCTAGTTCTACAAAAATACATCTCCGTGCACAGGCATCCATGAATCACCTTCACTCCCTCCCCAAAACACTGTTACTATTCAATCTCCACTACCTACACCTCATCAACCATATTGAAATTCTGACACTCCAATGCCTAGAAGATCATTCCAAACACCACCTCCACGAATTATTCAGCCTGCTGACCTCCTAATCCCATCTTGGCACCACTATGCAATCCCCATCCTACCCACAGTGTTCCTCCTTGGCAGCCCCTCATAGCACCCAGACTCTGCCTAGCTGACCTCAGCCTACCACATCCTTCAAAACCTCCTACCAAAACTCCATGAAATACAGAGCTGAAACAATCTCAGAACACTGTTGTTAACCTCACCAGTAAAATCATCAGCCCCACAGAAGTTAGTGCTATCCGAAGGCCTCGCATTCAGCCATACTACCAGCTTTAGGCATGTTGGGCTTGTTAATGACCTACTCTCCTTTTCCTGTTCCTTTCACTGGAAATGCTTCTATGCCACTATGCCACCAACCCTTCCAGCCAAAGCCAATCCAATCCCAACATCAGACCTTGTCTGATCCTGTTCATATCACAATCCAACTGTGATTCTCGCTAGAGTGCTGCAACGCTCAATGTATGACCGGTCACAGCTCGCCTGTTGACGGGGTGACCGAGCCGCTAGTGTCCGGCCCCACACGACTCTGCTCGGTCACGTACTTGCCCCATGTCTGATGTCCGGATTCCGGACACGCGGATAACCGAGCATGACCGGTCACCGCTGACGTCTCACCTCGCCTCGCCCCGGCTCTCTGCACTGCACTGCACTGTACAAATCCAAAGCATCTCTCTCTCTCTCTCTCTCTCTCTCTCTCTCTCTCTCTCACACACACACACACACACACACACACACACACACACACACACACACACACACAAAATGTATTTATCTCTGTCTCTCTCTCTCTCTCTCTCTCTCTCTCTCTCTTTTAATACAAAAGTAATGTTTCCAAGAACGGGTACGTAACATAGCTAAAATCATAGAACACTTTCTTTTATAATATTTACTCCCGTCTTCTTAACGTCCGGGAATTTTGTTGTAAATAAAACATTGTTCACAAGTGACCAATCTGTGTTAATGTAATGTGTTGTCAGCGTCAAATAGTGCACCCGATTATGCGAATCAGTCCACATATCAACTGTCGCAGCACGTTTTATTAATAACTTACGCAATAACAGAAGGCATTGTGCTGTTTCGTATTGCATCAGCTTGTTCTTTGACATGTCTGCTTATAGCAGAGGGATGTGGCACGACATCTGCCACGTTAACGTCTCCATAATGCGCACCTAGATGTATTAATTCTAGGCCTAGTTCTCTGAAACCTTCACCGGAAACAGCATTAAAAGGTTTCATATCTTTAGCACACATTGCAACACACTTTGCTGTAATACTATTTTTTATTACTGCCTGTATGCCTGAAGGAGCTGTATCTTTGTGAGGTTTCTAGCAACTGTGTTTCTTTAAATGAGTGGTTCCCGACTGGAAACACAATAATGTGGAGCAGTTTATGCACGATAGGTACCCAGTAGACGCACTGTTTTCGTCTACAACCAACAAACATGTGCTCCATACTTGGCTTTTTAGACCTTCCCGTTTCTTCAATGTGTAAACATTGGTTTCAATCTTACGTGTTACTGCACTGGCTTCCTCGCGGTGCATGATTACAGAGAGAGAGAGAGAGAGAGAGACACACTGCAAATGAGAAGCCCATACTGGCTGCAGTCTCACACGGATAATGACACGTGTAATGTGTTTGAAGTAAATGCTACGTATTCGGTCACGGCTTCTATGCTCGGTCACTAGAACTAGTGCGGGCAGCCTATCCAGTTAGGGTATGCTCGTCCCATCTCGTATTTTGTGCTCGCTTACTCGGTCATGCAGGACTCTAATTCTCGCACACTCCCACCTAAACATCTCCTGGTCCCATTCAAGGAATTCCTAACTTCCAGCCTGGCTGCACCATCCTGCCCCAGGTCCCTCCCTAAGAACAAACACCTTTCAGCTGAAGAAGGCACTGCCCTATACAACCCAGAAACACATCCTGACCTTATCATCCTTCCAGCAAACAAAGGTTCCAACACTGTTGTAATGAATTGGAGTGACAACCTGCCAGAGGGTTGCTGCCAGTTGTTCAAAATCTCCACCTACAAGCTTTGTCAGAGTGACCCCATCCCAGAAGCCCAATGTAACCTCCAGTCCCTGCTCAAATCCTTAGGTCCTTCCCAGAATCTCTCCCCTGAATCCATCTCACTACTCACCCCAACAACAGTCTGCACACCCACTTCTACATGCTCCTGAAAATCCACAAACCTAACAATGCGGGGCACCTCACTGTGTCTGGTTACAGTGCACCCACCGAAAGAATCTCAGCCCTTGTTGATCAACATCTCCAACCAATCACCTAAAATCTAGCCTCCCAAATTCAAGATATCGACTACTTTCTGCACTGGCTCTCTACCATCCCCACAACCTTATCTCCTGGATCCCCACTCGTCACTGCTGATGCCTCCTCACTATACACCAACATCCCTCATGCCCATGGCCTTGCGGCAGTTGAACATTACCTCTCCCACATCCTGCATATTCCAAACCCACCACTTCATTCCTTGTACACCTAAGCAACTACATCATAACCCAAAACTACTTCACCTTTCAAGGGAAGGTATATAAACAAAATTCATGGCACAGCCATGACCACCAGCATGGCTTCGTCCTATGCCAACCTCTGTATGAGCCACCTAGAGGAAACAAATCCCTGGTCTGTTTCAGGTTTATTGATGATATCTGTATAACAGGGTGTATACGACCCGGGAAATCCAGGAAAAACCCGGGAATTTTTCATCCGGGAGAAAACCGGGAAAAACCTGGGTTCGGAATTCCGGGAATTTTTCATTGTTTTTAGCTTTCAGTTAAATTTTTGTAATTTTGACTGCAGAATTGATTCTCTAGCAAAGAATGTTATTGTATCCTGCTACTGAAGAATGATACTGCAGCAATAAAATATAAATGAGAGGGAAAAAAATAAAACTTTAATGGCAAAAGAAATGTGCAATTTACAACAACAAAAAGCCGTGCATGCACAAGCATCTGCAAATAGCAAAAATATGTCAAAAGCCGTAGGGTGCAGACTGTAATTCTTCGTAACAATAAACTGCTTGCAATGAGCATGACGTCACAACTGTTCACATTAGGTTCATTTGACCAATTGCCAGCAGTCTGTTGGGCATGCGCATTTGACTCGCGTATAAGCAGTACCTTCTCCCGCTACTTGAAGTTTGGCTGTTAGCTGTATCGGTAGTAGCAGCAAGCAGCCAGATACAAACGAGAAAAATTTTTCCTGCGCCCCCTAGCTGCCAGATTCACGCTTGCACAGAGTTGTCGTGAGGATTGGGTTAACCTCCACGTGACCCGTGTTTACCTTAAGTGATTTCGCTGCTTCTCTTCGTGTACAGCTCCCACGTCAAATGAAAACAAAACGGATTTCTGTGGCCGGGAGCTATCAAGTGAATTAAAATACATTCACATAATTACGGAGGGTAAAAATATATTATTAGTTACAGTTTTCTGATTTTATTTTATTTCCAAGTTAGTAGCAGTCAAGCATTAATCACCTTGCAGAACAGTGAAGTTATTTTTGCAAGTTTACTAAAGAAATTTGGCTTTATTAATCTTTCTGCCGAGGCAATCATTTTATTTGAAACGAAGTGTTTCATTCTGCAGTATTGGCTAGTTCCAACTGTTCGCTGAATTTCAAGTGCACGTTATCATCTTCTGCCATATATGGCATTATGCGATAATAAAGAACCAAAAATGAGATCGTAGAGAACTGGTACTCCAAGAAAATTTACATCCCAAAAACCACATTGAAAAGCTTAATATCAGATGGGACCTATTTCATTGTGAATCTGGAAAAAGCCAATTTGCACTTCGAGCCGAATTATGCATTTTAGTATGGTTTACGAAATTCTGGTGCTCTTTGGCGTATCCTCTGATGCACTGTTTCTTTTATGGTGTAATGTAAGCTCTCTTAGTGCTTTATACACACGAACATACGGGCTTCCTACACCACTGCAGTTGCACACGCACAATAATGCCTGTTTTCTGGCGCTCTCTGGCAACTGGTAAATCGAACCTATTTCTAACAGTCTCCAGATAGTATTGCGAACAGTGGTTAGAAAAGCGTTACTTTCAAAGTAAATTTCTTTTTACGCAAGATGAATTATGTTACGTGTGAGAAAGTGGGATGGATATCTAAATCACAGAGCGTTCGAAACTGAACAGTTTGAGGACCAGCCACATACAAGAATTTCGAACCGAGACATTTATGTCATAATTTTAATTTTACTGGCACATTTGTGTTATGTGTCTTAAAGTATAACACACGCAAAAAAAGATCAATATTACATGTGAAAGCTTAGCTTTTCTTGTAGATATACAGTACTGTGTACATTAATGTAAACCGTTAACTTTTCCTCTTGCGTGTTCGCACTATGTAACCAGTAATCTTGCTATTGGCTGACTATAACAAGTGTCCTATGCTCTGAATAGCTGCTGTCATCGGCTGACGAGATCTCGTGGCTTGAGATATGACTAGCTTACAAAAGGACATCGCAACCTCGGTTTCAACGCTCCGGAAACTAACGCGCTGTGTTTGGTGCAATTCGAATTTATACTTTCGTAATACGAAAATATGCAGCGTATATGTTGCTGCAAATCAGAAGTCTTTCCAAAACTTATCTCTTTTTTATTTTATTTCTTTTTTCTTTATTTTATTTCTTTTTTTTATTAAAAGTCTCTCAAAAACTTCTTTGCCCCATCTTTTCTTTTTTTTCTGGGAATTTCTATGCAATTGTATAAAACGTTAACCATTAAAAGGATTGATAAGTTTTACAGTTCTGAGGGAAAATCTACGGAAAACTTACTGTCACTTAGCACAAAAAAAGTGGTTTTTCGCCTGGGAAAAAGCATATTTTTTAAACGGGATATCCGGGAGAAATCCGGGATTTTTTTTTCCTTGTCCCCGTATACACCCTGGTATAATCTGGATCCAAAGCCAGGACACCTTATCCTCATCCTTCCACAGCCTCAACAGCTTCTCTCCCATCCACTGCAGCTGGTCCTCCTCCATCCATCCCAGCTTCCTAGCTGTCAATCTCCTCCTCTCAATGGCTCCAGCCACATCTCTGTCCACATCAGACCCACCAATCACCAACGCTACCTGCACTTTGACAGCCGACACTGCTTCCACACCAAAACCTCCCATACATCCAGGCCACCAGTGGTAGATGCATCTGCCATGATAACTCCCTCACCCAGTCTGCTGAACACCTCACAAAAGGGCTTTGCAGACAGGCAACGCCCTCCAGACCTAATTCAGAAACGTTTTTCCCCATGCCATATCCTCACACGTATCTGATCCTCACATCCATCCCAAGAACTATCCGCAAAGATGTGCCTGCCATGTCACCCAATACCACCCCGCATTGGAACGACTGAACCACATCCTTCATCAGGGCTTTGATATCTATCATCATGCCCTGAAATGAGGTGCATCTAACCTAAGATACTTCAAATCCCCCCCAAAGTGGTGCTCACCGAACACCCAACCTGCACAAGATCCTATACTCCAACGCCGAGAGAAGTGCTCCGACAGCTGGCAGCACAATTGCCAGTATTCGGCACAGATGGGCAGCAAGCCAGCAGCAGTCGTCCAGCACTACGGCAACACTGGGAAGTTGCCACAGTAACATAAACATAAACAAAAGCTTACGATCCGATTGATTGTTGTGGATGCGTGAAGCACATGTGCCAAGGCCGCGTCAACTGTCAGAGCTCTTCTCGCCGTACGCACTGTAGTCCCTCCTGATGCCACTCCCACTCCCAGTCCCCCGCCACAGGGATTTGAACCCCTGTGGAAGACTCAGATGCAAGACCTGCCCAATACACCCACCCAGCACCACCTACTCCAATCCTGTCATAGCCCAGGCCACCCGTGAAAGCAGCCATGTTATGTACCACCTCTGCTGCAACCACTGTACAGTGTTTTACATTGGTATGACAGCCAACCAGCAGTCAACTAGAATGAATGGTCACCACCAAACTGTTGCCAAGAATAAGGTGGGCCACCCAGTGTCAGAACATGCAGCAGAGTACAACATGTGAGATTTCAATGGCTGCTTCACAACACATGCCATCTGGATCCTTTCCACCACTACCAGTTCTATGGCTCCCTATTCTCCCATGAGCTGCTAGACACTTCCCATCAATCCCCTGCCTGCCTCCCACCTCTCTCCATCCCTTCCTCCTACATCACCCAACAACACCCCATTACATTCACTGTGATCCAGAAGAGAGCTGGCAGTCGATCGAAGAAAATACAGGGAGATGGCCTGTGTGTGTGTGTGTGTGTGTGTGTGTGTGTGTGTGTGTGTGTGTGTGTGTGTTTGCTACAGCTAGAAAAAGGAAATGCCTTCCAAGAGCTAGCTTTGCTCCGTACCTTTTGTTTGTGTGCCCAATTGACGAAGCAGCACTTCAGCCTTTCAGTAAGTCGTCTCCTTTACTCCTAAATAATTCATAATTTTCAACCAGAACTTGACGTACTGTTAGTATTTTGCAACTGTGACTTTCTAAACTGATAGTTCAGTAATTTTCACACCTGTCAGCAACTGCTTTCTTTACAATAGGAATTATTGGGTTCTTGAAGTTTCAGGGTATTTCACCTCCATCATACATCTTTGTCATGGTTGGTGCTTCTGAGGCTGGCAGTAGTTCCGTCAGAATGTTGTCTACTCCCAGGGCCTTCTTTCAACTAGATCTTTCAGTGCTGTATCAAATTCTTCTTGCAGTGTCATGTTTCCCATTTTATCTTCATTTACACAGTCTTCCATTTCTATATAGCTTTATATAGCTTTCAAGTTCATCTCCCTTATATAGGTCCTCTATACACTCCTTCCACCTTTTCAGACTTTCCTTCTTTGCTTAGGACTCGTTTTCCATGAGAGCTCATGATATTTATACAGCTGCTTCTCTTTTCTCCAAAGGTCTCTTTAAATTTCCTTCAGGTGGTATCTTTCTTTCCCCTAGTGAAATGTGCTTCTAAATCCGTACATTCGTCCTCTAGCCACTCCTCTTTAGTTGTTCCTCCATTTCCTATCGTTCTCTTTTTTCAGATGTTTGTATTCCCTTTCACCTGCTTAATTTGCTGACTTTTTGTATTTTCTCCTTTCTTCAGTTAAAATCAATATTTCCTCTGTTAAACAAGGATTTCTATTAGGCATGTTCTTTTTACCTATGTGATCCTCAGGTGCCTTCACTATTTCACCTCTGAAAGCTACCCATTAGTACTGTACTCTTGTTCCATGTTCTTGTGGATTGTTGGGCTTGTGGATTTTGGGGAGCATGTAGAAGGTGGGTATGTGAGCTATTGTTGGGATTAGTAGGGAGATGGATTCAGGGGAGAGATTCTGGGAAGGGCCTAAGGTTTTTAACAGGAATTGGAGGTTACATTGGACCTCAGGAAAGGGGTCACTGGCAGAGCTTGTAGGTGGAGGTGTTGGACAACTGTCGGATACCTTCTGGCAGGTAGTCACTGCGGTTCATCACAACAGTGGTGGAACCTTTGTCTGGTGGGGAAGGACGATAAGGTCAGAATCCATTTTTAGGTTGTGTAGGGAGTCTGGTCTTCTGTTGAAATGTTGTTGTTGTCAATGTTCTAGTCAATCGTTGCCTAAAGCTCCCTCTGAAACTCTCAATGGCCTTTGGTTCTTTCAACCTAATCACGCCCAGCTCCTTAATTTCCTACCTTTCTGCACTTTCTTTAATTTTAATCTACAGTGCAAACCAGTAAATTGTGGTCAGAGTGCATGTGTACAACCTCCTTGTGATTAAATCGAGTGTTTGCAGTGATTACATTATGTTCTGTGCAGGGTTCTACCAGATTGAGTTCATCTTTCATTCTTTTCCCCCAGTTCATACTCACTCACCATCTTTTCCTCTTATTCCTTTTTCCTTCTGTCGAGTTCCAGGCCCCTATCACAATCAAATTTTTATCTCCCTTAACTATCTGAAAATTTCTTTTACCTCATCATACGTTTCTTCAATGTCTTCTTCATTTGTGGAGCTAGTTGGCATATAAACTTGTACTGCTGTGGTGGTTGTTGGCTTTGTGCCTATCTTCATTATGATGATGCGTTCACTATGCTGTTCATAGTAGCCTACCTGCAATACCTGTTCATACATTACTCCTATTTGGTTTTCTATTTATAATCCTGTATTCACCTGACCGGAAGTTCTGTTCCTCCTGCCATCGAACTTAACAAATCCCACTATATCTAGCTTCAACCCATTCATTTCCCTTTTTAGTTTTCCTAACCTATCACTATGATTAAGGTATACAACATTCCACACTCCAGTCCGTACAATGCTAGTTTTGTTTCTCCTGATGATGACATCCTCCTGAGTAGTACTCACCCATAGATCCAAATGGGGGACTATTTTACCTTTGAAACATTTTACCCAAGAGGATACCATCATCATTTAACTATACAGTAGAACTGAAAAATTACATCTGTAGTTTTCCCCTTGCTTCTGTTGTTCACAGTACTAGCACAGCAAGGCCGTTTTGGATCGTGTTACAATGCCACATCAGTCAATCATCCAGACTGTTCTGCAACTACTGAAAAGGCTGCTACCGCTCTTCAGGAACCACACATTTGTTTTGTTTCGTTTCAGTTCTCAATAGATACCCTTCCATTGTGGTTGCACTTGTGGTACAGCTATGTGTATCGTTGAGGCATGCAAGCCATCCCACCAATGGTGAGGTCCATAGTTCATGGACGTTGTTGTCATATGATCAGTTTAAAATGAATGAAAAAGGGAAATTGTAAAATACTGGGAAACTAAATTACAAATCGGACTAACTTCTACACACAACTATACATCCTTTAACATATTATACAGTAACTCTTCAATGAAATAAACTCATAGGGTAAACTTACCTGCGCTCTGATTATTGGAACTGAAAGCTACAATTAACAGCAACCAGTTCCACCAGTTATTGTGTTTAGATGTACATTCTACACTGCTCTCCAGGCCTGTTGAGTTTGTGAATTACAACTTATTCAAGCAAGTATAGAAATTAGATTTGTAATTTAATTTCCTAGTTTTTTCTTTGTTTCAACAGAGCATCTGATGACGACTTGGTAATAAGCAGAAACCAGTAATGGTACCATTTGTGTGATCTGCTGCTGCCGTATATAACAAGAAAAACACTATTTCCCCTTTGTACCTCTCTTGAAATATCTCAGTATCAAACCTGTAACCTTACGTATCAGTTACCAAACAGAACTTCTTTATTACATGTGAATACTCCAAGAATTGAGACTGACTCTCATCTTTTTTTGTGTGTTCAGACTCCTTCTGGCACTCCTCATTTCAAGCAGCCACAGTGCTTTTGAGTTTCAGCAAGGCCTTCTTAGAAATACAGTTCATGCTAAGCCCTGGCACTTGGCTTCTATAAAATTGTACCATTCCCAAAAAGGACACCAGTTGCTATTGGTTCAACGTGAGTGGCAGTTTTTGATCAAGACCACTCTCTCTGGATCTGCTAAACACCCTGTTCATTATGTTAATTAGGAATTTGATCTCAGTACATCCAAAGTGGACTTCTGCAAACTCAACAATGGTTGCCTTCTTAGACAGTTTTTCAAGCAAGGAATTTAATATCACTGTGTGGGTTCCCCAGTTTTTGGATGTTACCAGCACGTCATCAACCTAAAGGAACACCTTTCCAATAGGTCTTTCTTAAAGCTTAATGCATTGAGGCCATACAAAAGAACTTTAAAATAATAACAACTGCCCCAAATAAAATAGTATATTAGCATGTGATTTTGCTTCTGAGAGAACCTGCCAGTACCCAGCATTCACATTGAGTGTACTTCTGTACCTCATATTTTTGAATTTTGCTAAAATTCAATTCCTTCCATTGGCACAGGTGTGTATCTTCGTACTTCAATGCTCTTGTTCAAGTTTCGAGCCTTCAGATAAGTATCTGATACCTCCATTGGGTTTCCTTTTTGCAAGCTAATATGCTGACAGACACTGCTTGCTTGAAAATCTTGTTGTAAAAGTTACTGTTTATAGTCCACACTCTAGGGAATGATATAATCATTCAACTTTGTTTTTACATAACTCAGGATGTGTTGAATTTTTTCTGATGGTTGGCCCAATAAAAATCATTGTTTAAAGATATATTTCACGTCATTACATTTGTGACTGCACGCCAGCAATGTCCCAATGGAAAGACACCAAGCATTGAGTGTGTGGGCCCCTCACCATTATTTACATTGGTTGCATAACAGCCCCAGTAGATGAACGAGTCCCCTTCAAAAGAACAAGAAACATAAAACCTCACACATTCTAACATTCTAAGATATTCTTTAATGCTAAATACTGTTGTTCTTAACAAAATATAGTTATTCTGGTCCATTTATAGGGAAAAATTTTCTTCAATATGTTGTCCGTAGATAGAAGTCACGATACAATCACATTCACACTTTGTAAGGGCTCGGAACGTGCGGTTGAGACAACTGACATCCGCAAGTAACATCTTTTGAGTTATCTGTAGTTTTTCTAGGATGCTGCTTGCTATGAGGTACAGGTATTATTGCAGCATTACAAACCACCACACTACAAAAAAGCTCTCTCTGACTGCTCAGTAATTCCACAGTCAAGCATTTATTTTTTAACCAGTGAAGCATTTATTTTTTAACCATGTCTTCGCTTCAAACAATTTTTGTATGTGTACGTGTGTAGGGTATAGAGGTTTATAAAATAGTACAGCTTTCTCTGTCTTGAATCGGCATAATTACTCTTTGAATTGGTAATTAGTAGAGGTTTTAGTTGTTCCTCCTCCTCAAATACTTGGCTCCTTAAATTTTGCTTCCAGTTCGTTTTACCATTTTTCTCACCTAAAGCTATTCTAGCTTGTAGGATTTCCACTTCTCTGATTGTTGTAGTATCTTTACCTGTTGAATTTTTCCAGCTACTTACAGTTTATGACAGTTCCTTTAGTTAAACCTCTCTATTTAGAGATCTTCCCCAACAGTATTAGCTCTCATTGACTCCCATACTAAATCCAACAAAACCATGTAACTAGGGTTATGGAAAAAAACCTGATTTTTTTGGCCAGTTTTGGCATTATTTTTTTGCAGTGTGTGTGTGTGTGGGGGGGGGGGGGGGGGTTCCCGTCCAGTTTCTCTTTTTGGTTAATTACTTTCATCCAATTTAACACTTTTTAAATGTTATGTTGAAAATGAAACTATAGCTATTATTATGTTTATTATGCCGTGCACATGACATGTATATTAATTGACTTGAGAAGGAAAAAGGGAAAAAACCTTTTTTGTTACATTTGATAAGTAAATGAAAAAATAATGCAAGGCAAGTGAGTTTGCAGCCAAACACTGCAGCCAGTTTTTCAAATGGCAGCATTGTTATTATTTCTAGATTATCTTCTGAGAGATTATGCTGCTGATCAAAACTTCACTGTAGTTATAAAATAGCCTCTCACTGTCAACATTGGAACACAGAATCTGAATAGCCTTAAGTGCCACAACCACAGACTGCTGATTATAAACTGCTGTTGCCTGCAGGCATTTGACTGTGCCAACATTCCTGGTTACATGGAAATTTACTTTTCAAGGAATTCTGAAGAGATTTATACATCATTCAAGTAACTACACAGGCACAGACTGAAAGACCCTTGC
The DNA here is from genome assembly GCF_021461395.2 of Schistocerca americana. Classification (NCBI taxonomy): domain Eukaryota; kingdom Metazoa; phylum Arthropoda; class Insecta; order Orthoptera; family Acrididae; genus Schistocerca; species Schistocerca americana. The sequence continues at coordinate 260,287,356 of NC_060126.1, forward strand.
CATTTCTGTATTAACAGGGTTTAATCTTGTTGTCTTTGGGTTAAACCATGGAGGCTTTGAAGACAGTTGTTTGACAACCTCATCTGAAGATGCAAGCCAGCATTTCAGTCCCTGCTGCACTTCTTCATGAAGCACTTGCCTATTTATCTGTTTTAAATTTCATTTGTTTCATCTCCAGAAATTCGTTTACCCATAATACTGAAACATTCTTCAAACTGTTTTAACTTTGAATTAAGTTAATATGTCTTGTGATATATCAAAATCTCTAAGAAGCCAGTCATATTGGTTATGTCATTGGTATGTTCATTAACAAACTAGGCCTCTGAAAGAATCCAGTTCACTTCAACATCTGGTAGCTCCATCAGACTACTCCTGCATGTTATCACAGTAGAAGAATTTAATTATTTCTTCAAAGTGTTCTGCCATGTAAGTGGTTATGAAAAGCCACGAGTTCCAGGAAAGGTGAAAATCTTTATATCCTCTGTTCTTCTCCTTCAGGAATTGTAAATACAAATTGGGTTGTTTTGGAAATCAGTCTTATGCAAACACAATTAGTTTATTTTTATATTTACCCAGACATGTTTCGACACCAATGTGTCATCTTCTGTGGGTCAAATTTTTATTTCTGTAAAGTACAATGTCACATTTGTAATAATTTAACTGCTGTAGGCCTAAGAAGCACAGTATTTGCAATTTACTTTGGTTTGTTTTGACACTCGCCTTAAAATTACATAGTTAACTGAACTGTATTGTTATACGTTGAATTTAGTGCTTGTTTTCGTCATTTTTTTGACAGCATGTCATCTGCAAATTAGCTACGAAGAAAATTATTGTGTATTTGTGGAGAGCTGTTTTGAAGGTAGAGGTTATCTATGTTTCTTACTTACATTATCCATCCTGTTTCGTGTCCCTGGTTGGTGTCTCAATCAGCTGCTATTTAGTGCATTGCTTTCACTCGGTTTTTCACAAATTTCCACTCACTACTTCAGCTCACATGCACTTACACAAAGTGTGGCGAAAATGTGATCTGAGCATACACGTCTGACAACACACTCAGTGAGAGGTGTCGTGTTATTGTCATTGCTCACTTGTCCATCATTGGGCTTGTGTTTGTTATGGCGCTGATTTTGAATATGTGTGTGTGTGTGTGTGTGTGTGTGTGTGTGTGTGTGTGTGTGTGTTAATATGAAGGCTGTGGGCGAAAGCTATATGCCAATGCCTTTTAATGTACCTGTCTGCAACTTGATGTGTCTTCTTTACAGTCAGTAGCAATCTGTATTTTCCTACATCGTTCACAATATGAAAGATGCAGAGATTGTCGTTCAATAAGTAAAGCAACACATTTTTTTTCTGAAACAGGGGTTGTTTTATTCAGCATTGAAATACACCAGGTTATTCCCCAATCTTTTAGCTACACAACACTATTTTTCAACGTAATCTCCATTCAGTGCTACGGCCTTACACCACCTTCAAATGAGGGCCTGTATGCCTGCACGGTACCATTCCACTGGTCGATGTCGGAGCCAACGTCGTACTGCATCAATAACTTCTTCATCATCCGCGTAGTGCCTCCCACGGATTGCGTCCTTCATTGGGCCAAACATGTGGAAATCCGACGGTGCGAGATCGGGGCTGTAGGGTGCATGAGGAAGAACAGTCCACTGAAGTTTTGTGAGCTCCTGTCGGGTGCGAAGACTTGGGTGAGGTCTTGCGTTGTCATGAAGAAGGAGAAGTTCGTTCAGATTTTTGTGCCTACGAACACGCTGAAGTCGTTTCTTCAATTTCTGAAGAGTAGCACAATACACTTCAGAGTTGATCGTTTGACCATGGGGAAGGACATCGAACAGAATAACCCCTTCAGCATCCCAGAAGACTGTAACCATGACTTTACCGGCTGAGGGTATGGCTTTAAACTTTTTCTTGGTAGGGGAGTGGGTGTGGCGCCACTCCATTGATTGCCGTTTTGTTTCAGGTTCGAAGTGATGAACCCATGTTTCATCGCCTGTAACAATCTTTGACAAGAAATTGTCACCCTCAGCCACATGACGAGCAAGCAATTCCGCACAGATGGTTCTCCTTTGCTCTTTATGGTATTCGGTTAGACAACGAGGGACCCAGCGGGAACAAACCTTTGAATATCCCAACTGGTGAACAATTGTGACAGCACTACCAACAGAGATGTCAAGTTGAGCACTGAGTTGTTTGATGGTGATCCGTCGATCATCTCGAACGAGTGTGTTCGCACGCTCCGCCATTGCAGGAGTCACAGCTGTGCACAGCCGGCCCGCACGCGGGAGATCAGACAGTCTTGCTTGACCTTGCGGCGATGATGAGACACGCTTTGCCCAATGACTCACTGTGCTTTTGTCCACTGCCAGATCACCGTAGACATTCTGCAAGCGCCTATGAATATCTGAGATGCCATGGTTTTCCGCCAAAAGAAACTCGATCACTGCTCGTTGTTTGCAACGCACATCCGTTACAGACGCCATTTTAACAGCTCCGTACAGCGCTGCCACCTGTCGGAAGTCAGTGAAACTATACGAGACGAAGCGGGATGTTTGAAAATATTCCACAAGAAATTTCCGGTTTTTTCAACCAAAATTGGCCGAGAAAAAAAAAATGTGTTGCATTATTATTGAACTGCCCTCGTATGATGAATGCTGAAATGTTTTGCCTAATCGACATTATATCGCATGATGTATTTACATATAAAGTACTGGTACTTTTTTACAAAAGTATGCTTAGTCGTAATGAAACACAGCATTCAACCATGACTACCACAAATCAATTGCTCACAGTAGTGTTTAGTCACTAAAATTGACAATGAATGGACACAAAACACTTGTTGGTCTTACTTTTTAACACGGGTTATAAACTAGTGTAATGCTGCTATCAGCTTTAATGAAAAAGTAGGTAGCTGATTTCAACAGTAAATAGCAATTATTTGTTACTGATATCCTCAGAATGACAATGTTCGTTGTCTGGAAAGAATGGGAAGGTTATATTTTTGCTGACAATTCATTAAAAACCACCAATTTTGCATTATGTTGCTAAAAGTCAACAGATATTGCACTGCTTCATTAAAAGTGCCAATTTCATGTGGTTTGTCACATTATTGTTTAAATAAAATTTACCTATCCATAGTGGTAAGTTTACCTCCACAAATACTAACATAAGTTGCCAAATTGTAACTCCAATATACTGAAGGTCAGTTGAACTTCGTCTCCATTTTCCCCTTTTGTACTATAGCACCTAATCTTTACAAGCTAATAATGGGAAAATACAGACTTCTCCATCTAGTCTTGTTACACTCAAACACGTCTCTCACTGCAAGGTTCACTTCACTCCTGTATCAAATACAGTTTTCATTTGGTCCTCCATCGGTGTAGTCCTTCATGATCAAGACTGATATTTTTCATTTTGGTGTTCCTTTTGTAGTAGCAATTCATCCATCAAAATCACTCTTCTTTTGGCACATTAAGGAAGCTGTTTGATAGCATCATTGTTCACTACATTACTTTTACTTCTTTCCCATTTTGCTTCCTTGACAAGTTGTTGTTGTTGTTGTTATTAGGATTAGTATGAGTATTATTGTTAAGTGCTCGAGGAACCCAATTTTTCACCAGGACATTTCATCATTTACGGCTGTTTTTAAAGACCCTGCAATCAGTGACCTTGATAATATTGTCCTTTTCAGAAACAGCTAGTTCCTTGATTTGGTTTTTCCCATGCTTTCTTAAATGCTACGGAGAGTTGTTTTTCATTTGGGCTTCTCTCTCAAATTAGTTAGATAATAAAATTGGCCAAGAGACTCCGACAATGATTGAACTTGATTCCACCTCTCACAGACAAGGTGCTCACCTTTTCTATTTGGTAGTTTAGTTATTAAAACATCTGTTAGATGAATTGTTGTTTCATGTAATTACAAAGCTTGGTTCAAATGGTATTCCAGAAAATTTTGATATTTGGATCAACTACACTGAGATGACAAAAGTCATGGGATAGTATTATGTACAATTACAGGTGGTGGTAGTGTCCTGCACACAAGTTATAGAAGGGCAGTGAATCGGCGGAGCTGTGGTTTGTACTCAGGTGATTCATGTGAAAAGGTTTCTGAAGTGACTATAGCTGCAAAATGGAAATCAACGGGCTGAATGATGGTAAAAGTTTGTTGGATGGGACATTCAGATTCAGAAATTGTTAGGGAATTCGATATTCTGAGATCCACAGTGCCATACCAGATTTCATGCATTACCTCTCACCATGTACAATGCACTGGCCGACAACGGAGAGCAGTGGCATTTGTGTAGAGATAGATGTAAATACGAACAGACAAGCAGCACTGTGTGAAATAACCACCCAAATCAGTGGGATGTACAATCAACGTATCCGTTAGGACACTGTGCAGTGAAATTTGGTGTTAATGGGCTATGGCAGGATACGACGAATGTGAGTGTCTTTGCTAATAGCACATCATCGCCTACAGCGCCTCATCTGGGCTCGTGACCCTTTCAAATTGACCCTAGACGACTGGAAAACTGTGGCCTGGTCAGTGGCGTCCTAATTACAGTTGGTAAGATCTGATGGTAGGGTTAAAGTATGGTGCAGACCCCATGAAGCCATGGACCCAAGTTGTCAACAAGGCACTGTGCAAGCAGGTGCTGGCGCCATAATGGTATGGGTTGAGTTTACATGGAATGGACTGGGTCTCCTGGTCCAAATGAACAGCTCAGTGGCAGGAAATGGCTATGTTTGGCTACTTGGAAACCATTTGCAGCAATGCATGAACTTCATATTCTGAAACAACAATGGAATTTTAATGGATGACAGTCTGCTATTTCACCGGGTCACAACTGTTCTCGATTGGTTTGAAGAACATTCTTTACAATTTAAGCAAATGATTGGCTACCCAGATCACTAAACATGAATCCCATCAAACATTTATGGGACATAATCGAGAGATCAGTTCATACACAACATCCTGCACAGGCAATGCTTTTGCAGTTACAGCTTTAGAGGCAACATGGCTGTATATTTCTGCAGGAGACTTCCAGTGACTTTGAGCCTATGCCACATCGAAATGCTGCACTATGCCAGGTGAAAGAAGGCCCTACACAATATATTGGGAGGTATTCCACGACTTTAGTCACCTCAGTGTGTTATTATGTGAGGTTAGTTTGAAATATAACCTGTGCTTGGCTGTAAAGAAAAAACTCTTATAGAAAAAATTTAATACTGTATACATCTTGAAACTACAGCTTTTTGCTATTTTTCAGCAGAGTGACTGTTGAGATTTAAAAGTTTGTCATAATGCTTTAGTAATTTGCAAATTCCCTCTTCATAAAACTCTGCTGTCTGGGCACATAAGCAGTCTTTCACAGCATTTTGAGGTCCGTCATTATCATAGTTCTATGACGCATGCCACTTCTTCATGTGAGCAAAGATAATAAAATCACTTATGCCAAGTCTGAGCTGTATGGGAGGTGGTCAAGATTGTCCCATTTGAACTGCTTCAAAATAAGGAAGCCTACCACTCCTCTCTTCATCATGAATGTTTGTTCTACCACTTCTTAAAAATTGGCCCCGTTGCTGCTCAACCTCTTCACTCATAACATCTGGGCTGTGTTCACTACACTGTTGATGATAAATGTTTGCTACTGAAACATTCAGCAACAAAAGAAATCTTATTACTGCTCAGGCTTTACATTTGTGGGATTTTCTATTACCACATTCTTATTTTGAGGTTATGAGAAGCAAATGTGCAAAAGAACATGGTTCATATTGCCACTGCTGGACTCTTGGTGAAACAGAGAATGTGCAGATGTCACAGTGGTGGTGCTCCATGCACAAATACTAAAGCCACACTAGAATGGCGCTTACTTTCCAAACTTTGAGGTCTGAATAACTCCAGCCTTTGGTTTCATTGTGCATTTTCTGAACATTGAGTGACTACAAAAGCTCGAGTAAAATCATTTACTGTCATAAACTTGCCTATTGCCTATCGAGCATTGTCTTTGCCAAGTGACTAATTATAAATCTTACATGCGTATGGCTATCCTGAGTAGATGGAAGAGCTCCAGGAAAAGTTTTCAGAAAGATTGTGGAATAAACTCCTCAGTTATTTTAAATTGTACAAAGTGATTGACATCATTTTTATACCAAATTTAATCTGTCCATCCCAGTTAAGCTTATGATCTGCGCCGCTGTCATTTTCTGCTCTTACTACTAAAAAACACTTCGGATAATTCGTTTAGGTAACAGCACCTCCACCACAACTTTGATTCTGTACCTCATCTATTGCCTGTCTACTACAGGGAACTGAATACCCCTTGAAAGGATTTGGGTGACAAAAAAACATTATAATTGTTGGTATGAGTTTCTCCATGATACCTTGACTACTGAATGTTCTACTTTTTTCAGAACGATTTTCAACAGTTACATATAACAATCAACATTCATTTTATATTTGCATGCGAAGATGTATATCGAGCATATACTAAGCTCACTCTAACTCAGACTTTGCAAGCAGTTTCAACATGAACATTATTGATATTATTTTCTTGAGTTTCATTGTTGACAGATGTAATTTACTATACCAAAGGCCTCCTTGGTAGTCTATGCAGTGTTCGTAGCTCCATGCAGTATCTGCTGTGATACAGGGACTACTGCTGACAAACTCCAAACTGCTGCATGCCAACTGAGGAGAACGTCAAACAAATAATGAAATATAAAACAAATATGTAAACTAATATAGGATATCGTGTGCTTTGAAATTACACGTTTCTGTTTTATTTAAACATCATAATGTTCGTTGTTGTGGTCTTCAGTCCAGAGACTGGTTTGATGCAGCTCTCCATGCTACTCTATCCTGTGCAAGCTTCATCATCTCCCAGTACCTACTGCAACCTACATCCTTCTGAATCTGCTTAGTGTATTCATCTCTTGGTCTCCCTTTACAATTTTTACCCTCCACAGTGCCATCCAGTACTAAATTGGTGATCCCTTGAAGTCTCAGAATATGCCCTACCAACCTATCCCTTCTTCTAGTCAAGTTGTGCCACAAATTTCTCTTCTCTCCAATTCTATTCAATACCTCGTCAATAGTTACGTGATCTACCCTTCTAATCTTCATCATTCTTCTGTAGCACCACATTTCGAAAGCTTCTATTCTCTTCTTTTCCAAACAATTTATCGTCTACGTTTCACTTCCGTACATGGCTACACTCCATACGAATACTTTCAGAAACGACTTCCTGACACCTAAATCTATATTCGATGTTAACAAATTTCTCTTCTTCAGAAACTCTTTCCTTGCCGTTGCCAGTCTACATTTTACATACTGTCTACTTCGACTATCATCAGTTATTTTGCTCCCCAGCAAAACTCATTTACTACTTTAAGCGTCTCAATTCCTAATCTAATTCCCTCCGCATCACCCGACTTAATTCAACTACATTCCATTATCCTTGTTTTGCTCCTGTTGATGTTCATCTTGTATCATCCTTTCAAGACTCTGTCCATTCCGTTCAACTACTCTTCCAAGTCCTTTGCTGTCTCTGTCAGAATTACAATGTCATCAGCGAACCTCAAAGTTTTTATTTCTTCTCCATTGATTTTAATTCCTACTCCAAATTTTTCTTTTGTTTCCCTTACTGCTTACTCAATAACATCGGGGATAGGCAACAACCCTGTCTCACTCCCTTCCCAACCACTGCTTCCCTTTCGTGCCCCTTGCCTCTAACTGCCATCTGGTTTCTGTACAAATTGTAAATAGCTTTTCGCTCCCTGTATTTGACCCCTGCCACCTTCAGAATTTGAAAGAGAGTATTCCAGTCAACATTGTCAAAAGCTTTCTCTAAGTCTACAAATGCTAGAAATGTAGGTGTGTCTTACCTTATTCTATTTTCTAAGATAAGTTGTAGGGTCAGTATTGCCTCACGTGTTCCAACATTTCTATGGAATCCAAACTGATCTTCCCCGAGGTCGGCTTCTACCAGTTTTTCCATTAATCTGTAAAGAATTCATGTTAGTATTTGCAGCCGGGGCTTATTAAACTGGTAGTTCGGTAATTTTCACATCTGTCAACACCTGCTTTCTTTGGGATTGTAATTATTATATTCTTCTTGAAGTCTGAAGGTATTTCACCTGTCTCGTACATCTTGCTCACTAGATGGTAGAGGCCTTGTTTCGACTTAGGTCTTTCAGTGCTCTGTCAAACTCTTCACGCAGTGTCATATCTCCTATTTCATCTTCGTCTACATTCTCTTCCATTTCTAAAATATTGTCCTCAAGATCATCGCCCTTGTATAGACCCTCCATATACTCCTTCCACCATTCTGATTTCCCTTCTTTGCTTAGAACTGGGTCTCCATCTGAGCTCTTGGTATTCATACAAGTGGTTCTCTTTTCTCCAAAGGTCTCTTTAATTTTCCTGTAGGCAGTATCTATCTTATCCCTAGTGTTATATGCCTCTACATACTTATATTTATCCTCTAGCCATCCCTGCTTAGCCATTTTGCACTTCCTGTCGATCTCATGTTTGAGATGTTTGTATTCCTTTTTTCCTGCTTCATGTACTGCAATTTTATATTTTCTCCTTTCATCAGTTAAATTCAATATCTCTTCTGTTACCCAAGGATTTCTATTAGGCTTCATCTTTTTACCTACTTGATCCTCTGCTGCTTTCACTATTTCATCTCTCAAAGCTACCCATTCTTCTTCTACTGCATTTCTTTCCTCCATTCTTGTCAATTGTTCCCTAATGCTCTCCCTGAAACTCTCTAAAACCTCTGGTTCTGTCAATTTATCCGGGTCCCATCTCCTCAAATTCCCACCTTTTTGCAGTTTCTTCAGTTTTAATCTACAGTTCATAACCAATAGATTGTGGTCAGAGTCCACATCTGCCCCTGGAAATGTCTTACAATTTAAAACCTGGTTCCTGATTGTCTGTCTTACCATTATATAATGTGTCCGAGACCTTCCAGTATCTCCAGGTTTCTTCCATGTATACAACCTTCTTTTATGATTCTTGAACTAAGTGTTAGCTATGATTAAATTATGCTCTGTGCAAAATTCTACCAGGTGGCTTCCTCTTTCATTTCTCTCCCCCAATCCATATTCACCCACTATGTTTCCTTCTCTCCCTTTTCCTACTCTCGAATTCCAGTCACCCATGACTATTAAATTTTCGCCTCCCTTCACTACCTGAATAATTTCTTTTATTTCATCATCCATTTCATCAATTTCTTCGTCATCTGCAGATCTAGTTGGCATATAAACTTGTACTACTGTAGTAGGCATGGGCTTCGTGTCTGTCTTGGCCACAATAATGCGTTCACTATGCTGTTGGTTGTAGCTTACCCGCACTCCTATTTTTTTATTCATTATTTAACCTACTCCTGCATTACCCCTATTTGATTTTGTATTTATAACCCTGTATTCACCTGACCAAAAGTCTTGTTCCTCCTGCCACCAAACTTTACTAATTCCCACTATATCTAACTTCAACCTATCCATTTCCATTTTTAAATTTTCTAACCTACCTGCCTGACTAAGGGATCTGACATTCCACGCTCCGATCCGTAGAACGCTAGTTTTCTTTCTCCTGATAACGACGTCCTCTTGAGTAGTCCCCGCCCATAGATCCGAATGGGGGACAATTTCACCTCCGGAATATTTTACCCAAGAGGACGCCATCATCATTTAACCATACAGTAAAGCTGCATGCCCTCGGGAAAAATTACGGCTGTAGTTTCCCATTGCTTTCAGCCGTTTGCAGTACCAGCACAGCAAGGCCATTTTGATTGATGTTACAAAGCCAGATCAGTCAATCACCCAGACTGTTGCCCCTGTAACTGCTGAAAACGCTGCTGTCCCTCTTCAGGAACCACACGTTTGTCTGGCCTCTCAACAGATACCCCTCCATTGTGGTTGCACCTACGGTACAGCTATCTGTATCGCTGAGGCATGCAAGCCTTCCCACCAACGGCAAGGTCCATGGTTCATGGGGGAGATTTATTATAAAGTAAATTATGGAGACACTTGCTCATTTATAGATGACAAAGATACAGAAAACGTCTTACCTCTGGCACCTATGAGATAAATCACGAATTTAATTCAGTTAAATTGTGTATCCCACCCTCAGTCAAATGAATTTCGTTGTTGTGGTGTTTATCTTTATGGTAATAAGTTATTCTTCTAGAGAGAAATACTCACACTTTTCCCAGGGGACAAACAAAACTTAATCAGTATACAGGGGTATGACAAATTATTAATTCATTCTCAGAACTCTTTGTTTTCCAAAGTATTACATGTACAGATATGACTGACACATGAATAGAACTGTAAGTTCACCAAGATTGCATTTTACTCTCTACAAATATTCCTCTAGTGCCCATGTGGTCACATGACATGCAAGCAAGTGGTAGTCAAGGTCATTCTCTACCTCATGTAGTAACATCCTATTAGTGCTCATCACAGCATCGTTGATGTATTCTCTTTGCTGTTAGTGTTCTTGGCAGTAGGGGTATGTAAACAAGGTTGTTAATGTATTCCCAATGGAAAAGTCACAAGGCGTTAGCTCAGGCAGCCTGGGGGCCCCAATAGAACAGAGTATCATCATCTTAACCACTAATTGGATATTCATTGTTTAGATACTAACAAACATCAGTGTCCAATGAGGGGGTGCTTTGTCTTGTTGGAAGATGAATTTCTCAGAATCAGCAGTTAGTTGTGTACACAGCCACAACTGCAACTTATCCAGATGATGAGAGGAGTCCACCACAGTCTTCTCACAGAAGAGAAAAATGGCTCACACAGCATCATCTGTGATGTTGCACATTGGCGAATCTCATTCATGTACCAAAATTTCCTGAGGATTTTCAGTACATCACACATTGTGGCGATGAACCTTTCCAGATATTGGAAGGTTGCTTTGTCACTGCATATCAGCTCGGAAGTGAAATGTCCATCCTCAAGTGCTTCCTGCATTGTGATGCAAATTGGAGGCAGTGGCCATAATCTTCTAGTCTTTATTGTAGCACAGGCTGCAGACAGTATGGTTTGAAATGTAATTGCCATCAAAAAATCATTCTTGCAGTATTCAAGTTTGTGGTTGCACAGACTGTTCATTTTTGTTTTGACTTCTTATGAAATTTTTCCACTCTCTCCCTGGTGGCACGTGACAAACTATGTTGACTAGTAGTTTTCTGTTTACAGGTGTAACTAGTGTACTTAAATTGTCAGTACCAACACACAATGCTCTGTTTACATGGCGATTCTTTTCCATGATTCCTTCTTAATGCGAGCTACACTGTTGTAACAGGTTAACATCTCACATATCCCATTGCCAAAACTATTATCTTCCTTTGTCACCACTTTGTCAAGGCACTGTAGTGGTAATGCCAAATGGTGGGTAAAATTCATAGTTGTTGAGTTTATGGTTCTATTCATGCCTGAGTTATCTTTTTACTTGTAGTACTTTGGAAACTGTAGAACTTCTCAAAATGAATGAATAATTTATAGTAACGCTGTTTCTACAAGTTTTTGCTGTAAACTGAAGAAAATGTGCAACTTATTATTCAGTTGACAGGCAAATGATAAGTGTGTGCTTGCAGATCAGTTGAATGTGACTTGTAGGAATTGTACCAATAACAGTGCATCTGGAATGGAACTTCTAATTGAAGCAGCAACCTGTCGCCTGTCATCTGCTGGACGGATCTTACACTCTTGTCTGGTGGTGGAGGGAAGGATCCAGATGGCTCGGATAGTGAAGCAAGTGTGTTATGTTCAGCTGCATGTTGTGCCACAGGGTGGTCTGCTTTGCTCTTGGCCACAGTTTGGCGGTGGCCATTCATCCTGTTGGTTGGTAGTCATGCCAATATCAAATGCACTGTAACGATTGCAGCAGAGCTGCTAAATGACATGGCTGCTTTCACAGGTGGCCCAGCCCCTGATGTGGTTGGATAAACCTGTGACAGGACTGGAATAGGAAGTGCTGGGTAGGTTGATTGGGCAGGTTTTGCACCTGGGTCTTCCACAGGGAGATGACCCTTGTGGTAAGGGGTTGAGATTGGGATGGACTAGGATGATGTGGAGATTGGGGGGGGGGGGGGCGATGGAACAACCACTTTAGGAGGGGGGGGGGGGAAGTATCTCGGGTAGGTAATCAAAGACCTGACGAAGGATGTGGTTCAGTTGTTCCAATCTGGGGTTGTCCTTGGTTATGAAGGGGACACTCCTTTGTGGCTGGTTTTTGGAGGTGGTGAGAGGATTGGGGTTGTGAGAAGAAATGGCATGGGAGATGTGTTGGCTAACTAGATCTGGGGGATAATGCCTGTGGATAATGCCTGTCTGTGAAGGCTGTGGTGAGATCCTTAGCATACTGAGCAAGAGACTTTTTATCACTGCAGATACACCGTCTCTGGCTAGTGAGGCTATATGGAAGGGGGTTTTTTGGTATGAAAGGGATGAGAGATCTCAAAATGCAGGTACTGTTGGTGGTTAGTAGGTTTAATATGGAGAGGTGCAGACTGAGCCATCAGAGTGGAGGAGATCAACACTGGGTTGAGGAGGACCATGTGAAATGGATGGGAGAGAAAGCGTTGAGGTTTTGAAGGAATGAAGATACGGTATCTTGGCCATGGGTCCAGATCATGAAGATATCATCAATGAACCTGAACCAGGCTAGGGGTTTGGTGTTTTGGGAGGCTAGGAAGGTCTCCCCTAGAAAACCCATATAAAGGTTGGCATAGAAGGTTGCCATGCAGTTGCCTATGGCTGTGCCACAAATTTGTTTTGTACACTTTCCCTTCAAATGAGAAGTAGTTGTGGGTTTAATTTCCAAAACGAGCTAACAGTGCTACATCAATTGAGGCAAAGTACGAGGGTAAGTCAATTGTTATCCACAATTTAGTTATATTTTTGTTTATTTTGGTAGTACTGTCTTTCTATGTTGATTGTTTATTTGTTGTTATAACTTTGCAATTTTCAAGCTGCCAGGTTAATTTTGTTATCGCTGCCGTGCTGTTAAATTCATTGAAGACTTCCGGTACAGTACGGGAACAGTGTTTTGCCACAGTGTAGTGTCTGCGAATGGATTGAAAAATTCTGAAATGGTCGCACAAGTGTTATGCATGATGGAGCAGCTGGACAACCATTTAATGCCACAAATGAAGAAACCATTGAGCATTCACGTGAAATGTTTCTGTTAGACGATTAACTGTTGACGAAGTAGCACATCGTCTGCAAATTAGTCATGGTTCTGCCTTTGAAATCATCCACAACAGACTTGGGTTTCATAAAGTTTGTGCAAGATGGGTCCCAAAATGACTCAAACTCCAAGCGCGTTTGCATAAACAAACATGCTTGGACATCTGCAAAAAAACATTTGGATTGCTATGGTAATGAAGGGGGCAACTTCTTAGACAAGATTATTACTGGTGATGAAACATGGATCCATCATTACGAGCCGGAGAGTAAATGGCAGAGTATGGAATGGAAACATCCAAATTCATCATGCAAGAAAAAGTTAGAGAGCCAACAGTCCACAGGAAAACTGATGCTTACGGTGTTTTGGAACGCACAAGGCACAGTACTGGAACATTATGGGGAAAGGGGCACAACAATAAACAGTGTACATTTCAGTGAGATGCTTACTGCCAGGCTAAAGCCTGCAATTTGAAGCAAACCTTGAGGATTGCTGTCAAAAGGTATTGTATTGTTGCACAATAATGCCCGTTGGCATACTGCTGCCCATACTGCTGAAATACTCCATAACTCCAGTTTGAAGTACTAGATCATCCTCCATATAGTCCCGATCATGCCCCTTCTGACTACCACTTGTTTGATCCACTCAAACAGGCATTAAGGGGCTGTCGATGTGCCTCAGACAAAGCAGTGAAAGAAGCGGTGCAGTCTTGGCTTGCAGCTCAACTGAGAACCTTCATTTATGAGGGCATCAGGAAGCTTGTACAATGATGGACCGAGTGCGTTGAAACACAAGGAGTCTTGTGTCGAAAAATTATGTTCTTGTATTTTTCTTATTTGATTACAATAAACTTTTATAACTACTTTGCGGATAATAATTAACTTACCCTCGTAGTTGGAAACCTCGTGCTGCCAATAAAGCTTCTTACATTTTTTTGATTAAAGGCATGATAAAGGTGAAACTTTTGGATACAACTATTTAGCAGCATAAGGCTTTCCAATATAAAATAACATTCACTTACTGCTTTCCAAATTTTTGTGAAATTGGTTCAAACTTGATTTTCGTAAAAATGGCAAAGATAGATACATTCGATTTGCTTTTAGAAAATTGTTTTCCATAATTGGTTTCAAATTAATCACCGTTGGAGTGATCATGTTCTCAAGCATTCAGAAAACAGTGTTCAGTTTTCCTATGTGTGCTAACAAAACCTGAAAAAATGATTAATGTATTTGAGGGAATGTACCATTGCAACAACCTTTTCGCCATATTTTATTGCAAGTGGTTTTTTATTTTTAAACTGACAGTTAATATCTCATTATAATGTGTTGGTCCATGGTGACATTATTTTATTTACACGTTAAGTTCTGTAGGACCAAATTGAGGAGCAAATCTCCAAGGTCATGGAACGTGTCAGTACATGATATTACAACATAAAAGTAGTAACGGATAAAAATAATATGTTCATGAACCCGAAAAAAGTCAAGCCATATGTTTAAGTAAATGAAATAAACAATACAACAAAAATTGGCACGATTTTTCAAGGAACTCCTCGACAGAATGGGAGTGAATCATGGGGGGGGAACTCTTCAGTTTTGATTTGAAAGCGCATGGATTACTGCTATGATTTTTGAATACTAGTGGTAACTTATTGAAAATGGATGCAGCAGTATACTGCACACCTTTCTGCACAAGAGTTGAGGAAGTCTGATCCAAATGCAGGTTTGATTTCTGCTGGGTATTAACTGAGTGAAAGCTGCTTAGTCTTGGGAATAAACTAATATTGTTAATAAGAAATGACAGTGAAGAATATATATATTGAGAAGCCAATGTCAAAATACTTGGTTTTTTCCTGAATAGGGGTCGACAAGAGGTTCATGAACTTACACCACCTACTGGCCAAAACGCCCATTTCTGAGCCACAAATATCCTTTTAGAATGGAAAGAGTTGCACCAAAATATAATACCATACAACATAAGCGAATGAAATTAGGCAAAGGAGACAAATTTTCGTGTTGGACGATCACTCACTTCATATACCATTCGAATTGTAAAAATGGTAGCATTAAGTCTTTGAACAAGATCCTGAATGTAGGCTTTCCATCACAGTTTACTATCTACCTGAAAACCTAGAAATTTGAACTGTTCAGTTTCACTAATCATATTCCCATTCTGCAAGATTAAAATGTCAAGTGTTGTTGAATTGTGTGTTAGAAACTGTAAAAACTGAGTCTTACTGTGATTTAGCATTAGTTTATTTTCTACAAGCCGTGAACTTGTCATGAACTGCACTTTTTGAAACTGAGCCAGTGTTGCACACAACATCCTTTACTACCAAGCTAGTGTCATCAGCAAACAGAAATATTTTAGAGTTACCTGTAATACTAGAGGGCATATCATTTATATAAATAGGGAACAGGAGTGGCCCCAACACTGATCCCTTGGGCACCCTCCAGTTGACCGTACCCCACTCAGACCCCACACCACAACCATTCTCAACACTGAATAATGACCTTTTGCTGTATGTTGCTAGAGTAAGAGGTGAACCAATTGTGAGCTACTCTCCGTATTCCATAATGGTCCAACTTCTGCAGCAATATTTTGTGAGCAACACAATAAAACACCTTCATTAAATGAAAAAATTGTGCCTAGTGTATGAAACCTTTTGTTTAACTCATCCAGTACCTCACAGAGGAAAGAGAATATAGCATTTTCAATTGTTAAACGCCTTCTAAAGTCGAACTGTACATTTGATAGCAAATCCTGTGATATTAAATGATCAATTAGCCTTTCATACACAACCTTTTCAATAACTTTAGCAAAAACTGATGAAATAGGAATAGATATAAAATTGTCTCCATTATCCATTCATCCCTTCTTATAAAGTGGCTTTACTACTAAGTACTTCAATTGTTCAGGAAACTGACCATTCCAAAAGGAAAAATTACAAATATGGCTCAGTACAGGGCTAACATGTGCAGCACAGTATTTTAATATTCTGCTAGACACTCCATTATAACCATGAGAGTCCTTAGTCTTCAGTGATTTAATTACTGCCTCAATCTCCCCCTTGTCTGTATTACAGAGGAGTATTTTAGACATCCGTCTCAGAAAGGCATTTTCCAAGAGAGTTATATGATTCCCTGTAGAAACTAAATTTTTATTTAATTCACCAGCAATGCTCAGTAAATGATTGTTAAATACTGTACATATGTATGATTTATCAGTAACAGAAATATTTTTACCACGAACTGACTTTATATCGTTGACCTTGTGCTGCTGACCAGACACTCCCTTCACACCTGACCGTGTGGTTTTAATTTTATCCTGTGAATTAGCTATTCTCTTTGCATACCACATGCTCTTTGCCTTCCTAGTAACATTTCTTAGCACCTTACAGTACTGTTTGTAATGGGCTACTGTAGCTTTAGTGCAACTACTTCTAACATTTTGATATAAGTCCCACTTTGTTCTACATGATATCCTTATCCCACTAGTCAGCCACCCGGGCTGCCTTTTACTGCTAGTGCCCTGTGTAGAATGTTCTAATGGAAAGCAACTCTCAAAGAGCATGATAAATGTGTTAAGGAAAGCATTATATTCATCATCTCTGTTATCGGCACTTTAAACATCCTGCCACTCTTGTTCCTTGATGAGGTTTAAAAAACTCTTTTGCCGTTGGATTAACTTTCCTACATAGTTTGTAATTATATGTGACATTTGTTTGAGTATAAAAGCCTTTTAGTGTTAAAATTTGTGCATCATGGTCTGAAAGGCCATTCACTCTTTTACTAACAGAATGCCCATCTAGTAATGAAGTGACAATGTCACTACTGGTTCAGAAACATGAACTGGCAATCCCATTGCTGTAGGGCTCACACTCGTTAGCTGTGCAATACCAGCGACAGGTGTTTCTTCATCCAGGATCCCAAGCTCGTAATTTAGTTTCTTAATTTAGGTTCCAGTGCCTTGTGGTGCTACTTGTCTGCTTCCAAATCCATTTACTAAGTACTTTTATCTCCTTCGTTCATTGCTGGAAGACTACTGATTATTTACTTTGGCCATTTCCACGGTAGATGGCATGTGAGATACGATCACGGTGTTAACTGTAATCAGTGTCACTGAGTATCAAGATAATATAGTGAGATATTACTTGTCAATTAACAAATTAAAAATACATGCAACAAAACACAGTCAACAGGTTGTTGAAATGTAGCCCGTTAATGTGACACACTCCCTTAAATTAGTCAGTCATTTACAGGTATTGTTAGTGCACGTTGGAAAAATGGACACGATTTCCTGAATGCTTTGAAGACATGCTCTTTCCAACTGTGATTGGATGAAGTCAGTTTATAGAAAACAGATTTTGTAAAAGCAAGTTGAATATGGTTTGCTTTCATCATTTTTGCGAATATCAAATGTTGACTGATTTTGCAGAAATTTGGAAAGCAGTAAGTTAATGACATGTTAGTGTGTTTCGTGTTTATTATACCTGTAATCAACAAGATATAAGAAGCCAGATTTAAAACTTTATTCACAGCACGATTTTTCTGGCTACTTTGCCTCAATTTATGCAGCATTGTTACCTCATGTTGGAAATGGAACCTGCTGTTCAGAGGAGGAGGAGGGGGGGGGGGGTGCTTAAAAAAAAAGTCTTGTTTCAAATGAGACTGAAACTTTAACAGAAAACGGGTTTTGTAAAAGAAGCGTCAAATACACCCTATGTTCTGTTCACAAAAACATTTGGGAGTTTCATGCCAAGTTTCATGTTCACCATACCTTCAATCCCTGAGATGAAATGTAACAAGCCAAACTGAAATTTTTTTCAGGTGCCAAGTTTTTTGGGTGATTTTTGCCTAAAATTTTCTTGCTGAATATGGCTTTGCATTATTCTTCTTCTTCATAGACTGTATAAAGTTGTACAAGATGGCCAAATTTAATTTTTGCAACAAAACATTATCAGAGACAGCTCAGAGTCGCCAGAAATTCACAACCGCTTTGTGCAAAGGCGCACATGGAGTCAAAACAAGTGAATATACCTTAGTATTGCTTCAATGAATGTTAGACTTTACCAATGAACAATGGGGACATTTTCACACAAAATTTCAGCAAAATGCATGATGGTCGAGCTGTGAAGTGTAGGTGAGTTGACATGCAGTTTTTGAAATGCCATTGTCTCATTGGCTACATAAAGCATATGACATGTGATGGCTTCACGTTTTGCTGACCTTTGTGACTGGTGCTTTCAAGGTGCTCTGCTGATTTTTATTCACCAGCTTTTATCCCCCCAATCATTTCGGATTAGTTGGTACGTCACTCATCTTTCAAAGTGCCTGAGGGAACATCTTCCCTCAAGGCATGTGCTGAGTGTTAGATTCTGAGTGTTAGATTCTGCTTCATCTCTTTCAGTGGGCTAGTGACATCCATCGGAATAGTGGTTATCCCTGCATTGTATATCGATGACTTCTATATTTGCTTTCGTTTCCAGTCTATAGTCTTGGCTGAACCCCAGCTCCAAGAAGCTATTTGAAGGATTCCCTCTGGTATGGACCCTTTCCCTTGGCTTCCAGTTTTCTCCCGTGAAAATTGGATTGATGCATTTGTTTTATTATACAACAGTCCTCCTGATCCAGAACTCTTCCTGGGTACTCAGTGCATGGATGTTTCCACACACTCCCAATTTTGGTGATCCACATTTAATAAAATGCTGGAATGGCTGCCCTATATTCACCAACATAACACTAGCATCATGTGAAAGTGTAATGTGTCTTCTTTCTCTCCCACACCTCATCAATTTCTGATCACATTACTCTGTTCTGTATTTACCAGGGCGTGACTGTTCCTGATTGTTCTGCGGTTGCCAGGTTTATAGCTCACAGCACTTCCAGCTGTGAAATTATTGGACTCAGTACATCATCATTGGTCACTGGCATCTTCTGGGGCAATCCTGTAGAGTCTCCTTGTGAAGTGGGGATTTTCTGTGTTCAAATCCAATGGTACCAACTATTGCTCGATAAATATTCTTGGTTTAGAAACATGTGTAAATGCTGCCACATTACAGGGGACACCATACATGCCATCAATTCAAAGACCTATGTTGTCTGTAATGGGGCATAACATCTCTCTCATCTCGGAGGCAGACCGGAACACCTTGGTCTAAGCCCATGTCTCTTCAGCATGCATCCTATCTTACTAAGAGTTTCTCCACAGTATGAAAGGAATGCAGCTTGTCAACTTTCACCAATTCACTAGGCATGTTTTGTTGGCGGCACCTGGAAGCTTTTGCAATTTCTTTCTTGATGTAACTATTTTCTCTGAAGATGTACTTCAGGTGCAGAAATTGAGACTCTAAATGTTTGTTGTCAGATATATAGCCAGTTTTTACACAATCAACTTTCTGATCAAAATCAACTACTCGAAGTGCATGCGTCTTTCGTGCCTGCATGAAAGTCAGCAACTAACCATGTCATTAGTGTGACTATGATGTCAGTGAGTATAGATTGTGCTGAGGTTGGAGTTCTAAATTTCTGAGTATGCTGCACATTGCACATGCACAGAGACAACGGACAATGGTAGGGTTTGCTGACATCAGAAGCTATAACCTATTTTGGTCAAACTGACTTGTTGTTGTTGTGGTCTTCAGTCCTGAGACTGGTTTGATGCAGCTCTCCATGCTACTCTATCCTGTGCAAGTTTTTTCATCTCCCAGTACCTACTGCAACCTACATCCTTCTGAATCTGCCTAGTGTATTCATCTCTTGGTCTCCCTCTACGATTTTTACCCTCCACGCTGCCCTCCAATACTAAATTAGTGATCCCTTGATGCCTTAGAACATGTCCTACCAACCGATCCCTTCTTTTGGTCAAGTTGTGCCACAAACTTCTCTTCTCCCCAATCCTATTCAATACTTCCTCATTAGTTATGTGATCTACCCATCTAATCTTCAGCATTCTTCTGTAGCACCACATTTCGAAAGCTTCTATTCTCTTCTTGTCCAAAATATTTATCGTCCATGTTTCACTTCCATACATGGCTACACTTCATACAAATACTTTCAGAAATGAATTCCTGACACTTAAATCTATACTCGATGTTAACAAATTTCTCTTCTTGAGAAACGCTTTCCTTGCCATTGCCAGTCTACATTTTATATCCTCTCTACTTCGACCATCATCAGTTATTTTGCTCACCAAATAGCAAAACTCCTTTACTACTTTAAGTGTCTCATTTCCTAATCTAATTCCCTGAGCATCACCCGACTTAATTAGACTACATTCCATTATCCTTGTTTTGCTTTTGTTGATGTTCATCTTATATCCTCCTTTCAAGACACTGTCCATTCCATTCAACTGCTCTTCCAAGTCCTTTGCTGTCTCTGACAGAATTACAATGTCATCGGCGAACCTCGAAGTTTTTATTTCTTCTCCATGAATTTTAATACCTACTCCGAATTTTTCTTTTGTTTCCTTTACTGCTTGCTCAATATACAGATTGAACAACTTCGGGGAGAGGCTACAACCCTGTCTTACTCCCTTCCCAACCACTGCTTCCCTTTCATGTCCCTCGACTCTTACAACTGCCATCTGGTTTCTGTACAAATTGTAAATAGCCTTTCGCTCCCTGTATTTTACCCCTGCCACCTTTAGAATTTGAAAGAGAGTATTCCAGTCAAGATTGTCAAAAGCTTTCTCTAAGTCTACAAATGCTAGAAACGTAGGTTTGCCTTTCCTTAATCTTTCTTCTAAGATAAGTCGTAAGGTCAGTATTGCCTCACGTGTTCCAGTGTTTCTACGGAATCCAAACTGATCTTCCCCGAGGTCGGCTTCTACTAGTTTTTCCATTCGTCTGTAAAGAATTCGTGTTAGTATTTTGCAGCTGTGACTTACTAAACTGATAGTTCGGTAATTTTAACATCTGTCAACACATGCTTTCTTTGGGATTGGACTTGTATTACAGAAATGGATTTTGTGCTTTTGTGTCTTCTTAATCTCTGTTACGTTCTTTGCTTTGTTTTCGTGGCACATTGGAAAGTTACTCAATGTCCTAGTATATTTTTCTATGTGTTTCTTAGTCTAAGATAGGGACAAAAATCTAAAAGCAAAAAGTATTTACCTTTCATATATAAAAAAAAACCTGCACTACACATAAATAAGAACATAATAGATAAATGTGTTTAATGGAAATTATTTCAACAGTGAAAAAGTCAAAATTATTGGACAGGGAAGGTAATTTTTGTTGTTACTAAGAAAACAAGATACAAAGGATAAATCAAAAAGGTGCTGTTCACTGTGTTCTACATATTGCCTGATGTGTTTGCAAGAATATATTTTCTCGAGCAGATAAATGTATATGTTCCGAAATTTAGGATTATGCCTTTCGTATTGTTTCAGTCATCAGTAATGTGAACAATTTATTACGCAACATCTGTGAAAAACTTCCACTGTGAATTCTTCTTCAGTCATTAATAAACTCTGTTGTCATTGCTTGTTCCTATATTTGGTTACTACATTTAGATTTTTCTGAAAAAAAGGCTAGTCCCTTATAACCTGACTTTCACCATTCAGATGCCAAACTGCACAGTAGACAGCTCCCACAATACGGGCAATTTTGGCGCTGACGTACAAACAAAAATGAGTGCTCAAAATGGACAAGACTCACTTTTGTGTTAGCAGAAGAGCCAACACCATGTTACGAGTGGAGGCCAAAATGCACGCGTTTTAGCTCATGCAGGCTGGCGTGAGGAGGGAAGAACTATACTGACATGAGGTCTGGAACATGACAAGGAAAGAGAATTCAGAAAGCGGACGTAATTAGTTTGATACTCAACTTTAATCCATTAATGATGAACGTCGCTCTTTACGGTACATGATTCACAATATTATCTGTTCAGAATACATTCCTGAAGTAATTATGGTAACTGAATATGGCGCCTTGCTAGGTCATAGCAAATGATGTAGCTGAAGGCTATGCTAAACTGTTATCTCTGCAAATGAGAGCTTATGTAGACAGTGGACCATCTCTAGCAAAGTCGGCTGTACAACTGGGGCGAGTGCTAGGGAGTCTCTCTAGACTAGACCTGCCGTGTGGCGACACTCGGTCTGATCACTGATAGTGGCGACACGCAGGTCCGACGTATACTAAAGGACCGCGGCCGATTTAAAGGCTACCACCTAGCAAGTGTGGTGTCTGGCGGTGACACCACACTCACTACAGGAACAAAATGCCAGGGTTGCTGCAGCAGACATACTTGTCTTAAGTCGTCAATTGAGGCAAGAAAGTCAATTATGTAAAAGGGGCTTAATCTTTGCCCAGGGTACTGAAGTGTACAGGGTAGTGAAAACTAATGGCGTTTGAGTATCAGTCAGTTTACATAGGTTTTCCTGTACA
Organism: Schistocerca americana; assembly: GCF_021461395.2. Lineage (NCBI taxonomy): Eukaryota > Metazoa > Arthropoda > Insecta > Orthoptera > Acrididae > Schistocerca > Schistocerca americana. The sequence continues at coordinate 260,309,951 of NC_060126.1, forward strand.
CCTAGCCGGCTTCCTCTCTTCCACTCAACTACAACATCCAAGAATGAAAGCTAGTTATCCCTCTCTAACTCGACAGTAAACTCAATGTTGGGATGGACACAGTTCATGTGGTTGACGAACTGCTGTAGGGTATTTTTTATGATAAGACCATATGCAGAAGGTGGTGTGAGCATACCATAAGAAGCGAGATGGATGCAACCTCAGAGTTAGAGCTTGGTTATCAATATGTTCCATGAAAAAATACACAGTGCCTGAAGACAGCGGGGATCCCATGGCGGTGCCATTCATCATCTCATAATATTTGTTGCAGTACAGGAAGTAAATTGTTGTTAATGCATGGCAGAACACCTTGACGATCTCAGGTAGAAACTGTTGAGTCAGAAGATCCAGCATGCCTCGTACTATTGCCCTCACAAAAAGAGAGAGAATATCCAAACTAACCATTATGGTGTTTGACCTATCTTCCTTTTCCTGAGAGTGTCAATGAATGAGTGCGAGTTAACAATGTGAAGTAGGTAGATGAACTGATTACACTAACTATAGGTCTCAGAGTAACATTTCCTCTGTGTATCTTAGGCAATTCATAAAACCTGGAAGGTCTGGCAGCATGTATCATTAATTTCTTCGTCACTTCTTCTGGCCTACCAGAGTTCTTTATTAACTTCCATATATTTTTGACAGTGTTTTATGTCGGGTTGTGACTGAGCTTCCAGTATGTGCCATCTTATAACAAATGCAGCACCTTCCAATTGTAGTGTTCGGTGTTCAGGACCACCGTGGCATTTCCTTTGGCTGGCAAGACAAAAAAGTCCTATTTCTCATGTAATATGCATAAGTCATGTTGTTCCTCCTGGCTAATTTTGGATTTCTGTGGACTTGCCTTTCTCTAGAATACAGCTAGTGGATAGTTTGACATCCTGGGCTGCATTGTGCAAGAGATACCTAATGCACTGCTCTATTCCATGAACAGTATTCAATATTGGCAGATGTCTTAGTGCTGGAGAAAAATTAAGGCTGTTGCTCAGTGCTGCAACAGAGCCATTGTTCAGTTCATGATAGGAAAGATTAACAGTTATTATGTGGGTCTCATTGGACACCAGATTGGCACCTCCGCGAGTTAAGCAGTCAATCTTGGAACATTGCCTAGATGTCATCTTGCACAAACTCGCACGCTGTTGCACTGCTGTGGCTATGTCTGCCCACCCACTCCCAGCAAAGGGCAACAAGGTTGATGCTAGAAGTAGATGACAGTCGAGTAGGTTTCTGGCGTTAACATAAAGTTCATAGGTTCTGTCTTATTTGCTGTCTCACTATAGTGTAACTAGAATTCTTCAAAATTCTATCCACTGCAACAGTTCGAAACAGCATCCGACTACAGAAAAGTGAGCAATTGTGTCCTTGTCCTGGCAGTATTGTAAAATGCTAAAGAACTCAGCACATGTGATTTCTTCTTTTACAGTTTTTCTAGCAGTCACACATGGTCCATTATGCCCTCACTGTAGAGGAATGATATGGTGGCATGCTTTGATAAAATCTTCTCAGTTTACAAGCCGCATCGCTTTGAATAAAGTGCTTGAGCTTTCGATAGGTGTCTCTGCCATCATCTGAGATAGAAACACTTACTGCCAGGGCTAGCATGGTGTTCTTCTTGCATAAATGTAATGGCAGTGTCTGAAACCTTTCAGAGAGGGCCAGAATGGCACATGCACAGAAGGCAAGTTAGACAATGGCTCTGTTCTGCCGCGGGGTCGAGTAATGTCAGATGGTGACAAGGGCCGGCAACAGTTTTGAACACCCTGTACACAAGAAAGCAGCCCTGAACACTGTAGTACAATGGGCAAAGAGTATTTCTGACATGATCATTTAGAGTCTGAATTTCAGCATTTGAAGTGCATGTCCAGAGAGAATAGTTAGAGCAAGGGAGAAACTGCAAAAGCTTTCAGGTGCCACCGATGAAACACCAGCTGAATCAGTGTAAGAGGCCAAGCCAGCTGCATTCCTTCCCTACTGTGTTGGAACTAATAGCGAGATACGACATGTGCTGAAGGGACATGGACCGAGACAAGTGTTCCGGCCGGCCTCCAAGATAAAGAGATACATTATACTCCATTAAAGACAACATAGGTCTTTGAGTTTGTGGTGTGTATGGTGTCCCCTGCGAATGTAAGAGGCATTTACAGAGGTCAGACTATTTGCACTGTTGGTGAGCATCATGTTAAACAAAGGAAACTTTAGAAGTCGCCTGTGGCTGAACATTGTGTGGAAAACGGGCATAAAACAAAGTGTGGAAAGACAAGATTTTTGGCTCAAACACCATCATATTGAAATTCTTTTATAAAAGAAGCGGCCAAAATCAGAAGAACACCGACAGTGTTAACGGAGACCACAGGTACACTCACTAGATGTGGTATTGGGGCGGGTTTCGAACAGCAAGTGAAAGGAAAGACGGACCTTGATGCTTGTTGAGATGCAGGAGCAACAGTTTCAAATGTGGTGCTGGCTGCTTGCATCATCTGATATCACTCGGTCCCACAACAGGACGGAGCCAGTGGGAGTTGCCTGCCTTGCCTTCTGCTTGTGTGCCACTCCCGCTCGCCCTGGAAGGTTCCAGATGCTGCTTTTGCATCTATATAAGAAGTCTATGGTTTTAACTCCTGATGGCGATGATAAAGCCAAGTATTGAAAGCTTGAGTATTTTAATCAAAGTATTAAAGCATGCCACCTTGAAAGACTGCGATGGCACAACTCTTGCTTGCTTGTGCAGGATTGTTGACCCTCAGACACTTAAACTCAAATGACTTTCCGTATTCGAATGTGCCTTCCTGCCAGGACCTTTTTTGGTTATACCACTTGGAATGTAATCCCAATGTATTCCCTTGCATTCTTCCTTGTGTATTACCTAAACCACAAAGTAGGGCCGATCTGTTTCAAGGACCTAACATTTGTTGCCCCCATGACCTTCTGACGTTTGTTCCTCTCAGTTCTCCAGGAGTCTCGGAGTGCTACGGTTACATGCACTGATGTCTCCAAAACCATTGATAGAGTGAAATATCCTTTTCCATCTCCCACTAGTCAGGAACAACATACATTGCCAGAATGTGAAGGGGTTATATGGTAGAACTAATAGCCATTAACAGAGCCTTAAATGTTATTAAACAGAGCTGCCTTGAATGAATTTTAGTTTGTTGTAGCTCAATAAGTAGTCTCCATGCTATTGATTGATGTTATGTCACAATGTGATAACTATTATTCACAATCTTTTGTTTGATCTCTGTCATACTACCTGCTGGCTTCAGCTGCCAAGGACTGTCGTGTGTGTATGTGTGTGTGTGTGTGTGTGTGTTTGGGCTGGGGGGGGGGGGGGGTCTGTTTTGACTCAGCATCTCCGCTATATGGTGAGTGGCAGCTATCCTTTTCATAATATTGGTATCTTGTCTTTCTGTGGGTCCCATGTGTTGTGTGTCCCGGGGAATGAACTGGCTTCCTGTTTGACCAGAGAATCTGTTATTCACCCAACATTTGCTTTGATAACCTCAGGTGTTCATTTGTGAGTGCAAATAAGACCTATACTCGCTTGGAGAGATGGAACACCATCCGATGGACTGCTGTCCCTTCTAAAAAAAATCTGCACTATAAGGGAAACTAGGGCGCATGGTGCTCCTTTTCCTGTCGCTCCCGGAAGCTGTAGTTGTATAATGAGCCCCAAGTCCATGTTGTGATCGTGGAGCTTTAGAAACCATATATTACAAGCTGGAGGAAATGCACCCTTCTTCAGACTCTCAAAGCCAAGCATGGTCTTCTGGCTTCTTTGCCTCTGATGTTGGCAGATAACTTATGGCCAGTTGAACTGGTTCTTAGTTTCCTCTGAGAAACTAGTTTTTATTGTCAGATCTGTTGGTATAAACTGCTTTGGGAGCAAGGCAAGGTTAGGGCAGTTTGGGTGCCTCCTGTCATATGCTGGGCCCAGGAGCCTTTGACCCTCCCTCATCTGCCGACTACCATGGTCATCTGTCTTGTACTCTGTTTTAATTACTTTTATATGAGCCAAGTATCTTTCTGGAGGTAGGATGGCTTGTGTGCCTCAGAGATACAGATAGCTGTATTGTAAGTGCATCCACAATGGAGGGCTATCTACTGAGAGGCCACACAAACATGTGGTTGCTGAAGAGGGGCAGCCATCTTTTCAGTAGCTGCAGGGGGGGCTTCAGTTGGGATGATTGACAGATCTGGCTTTGCAACACCAACCAGAACAGCCTTGCTGTGTTGGTACTGTGAACAGCTGAAAGCAAGGGCACACTACAGCTGTAATTTGTCCTGGGGGTATGCAGCTCTACTGTATGGTTAAATGATGATGGCATCATCTTGGGTAAAATATTACAGAGGTAAAGCAGTCCCCCATTTAGACCTCTTTGTTGCGACTACGCAGTAAGCTGTCGTCATCAGGAGAAACAAAACTGGGGTCTATGGATCAGACCGTGGAATGCTGTATTGCGTAATTGTGCTGGTACTTACAAAAACTAAAAAGGGAAATGTGTAGGTTGAGGTTAGATGTAGTGGGGATTAGTGAAGTTCAGTGGCAGGACGAACAGGACTTCTGGTCAGGTGAATATAGGGTTACAAATACAAACCCACGTAGGGGTAATTCATTAATGAATAGGAAAATAGTAATACAGATAAGCTACTATGAACAGCATAGTGAGTGCACTATGATAGCCAAGATAGACATGAAGCCCACATTTACTACAGTAGTAAGAGTTTATGTGCCAACTAGCTGTGCAGATAATGAAGAGATTGAATAAATGTATAAGTAGGTTAAAGAAATTATTCAGATAGATAAGGGAGATGAAAATTTGTGATTGGGGACTGGAATTTCATAATAGGAAACATAGGAGAAGAGTAAAATAGTAGGTGAATATGGACTGGGGCAAAGAAATGAAAGAGGAAGCCACACACACAGCATAATGTAATCATCACTGTCACTTGGTTTAAGAATCACGAAAGAAGGCTGTGTACATGGAAGAGACCTGGAGACACCAAAAGGTTTCAGCTTGATTATATAATGGCAAGACAGAGATTTTGGAACCAGATTTTAAATTGTAAGACATTTCGAGGGGCAGATGTGGGCTCTGGCCGCAATTTATAGGCTATGAACTGTAGATTAAAACTGAAGAAATTGCAAAAAAGAAGGAAATTAAGGATATGGGACCTGGATAAACTGAAAGAACGAGAGGTTGTTGAGAGTTTGAGAAGGTGCATTAGGGAATGATTGACAAAAACAGGGGAAAGGAATGTAGTAGAAGAAGAGTGGGTAGCTTTGAGAGATGAAATAGTGAAGGCATCTGAGGATCAAATAGGTAAAAAGAACATGCCTAATAGAAATCATTGGATAATAGAGGAGGTATTGAATTTAACTGATGAAAGGATAGAATACAAAAATGCAACAAATGAAGCAGGCAAAAGGGAATACAAACATCTGAAAAAGCGAATGACAGGCAGTGCAGGAACAGATGGCTAGAGGACGAATGTAAGGATTTAGAAGCATATTTCACTAGGTGAAAGAAAGATACCACCTGAAGGAAATTTAAAGAGGCCTTTGGAGAAAAGAGAAGCAGCTGTATAAATATCAAGAGCTCTCACAGTAAACGAGTCCTAAGCAAAGCCCCCATGTGGGTCCGGAGGTTAGAATAGGCCCAAGGTATTCCTGCCTGTCGTAAGAGGTGACTAAAAGGAGTTTCACATGTTTTGGCCTTTATGTGATGGTCCCCTGTAGGGTTTGACCTCCATTCTTCAAAATTTTTCCGAAGAGCGAGACATTTGGGGAAGAGCACCTTACAAGGTGCATCGTGTCCATCATGCATTGAGATCTTTAGACCACTTTCTCACCACATTGCAGTCCCACCCATTCTCCATCTCTTGGACGAAGACCTGGGTGCGTTTTCCACCATGCACAATGCAGTGTCACTTTCTGTGTCGACGATGACCATGGACTTCTTTGCACCTGATATCCAGTCCATTGTGGTGGGACCGCCATGTACCCTGTAGACCACACAGGGATCGCTCTGCTGATGCCTGCACCATTAACTCCCCACATATGCCAAGGGATATATGCCCACATCCCCCTAGGGCATCGGGACTCCCAGAAATTGGCCATGCTGCCAGGTGGCCTTTGCTGCAGGCTGGGCGGCGCCCTTGGGGAGGGCCTCTGGTCGGAGTAGGTGGCATCAGGGCAGATGACACGTGATGAAACGTAGTCCATCATCTCTTGATGGTTGTAAAACACCAGCAGTCTCTAAGCGATCACGAGCTCAATTCAACGCACAGAAGTATGACCCCAAATTGTTCCCCTTCTTGGCCACACCATGAGAGGAACATCAGGCTAAGGATAACAGCGGATCTTATTCGCCACCTTGTATATTTGAGAGCTGATGGGGAATCTTTCATGATGATGAATCCTCAGTTTTTTTGTTGAGCATTTATAGGACAAGTTTGGGGAGGTGGAGGGCTTGTCCAAAATGAGGTCCGTGTCAGTCTTGATCAAAACAGCTTCCTCCGCCCAGTCGCAGGAGTTACATGCTTGTGACAAGCTGGGGGATGTTTCTGTAACTATCATGCCCTCGCGCCCCATAAGAGCTTAAGTATGGTTCAGGGTATCATATTTCGCAGGGACCTTCTTTTGCAGTCCTACGATGAGCTGCGCACCAATTTAGAGCAGCAAGATGTACATTTCATCCGACGTGTCCACCAGGGTCCAAGGGATAATCATGTTGTCACCGGTGCCTTCTTCATTGCCCGAGAAGGTCAAGATCATTGTCTACCGCTGTGATGTAAAGCCCTATATGCCTTCCCCAATGCAGTGCTTTAAGTGCTGGAAGTTCAGCCATATGTCTTCCCGCTGTACTTCCAACGTCACATGCCGAGATTGCGGACACCCACCACTTCCAAGTACTCCATGTGCCCCCCCTCCCATCTGTGTCAACTGCGGAGAGCACCACTTGCCAGACTGCAGGATTCTCCAGAAAGAAAGGAAAATCATGGAGTACAAGACCCTGGACCAACTGACCTACACTGAGGCTAAGAGAAAATTTTAATGCCTGCATCCTGTGCGTATGACATTGTCTTACACTGCCGCTACAACAGTGCTGGCACCATCAGCTCCGCCAACCCAAGTCACCTCTCTGAGCCGGAAGACTACACCTGCCCCCTTGATGGTGGGGGGCATTTCCCTCCCTGTTCCTCCTGCACCACCTACTTTGGGAGCAACACCCCCTCAACCATTGGGGGCATCTGTCCCCACTTCTAAGCCGGAGAAGCATAAGTCTTCTTCGGCTTCTCTCACTAGGAAGGGGTCCTTTGGGTCACTCCCTTCCCAGGTTACTGCTAGTGGGAAAGACGACACGCGCCAGTGGCTGAAGAGCCCAAAAGCAGCTGGTTATACAGCTTCACACTCATCCTCAGTCTCAGAGACTGAGCCAGTGAAGTCCTCCCAGCCATGGAAACCCAAGGAGCAGTGAGAGAAATCCAAAAAGAAAACCCCTAAGACCAAGGAAATTGCGGTGGCACCCACACCACCGCTACCTACTTGCTCTGCATTTGAGGATGGGGTGGAGATTTTGGCGTCTGCTGAGGACCTAGATCTCGCCAGACCCTAAGACAAAATGGATACAGACTGTTCAGGAAAAAGTTGGTGGCAGCAGGTGACCCTGAGGCATAAACTGCCTCATCGAATGTTCCATGCCTTCCCAGTCTCATGACGACGTCATCCGTCCAGTTTTTTCCACTGCCTGGCTGAGCTATGGCCATTGTTAAGCTTTACACCTGCTATCTGCATTGCCCCCCAGGAAACCTGGTTCCCGGCAATGTGGACCCCTACCCTCCGTGGCTATTGGGGATATTACAGGAACCGTAGTGACTATAATCGAGTGTCAGGTGGAGTTTGCGTTTATGTCCTAAACTCTGTTGTGAACGTGTGCTCCTTCAAACCCCTCTTGAAGCTGTGGCTGTCAGAATAAGGACGACGCAGGAGATAACTGTCTGCAATGTATATCTTCCTCCAGATGGTACCCCTGAATGTATTAGCTGCACTGATTGATCACATCCCTAAACCTTTCCCAATTTTGGGAGATTTTAATGCCCATAATCCCTTGTGGGATGGTACCATGCTTATTGGCCATGGCAGAGATGTCGAAACTTAACTGTCTCAGTTTGACCTCTGCCTCTTAAACACTGGGGCCACCACACATTTAAGTGTGGCTCATGGCAGTTACTCGTCCACTGATTTATCAATTTGCAGCTCAGGACTTCTCCCATCTATCCACTGGAGAGCACATGATGACCTGTGTGGTAGTGACCAATTCCCCATCTTCCTGTCACTGCCCCAGCATCAGGCCCATGGACACCTGCCCAGATGGGCTTTAAACAAGGCGAACTGGGAAACTTTTACCTCTGCTGTCACCATTGAATCTCCCCCACACAGTAACATTGATGTGATGGTTGAGCAGGTGACAACAATTGTTTCTGTAGCTGAAAACGCAATCCCTCACTCTTTAGGGTGCTCGAGGCATAAGGCAGTCCCTTGGTGGTCGTTGGAAGTCGCTGAAGCAATTGAGGAGCTTCAGCGAGCTCTACAGCAGCATAAGCGGCACCCTTCCGTATAGCACCTCGCAGCCTTTAAATGGCTCTGTGCCCGCTTTCAGTACCTTATCTAAGACGGAACCAGGAGTGTTGGAAGAGATGTCTCGACCATTGGGTGCCATATGTCACCTTCCCAAGTGTGGGAAAAGATCAAACATATTTTCGGGTACCAGGCCCCAACAGGTGTCCCCATGTTACCATAAATGGCATGTTATCTACCTACGCAAACATGATTGCCGAGCACTTTGCTCGAGCCTCTGCGTCGGAGATTTATCCCCAGCCTTTCGCACACTGAAACGTCAGCAGGAAGGGAACGTCCTCTCATTCACTACATGCTGCAGTGAATCCATTTATAGAGTGGGAGCTCCTCAGTGCCCTTGCACATTGTCCTGACACAGCTCCTGGGCCTGATCGGATCCACAGCCAGATGATTAAACATCGCTCATCTGACTACAAGTGACATCTCGTCATCTTCAATCAGATCTGGTGCGATGGCGTCTTTCCATCGCAATGGCGGGAGAGCACCATGGCTCAAACCTGGTAAAAACCTATTTGATGTGGATAGCTTTTGGTCCATCAGCCTTACCAACATTCTGGTTGCCGTCTTTTTAGACTTACGTAAAGCGTACGACACGACCTGGCGACATCATATCCTTGCCACATTGTATGAGTGGGGTCTTTGGGGCCCGCTCCCAATTTTCATCCAAAACTTCCTGTTGCTCCGTACTTTCCCTGTCCAAATTGGTGCCTCCCGTAGTTCTATCCATATCCAGGAGAATGGAGTCCCGCAGGGCTCTGTATTAAGTGTCTCTCTATTTTTAGTGGCAATTAATGGTCTAGGAGCAGCTGTCGGGCCCTCCGTTTCACCTTCTCTGTATACAGACGACTTCTGTATTTCGTACTGTTGCTCCAATATTGGTGTTACTGAGCGGCGCCTACAGGGAGCCATCGACAAGGTACAGTCATGGGCTCTAGCCCATGGCTTCCAGTTTTCAGCCACAAAGTCGTGTGTCGTGCACTTCTGTCGGCGTCGTATCATTCATCTGGAACCAGCACTTTACCTTACTGACGATCCACTCACTGTCGTGGAGACATATAGATTCCTAGGACTGGTTTTCGAAGCTCGATTGACTTGGCTCCCTCATCTTCGTGAGCTTAAGCAGAAGTGCTGGCAGCACCTCAATGCCCTCCGTTGTGTGAGCAACACCAATTGGGGTGCAGATCGCTCTACACTGCTGCAGCTCTACAGAGCCACCGTACAATCCTGAATTGACTATGGGAGTGTGGTTTATGGTTCGGCAGGACCTTCAGTGTTGCATTTGCTCGACCCTGTGCACCACTGTGGGGTTCAGCTAGCGACAGGAGCTTTTAGGATGAGTCCGATGACCAGCGTACTGGTCGAGGCTGGTGTCTCTCCAATGCAGATCAAACATGCACAACTGCTCGCTAGTTACGCAGCACACATTCGTAGTTCCCCTGAGCATCTGAATTACCGTCTCCTTTTCCCGCCCCGCAGCAGTCCATCTTCTGCATCGGCGGCCCATGTCTGGGCTAACGATTGCGGTTTGCGTGCGGTTCATTCTCTCCCAAACTGGAGTCCTCCCCTTTACCATCTCTACTTGCGGTCCGTTCACTTATTCCTACGTGGTGTACGCCTTGGCCGCAGCTTTGTCTGGACCTTTTGCATGGCCCTAAGGACTCCGTCAACCTGACCGTTCTCCGCTGTCACTTCCTCTAGATTCTTGACGTGTTCTGGGGCTCTGAAGTGGTTTACACTGATGGCTCGATGGCTGATGGTCGCATTGGTTTTGCCTACGTGCACGGCGGCCATATTGAACAGCTTTCCTTACTCGAGGGCTGCAGTGTATTCATTAGAGCTGGTGGCCATTTCTCGTGCACTTCAGTATCTCCGTTCATGCCCTGGGGAGTCTTTTCTTTTATGTACTGACTCCCTGAGCAGCCTGAAAACTATCGACCAGTGCTACTCTCGTCATCCTTTGGTAGCGTCCATCCAGGAGTCCATCTATGCCTTGGAATGGTCCAGTCGTTCAGTGGTGTTTGTCTGGACCCCTGGTCACATTGGAATCCCAGGAAATGAACTTGCTGACAGGCTGGCTAAACAGCCTACATGGAAACCACGTCTGGAGATGGGCATCCCCGCAACTGACCTGCATTCGTTATTACGCCGCAAGGTTTTTCAGCTTTGGGAGACGGAATGGCAAAATCTCAGTATGCACAGCAAACTAGGAGCTGTTAAAGGGACCACGAATGTGTGGAAGTCCTTGATGAGGGTGTCTCGCAGGGACTCTGTGGTTCTCTGCAGGCTCTGCATTGGTCATGCATGGGCTTTCCACGGCTACCCCCTGCACTGTGAAGACCCACCTCAGTGTCAGTGTGGCGTCCAGTTGACAGTGGCCCATATTCTTCTGCTATGTCCCTCTTTGGCCGCCCTGCGATTTCATCTTCGGTTGCTGGACTTGTTATCATTGATTTTAGCAGACAATGCCTCATCAGCTGATTTGGTTTTACGTTTCATCCATGAGGGTGGGTTTTATCATTCGATCTGAGTTTTCGTGCCTGTCCTTTGTCCCTCTGTGTCCTCCACCCTAGTGCTTTTAGGGTGAAGGTTTTAATGTGTTGCAGGATGGCTGGTTTTAATCTGCTTCCTTGTTTTACTCTCTTCTAACTCTTTCTTGCCTCTCTCTGTTGTTCTCTTGTCCTCTTTTGCTCCTCTTAGTGTTCGTTGACTTTCCTTCATTCTTGTGGTCTTTCCTTTCTTTCCGTTTTGTGTTATGTGTCTTGTCTATTTTATTCTCACACTTGTGGCATTGTTTTGTTAGGAACAAGGGAGCGATGACCTCGGTAGTTTGGTCCCTTACTTGTGGCATTGTTTTGTTAGGAACAAGGGAGCGATGACCTCGGTAGTTTGGTCCCTTTCCCCCCTCTTTTAAACCAACCAACCTAAGCAAAGAAGGGAAGGGTGAAAAGGTGGAAGTAGTATATAGAGGACCTATACAAAGGAGATGAACTTGAAAGCTATATAGAAATGGAAGAGGCTGTAAACGAAGATGAAGTGGGAAACATGATACTGCAAGAAGAATTTGACACAGCTCTGAAGGACCTAAGTCGAAAGAAGGCTCTGGGAGTAGACAACATTCTGACGGGAGAATTAATGCCATTCTTTGGAACGCCAACCGTGGCGAAACCCTTCCATCTGCTGTGCAAGATGTACGTTGGAGGTGAAATATCGTGAGACTTCAAGAAGAATGTAATAATTCCAATTACAAAGAAAGCAATTGCAGACACATGTTAAAATTACTGAACTATCAGCTTAAAAAGACGTGATTGAAAAATACTAACATGAATTCTATACTGAAGAATAATAATGTACAGAAAGGTCTGGTTGAAAATTACAAATTTTTAGGAATAAAGGAGACAATTCACTGAAAGGCGGAAGTGTTGCTTCATCGATAGGCACACAAACGAAAGGTTTGGAGCTTGCCTAGGTGGTAGAAGCTGACCTCGAGGAAGGTCAGTTTGAATTTAGGAGAAATGTAGGAGCACATGAGGCAGTACTAATGCAGTGAATTATCTTAGAAGATAGGTTAAGGAAAGGCAAACCTACATTTGAGCACTTGTAGACTTAGAGAAAGCTTTTGACTATATTGCCTGGAATACTCTCTTTGCGATTATGAAAGCAGCAGAGATAAAATACAGGGAGGGAAAGCTGTTTTTAAACTTGTATAGACACCAGACACCAGTTATGAGTCGAGAGGTGTGAAAGGGAAGTAGTGTTTGAGAAGGGAGTGAGACAGGGTTGTAGCCTATCCCTGGTGGCATTCAGTGTGTACATTGAGCAAGCAGTAAAGGAAACCAAAGAAAAATTTGGAGAAGAAATTAAAGTCCTTGAAGTCTAGGGAGAGTTAGTAAAAAATGTGGGCTTTGCCGATGACGTTGTAATTCTCAGGGACAGCAAAAGAATTGGAAGACCAGTTTGAAAGGAATAGACAGTGCTTTGAAAGGAGGGTAATAGATGAAAACGAACAAAAGCAAGGCATGGATGATGGAATGTAGTCGAATTAAAGCGGAGGGTGCTGAAGGAATTGGATAAGGAAATGTCTAAAAGTAGTAGATAGGTTTCCCTATTAAGGCAGCAAAATAACTGAATATGCCTGAAGTAGAGGGGACTCAAAATATAGACTGGCGGTGGCAATAGAAGCGTTTCTGAAAACAATAAATTTGATAACATCAAATATAGGTGTGTTAAGAAGTCTTTTCTGAAGGTATTAGTCTTTGTGTAGCCCTTATGGAAGTGAAATATGGACGATAAACAGTTTAGACAAGAAAAGAATATAAGCTTTTGAAATGTGATGTTACAGAAAAGTGCTGAAGATTAAATGAGTAGGTCACATAACAAATGAGGTTGTGCTGAATAGAATTGGGGAGCCAAGAAATTTGTGGCACTACTTGACTAGAAGGGAGGACCAGTTGATACAACACTTCCAGGATATCAAGGACTTGCCAGTTTAGAATTGTTGGGAAGTGTGGGAGGGGAGGGTGGTAAAAATTGTAGAGGAAGACCAAGAGATGAATACAGTAAGCAGATTCAGAAGGATCTAGTTGCAGTGATTATTTTGAGGTGAAGAGGATTGCACAGAATAGAGTAGCATTGAGAGCTGCATCAAACCAGTCCTTGTACTGAAGACCACAGCAACAGATGTGATTAAACCATTTTTCTTCAACGCCATATTTTACTTCCTAGGAGTGCCCCTTAATATAGAGCATCTCAGCAGAGACAAGACATTGAGAATGCTTTATCTTTGATACTAGTTGGTTACAAAAGAGGAATTGAACAGCCTTTTTTCTGCTTCCTCCTAGAACATTGGTTTTATTCCCATCTCTGACATTTTGACTATACCATATTGGGGGTGGAAAGGTGGTGCAAGAGACACTATATGATGAACCCCAAGGGACGCACTACTGCTCACACTCACCCACCTGCCTACTGTGATGATTGTCTCACCTTGTCTTACTATTGTCAGGTGATCAGATGGGGGAGAGGTGCCTCTTGCCGCAGATGAATTGTGAGTCAGCCCTCATCTGCTCTGTGATCTGCAGACTGGCCTGGCTAATACACTTTCACCGCTTTACATTATTCCTCATCTGTGGCATCAGTACTGCTTTCAGTGTTCATTCATATCACTCCTACATGCTGTTACAATTCAGTGCCCTCACTGTTTAGTTCATGATATTTCCCCCCTCCCCCACTCTCCCCCCCCACCCCCCTCCTTCCACCCTCTCCACATCCCACTCTCCCCCTCGCGCCCCTATCTATCTCTCTCTCCTCTCTCTCTCTCTCTCTCTCTCTCTCTCTCTCTCTCTCTCTCTCTCTCTCTCTCTCTCTCCCCCCCCCCCCCCCCCCCATATCTCTCTCTCACCCCCATCTCCCTCTCTCTCTCTCTCTCTCTCTCTCTCTCTCTCTCTCTCTCTCCCCCCCCCCCCCCATATTTCTCTCCCCCCCCCCTGCATCCTCTCACTGACAGCATATGATATTTATATAAAAAAATCTGCCTGAGAGAGAGAGAGAGAGAGAGAGAGAGAGAGAGAGAGAGAGAGAGAGAGAGAGGTTGAGGAGTGATATGACAGCTACTGCTTTTATAATACTAGCAGTTTGTGTTGACCAATGTGGTCTACACTGTATGTGTTTTAGGTTCCAGTGTAAGTGTCAATGGTCTTTTTGTGATAGTGTCATAGGAAGAATTCTGATTCCAATAATCAGTGCAAGTCCTTCTTTCTTCTTAAGTGCAATGAAATATGGTTATTCTAATAACAAACTGTTTTGTGTGTCATTTAGGATGATTCGGACAGCAAAGACCCTCCACCATCTCCTCTGGATGTACCTGGTCCATCAGGGCAGTCCATCATTTCTTCTCACCATGCGGTCAACAGTGAAAAATCAACAACAGGTAAAATTCAGTAATACTTGCATGTCACAGGGTGTAGTTTCCAGTTTCAGAACATAAGAGCACTGATACATTCTTTTTCTGGTGCTGGGAGAATACCAATCCCAGTATATTTGTTTGAGTACTAAGTATGTGTGCTTGAGTATCTTCACTTGAAGTGAAGACTTTTCTGATCATTATTATTTATTCGGGATATTCTGGTGTAAAACTACTGTCATTCTTCACACTGTTCTTTATGATCTGGCCTCTAGATAGCAGACACCTCCTTGTGGTTTCATTTGTGGTATTGAAGGCAAAATGTAAGGAAGGAGATGACTTTTATGATCATTAACAATATATCATTATTAAGATCTTACTCTTATAAAAAAGGTTGGTACACTGGCTCATTGTATTAATGCGAGAGGAAGAGAGAATTCTTGTACCAGCTACAGAATTAAGTTTTTCTTTTCAGCAAAATCGAAGTGTTGGTATTCCTCACCTGTGTCTTACACATTAGTTTTGAAATTTCAGATGAACTGCAGAAGAAAGCAAATTTCATAATGTCTTTGGAAATGTTGTCTAGTCATATGTACTTATTTATCTATTATACAATATTGGGGTAGAAATGAATGGGTAATTTAATGGTGTGCCTGGAGGTCCTTTAAAGCAAGAAAGTAAAGTTCTAGAATTTTTTTGAAGGTCGCTAGAGTGTTAATGGATGGTTATCCACAAAACCTGGAGAATAATGGAGGGAGGGGGATGGCAAAGATGTAATGGGAGGTTATCCATATAAAACCAGAGATTTATGGTGATTTTAAATCATCTAAATGAATTGTTGTGTGAATGACCTTCAGAAATAGTGAAAGATATGTGGAAAATGTGGAGTTCATGATAGATAGAGGGTGAGGGGGGGGGGGGGGAGGAAATGTTGTGCATGGTAGGGTTCAGTGACCAAGAGTTGATGAGGATTGCCCAGAGATCAGTCAGCATCCGTCTTAAGCAGTGGATACGCCAAGTTAGGGACAAACATTTGAGAATGTAGTGGGGATAGAAGAGAGTGATTACAAGAGAAATTGGCATTAACCCAAAAGGGCAGGAGAAAAAACAAAACCGAAGGATAAATAGGGTTGCCTATAAAATGTTAGTTGAGCTTTTTGGAAAATACATGTCAGTTTGCTATGGAGAGAGCCCAATTTATGAATTTCTGATGCATTAATAGTAAGAGGCCATCTGTACCATACTTCATTTTGGTCTTTGTTGTGTCTCAAAGAATCAGTTGACAGTTCCTTTGTGAACCTCCTTTAATGGTGTCTGTAAGACACTGCTTTGGTGACTTAAAAGTATTGAAGTTTGATTGTGGGCTTTCCCGTTGTGCAAGTTTTGTGTTCTTATTTGTTTATGGATTGACTGTATATTGGTAAATGAATACTGACAAAAATTTGCTTCTTACTTTTAAGTACATTCTTGGTACCGTATATGATACATTAAATGTTTGTTTATGTGGCTACAGCACACCTTTTAGTTTTGGAATTCATCCAAACCTCCCAGTGTTGGTCCTCTGCATTTTTCTCTTTCCATGAATTTTTCAAACTTTCAGGAAACATGGCAATATGTTTTTTTGGTGACATTTCTGCTAAACTTTTTTTCCACTTGTGAGCTGTAGGTAAATAGAACTGTTAAAGAGTCTTCCAGTACCTATCAGGTTTTTGAGAGATACCAAGCACCATATCTGGTACACTATTTAAAGTGCTAAGTATGATATGTCAGTATCATTTTGTGCAAAACAATATGTGGAAAGCTGCAGCAAGTTGTAGCTACAACTTAACGAATAAATGATTACAATTGCAGTCAATGGAAAGTCATTGTAGTAGATCACAACTGCAAAAATACAAATTTCAGCATTAGTGTAGCTCTCCTGGTTCTGATATTGGTGCTACACTCTTGTGAGCTCCAGTAGGAGAGTGCAAGTTGCAGTGAGATGACACGCTTTGTTATAGTAATCTAAGTTAAAATGTGCATACCAAAACGGGAAAGATAATTTAAAAAGTTAAATACATTGAAAGAAAACAATTCTGTCGATGTCTACTTTTTTCTATAGAGTTACAGAAAGAAAGCAAACAATTCTAGCCATTGTGAGTTAAAAAGCATGTCATGCTAACTTGCACCCTCCCTCATTTGTCAAGTATGTGTCCCATTTATTGTAATAGGTGTAGCACCAGATAGTATATTTATGAAGAGTGTGTATAACTTTGGCATAGTAGCACGTAAGCAAATAATGCATGTCAAGATGTGAGTTATTTATAATATTCTTTTTTATATCAGTTCTTATTACAGTTTCTGAAAAAGCTTATTAGCTTTTGGTTTCAAGTTGAAGCATGTGGAGTATATAACTTTCCCTATTTTAGCGTAGGAAGTAACTGCCGATTTTGTTTCGAACCAGTAGTTATTTGAGACCTTTACTGTCACAACCACTCACTTCCACTTCTGTGGGTGTTATGCGATAAATCCCATGCACAATATTGAAAATGGCCAGAGGGTTTGGTTTCATTCTTTAAACATTCAGGGTTTCAACAGTGCCAGCAGGAAGCAGCAGCTGAGAGCAACATCAAAAGGTAGGAAAACTATTTAGTACTTTTCCCCACTGAGGGTTTCTCAATAGTAATATGATTATTACTAAAACATCATCTCCACAGTTGTATAAAATATATGGCTGGTATAGGTTACTGCATTTTTCCACTATTAATCAGCTGAAATATGAGTGGCACTGTTAGAAAATATAATCATCTTCTTCATGTTGTACTACTCTGTGACATTCAATTGTAATTTAATTTTGGTGGGCACTCATGTAATTCTAAAACTGCTCTGTACTTCCAAGGTTTGCATTGTTGCCCATTTATAAACATGCTGGTGGTCACTGGATGGAAGATACCAACAAGTTCAACTTTTTATTCTCCTCACCCTTTCCCTCCTCCCACTCTGTCCCTTCTGCATTTGTCCTCTGGACGAGATTATTCTCTGATACTCATAGGCACTTTCCTTTCTAGTATTAGATGTGTTTAAGTTAAATGTGTTAAGGCAGTAGAAATAGGAGTCTTTGACTTACTCAGACTGACAGTGAAAAAGAATGACAACATAATTAGAACATAAAATCATAATTGAAAGCAGTCCTTTTGTCAGTTGTCATTTCAAATCTTAAGACAAGGGAAGCAGCCACAAATACTGGAAGTATTGCCCATCATAAATTCCAATTAAAATTAATTCTTGAAAGAGGTTCTTTGTGTTGTTGAATGTATTCAGATAACAAACAATTTTGTTTTTTGCTACCCTGATACTGTGTTTTAATCACAACAACAAAATTTAGATTTGCTTGAAGATAAAAAGAATGTATAGATTTCTAGTAGTATTGTCACTGTGGAAATGAGTCTCATTAAATATTACTGCTTTCTACCATCTTTGCTTTCCAATATGGTTTGCCTGAATTTTATTTCGCCATAATGCCACATTTTGTGTGTGGGATGACTATGTATCCATGCTCTGTGTGTGTGTGTGTGTGTGTGTGTGTGTGTGTGTGTGTGTGTGTGTGTTTTCAATATTTTTCAAGTTTAGGGCTGTGGTATAATATTCTGCTGCCTCTGAATTTGAAATACAAATTGGGTAGGTGTATCTCTCAGAAAATGAATATATTGTGCTAAGAACTTATAAATTTTTTTTTTCATTTTGAGTACAATATTTTATATCCTGTTCCTTGAATTCAGGTTCATTTTGTTTAGTATTTAATGTTAGTCACAGTTGTACCTTGCTCATGACTATATCTTTACAATTAGGCGAGTCCCAGGGAGCAAAATGGTGTACAGCATTATTTAAACAATTCTCCAGTATTTATTGCATTTGTTTTTCTAAAATCGTGATAATTTTAGCCTAAAGTTAGTACATTGTGTCTTTCCAGAGAATTTGGAAAGACTACCAGAGGTGATAAAATTTATATCTGCAATTTTTTTTTCCTTCCTTCTTATCAGATTTGAGTGCATTCTTCTCTGTACGTTTGAAAGTCTGTATCTGTCCACTGTGATGGTTTGTATTTTAATTATGCCATGTCAAATAGATTACTAATTGCTCTAGGAGGATAGATCGGCAGATAATGTGAAATAAGATTCTTTTGTTTATTACTGAATGACTAAATCTTCATTCACATCTAAAACTGAAGTGACTGTTACAGTGTGTGAGTACTTGCAAAAATACTGAGGCCTTTTTGATGTAAGTTGAATTTATTGTCCATATTTCACAAAAGTGTGAGGATTGAGTGCCTACTTTATCCTTTGTGGCATTAATTCTTTTATACTGTACGTACATTATGTACATTCACCATGAGTTTAGCACCTGTATTTGATGTTACACTAATTTTGTAGTACACAGTGGTGAATTACTATGTTTTGGAATTACTAAGGAACAATTATAGTTTATGATGATGGTATCATTAACAGTGATACTTTGAGGTAAAAGATCATCAGAACATTTAAAGAATGTTCTGCCTTCATATACACAATACAGCATGAATTTTCCTTTGTGGCCAGACACAGAAAACTACACTGGGAACACTCTCATGTGATGACAGTGTGTTGCTTCTCAGTGCGTGTCAGTAGGCAGTAGCCAGAGACAGAAATGCACAATTCGCTTCCAGTGTAATGTCCATAAAGCTGTTTTGAAGTTCTGTGGGTGTGTTATCCTTTTTGTCCCTATGTTGTTTGCTAATTATGGAGTGCCCTAGAAGGCAGTATCGTCTGTATGGTTTTTCTCCTTTGTTTCGTGGGATTCAGATTGGAAAGCACGCCAAGCACTCCATGCAAGTGTTAGTCTCATTATTTAATATCTCGGACTGTGGACAGTTGTGTATTTCTAGGTAGTTTGACATCCGTGAAAATGATAATCAGGTCCGACAGCACTTTAGAAAAGTGAAACACAATGCACTATAATTTAGCAACAGCAGTGTTAGCTTAGCCAAAGTACAATGCTTTGCACAATGCCCTCTCATTTGAGTGGAATGGAGCTAAAATTTTTGTCCAACCATTTTTAAAATTTTTTTTTTGGGGGGGGGGGGGGGTCAGTGAGTGAGTGACCCTATGACAATTGATTAAGGCAAATGACTACTTGGCTCAGTGATCCATCCGAACTTTCACGTAGTCTCTAATGACTTTGTAATTGACATTATGCCAAACTCCACTCTTAAAACTCATTACCAAATACACATGGCTCTTCTGATTGTTATCACCACCTTGTAAATCAGAGAGTCCATGTCCGTCATTATTTAATGTTCTAAACAGTTTTAATATGGTAATATATTCTTAGTTTTCTTCTCACTCAGTTCGAATTGCTCATTATACTGAACTGGGATTCATCTGAGAACATCTTATCTTGTAGTCTTTCATTTCAGTAATGATATTCAGTACACCATTACAATCTGGTGTGGAGTTCCATTTTGGAGGGAACAAAGTGTGGTCATCTTGAGTGCAGTTGTTAGTGGATGCCAGAGTTCCCAGTAAGGTCTGAAATATATGGAAGTGTAGCAAAATAGCTCTTATTTGCAAATTGGGCAAAATACTGATTTGTTCCCTCCTTTCGTAAACCTATTAAAATTTACACTTGCACAGCTGTTCAGCTGGCAATAGCATGTGTGTTCAGTGCAGAGATTCCCCCCTCCCTCCCCCAAAACCGTACAGCAGTCATGATCCTTCATAATGTTTCAAGTTGACCAACCCCCCTTACAAGACACATTGTAGTCATTCTCCATCAGAATTATTAATGGTACACAGCAGTATTCTGCTACAATTTATCGCTTTTTCCAGTGCTTACTGTCTCTTGCAGTCATGATAGCAAAGTCACTACTGCAAATTTTCCTTCAGCAGTCAGTTCTAATAGTTCTACTAGTTGCCTTGCACTGATATATCTTTCTTGCAGACTGTTTGCTGCAGTTCATGAGCTGTGCGATCTTCGGTTTTATATAGAAAGTCTTTGGTCGAGTGAATACGTGGTTGTCAATATCGTACAAATAAAAACAGTATTAACTTGTGCCGTGTGTGAAGACAACTTGTGTTTGTTAATTGTTTCAGTTTCCCTACGAAGAATGGGGTCATATTTTTTTCTGTATATAGTTTTAATTTTTTGAAGCTGTTTTAGATACTTTAATTCCTGAGTTTGATTAGTATGTGCCAGTTAATATACTTTATTGTACTAAATGATGTTCTCTGTAGATGTTTCCAAATAACTCTAGCTTCAACAAGAGGATGTGTTCGAGTTTGTCAGTGATAGACTAAAGTATTTTGTGTTTAGAGACAACATAGCACTTTAATGTTTAAGACTGGATCTTGGACCTGAAGAACTGAAAGGTATTTACGAAAGCTGTAGTATGAAAGAGGAAAGACATACAATAGTAAATTACTTTATTGGGGGGGAGGGTGTTATATCTAAATCTGAAAATTTCCCAACTCTTCTGAAGGAGAACAAAACAGTAGTTGTCATTCCTTTTGGTGTTTGTATTCTCCTCTTACCGTCTTGTCTCGATCATGAAGTATAAGTTTCTTCTGTTGATAGTCACTATTAGTATTTTTTCCAAAACAGAATGAATTTCTGTAACTTAACTGTTGAATAGGACTGCTAGCTTGCAGCCCAGGTTTTTGTTTTGTGTGTGGACTGTTAGGTACTTAGAATGTTGCCTTTTAGTATTAAATATAATGTGTTCATAGGTCACTCTTTATGGTTTCAGTATGTAAGAAATTTGCACTGCTTAGGCTCAAAGGTACTCTCAAACTGGCTAAACAGATACAAATATGTAGTAGCTATGTTCATTATCCCAGTGAAATGAAAAGTCCTTGTGAACCTCAGTCTCCCTTAAGAGGGATTCTTCAGAAAGTATATACTTTACTGCATTTATTTTGTGAGAACTATGTTTTTTTCAGGTAAGTGGTGTAGTGAGCAAACAGTACTTTTTTTTCACCACTCATTGGGTGTATAAATTTTACAGTACTTTGACTTGCTCGACGTTATTATAGTATATTATGTTAATTTTCTTTCATTGCATTTAATGTGATTTGTGTGTCTCCATGTTATATTAAATCCAGAGTACACTGCTGTAATCAATGTGTGATGATGTATTTTCAGTGTAATGAAATATTCATCTGTGAATGTGTGAAACACATTTTTATGGGTAAAGAAAAAGTGAGCAGATGAGTTGTGGCTACTATAAAATTCACTTGGAAAAAAGCACTAAATAAGTACTTACGAAGGTCACGTTGTAAAAGGTACATATACAGCGTAAACACTGGAATAAAAAATTTAAATGTTGAGGTCATGTATGAACTCAAATATTTTTACATCTTGTTTTCAGTTTTTTGTTGGTGATAGACATTAAAGCATCCTTCTTTTGTGATGGTTGTAGACACTACTGCAACACATTTAGTTTCTGTAACAATTTGTTTATTTTCATTGTGACTGTCATGCACCCCACGAATTCACTTGACATAGATAAAGGCAGCACAGTAGACGTAAGTTACCTGTTCCCCCCATGTGATTATAGATATGATTGACATTAGATTTTCTATACTTTTACTTTGCTCAAATAATTTCTTGATTTTTCATTTTGTGATGCTTCCTTTGGCCTAAATATAAAAAGAAAATGAAAGAAAGCTATTACAAATCTGAACAAAAGCAGAGCCCCTCTGTACTTTTTAATATTTATTTGGAGTTCTGAAATAGTATTTCTGAAGAGACTGATAAGTATTAAAAAGCCTCTTACTTAGTTATGAAACCATATATATTTTCCACATATATTTCCACAAGAATTAGGAATGCAGGTCTCTAATCTGCAAAGCAGATATGCTAACTTACACGTGGACAAATACCTGTAAATCTTTTTACGCCAGTAGTGACAAAGCTTTTGTTGGTGTGAGTTTGACGAGTAAGCTCAGCCCACAAGTGGATTTTTAAAATAATTGTCATCATGCCATTCAACTTGGATTGGTCAGACTGGTGACAGTAGTTCCAGACACAGTGGAAAAATGAAGATTCTCCGTGCAGTGCAATACTGTGATACGGTTGCAGGGAACTCGCCTGTTTCCTGAACTGTTGTCTTTTGTAGGTAAGATTATATTATTCGCATTTTTCTTAGTTTATTGCATTATTATAATGAAACTGCTGCCAGAAAAATCAGAAGTCAGTTTTGTTATGTATCGTAGCAGTCTGATTTCATGGATTTAAGAGAAAAAATATTGAATTATTCTCTGTAAACCTGCTGTAAATATAACTACTTCATGATATTTTATGCTTATTATATTTTTGCTATAATAAGTAACACTGCAAATCAAAACGTAGCCATCACTTTTGTTTGAAGTAATAGATCAGGTTTGTTCCGAGCAAGTTACACCTGTTAAAAAAAAATTCAAAGATGAGAGCTTTTTTAAAAAAAATTCTGGAACTTTTGTTTGGCATAGTATAGCATTTTATGCACAAAGGAATGTGTAGAAATGATCATTCATTGTAGCTAATATTGGAAATGTTTGTAAATTAACCTCTTGGTAGTTTGTCAGTATTTTCTCTACACATAGACTTTCAGTTGCTTTGTCTTCCTTTAATTATGTAGTAATGGTTGACTAACAGTAACTTAGCTTCTGAATCTACTAGTTGGTATGTTCATATCATTTCCAAAATTTCTGAAACCACGTGCACTTGTTCTGTTTGCTTTCAGTTTATTTTGTTTCACAGCATATATGCCCTTATTTTCCCTTTCCCTTAGAAATGCTTATGATGCCAATACAAGTTTTACTTACTAAGATTATTGTCATCTTAATGTTACACACTTAAAAAGACTGAATTTCCTCTTTTTCCTTTCTGCCTTTGCTTTTTTAAAAAACACCAAATTTTAGTTAGTTTGTTATATCCATTACGTAGAACATTGACTCGGGAGATATTATTTTGAACTAGAAAACCCTAGACAGAAAATGTTGTAAAAGACTTCAATAAGATACTTGTATAGAAGGTTTTGTGTTACAGAAGGTTGTCTATTATTTGGAGTTTGTTCTCTCGATTATAGTCACACCAGAACAATGAAGCAGTGGTGTTTGAGTGTTCATCTGAAATGTGCAGTCTTGCTCTTACACAAACAGCAACTTAATTGGTACCATTACTAAACACACTAGTAACATATTGGGTTCATTATTCAGGGGACTTAGTTTTATATGTTGGGTGGTGGTCTTCCCATAACTTTTACAGACTGTCTGCGTAGTCCTTTAATAAAGGAAATAGGCAGTAGGTGATGAAAACAGTGTGACAACAATTTCTGTCTATATATAGGAGCAACGTCTCTTACTCATGAAAACCATGGTGAGCAAAAACTTAATGAGTTGTTGTTGTTCTGATTAGATCAGTGTTGACTGAAAAGATCTAAAGTAACACAACTGAAAGTATTTCTTCTCTCTCTCTCTCTCTCTCTCTCTCTCTCTCTCTCTCTCTCTCTCTCTCTCAAATATAAAAAGATCTGTACCACAGTTTGAAAGCATTCTATTCGATAGTGGACAAAGCTGCTAGGCAGTCAGGAAATAATGAGAGATACAGTAATTGTAAGACAGGCAACTCTGGTAACAATTTGTTTATAATTTATTCATGATTTAATGCCATTACTATCATTAGCAAAGTCACTGTGGGTGAGGAAGACTACAAAAAATATCTTCTGCTTATTAAGTATTACAGACTGCGTTTAAATGATCCAAAGCAGAAATACAATTTATATGCCAAGTTTGTTCTGTATACTACTGATGTATCTCTAGACATATTCCATTTTAGTTTCAAGTGTGTCCTGCAGTATATGACACAGGAATTTGACTTAAGAACAACTTACTGGCATTTGTTCATATTGTATGTTGCCAGATGGAGCTAAAATGCACTTCTTTCTCTCAGCCTTGGAGGGAAAAGATAAGTGTAGAATAAGTTAGGTTGACATGTGGCGGGCAAGTTTTTAAATTTACCCACAGAATTCTTTTTCAAAGATAGGGGAATAAAGCATGGTATTATGCTGCTGTTAGTGATAGTGAGCAAAGCAAAATAAACAACATACAAAGTCTATTAAAATTAAATATTTATTTCATATCTTCAGGAAGTTGTATTTGTTGTACAGATCAAAACATTGATCGCATGATTCCAATAATTTTTAATCATATTAGCCTTTCTGACAAAGTTTATGAGTATGCTTTCAAAATAAATAATAAAAATGCCTGTAGACACTTGATTTTAAAAATTTACACTGTTATCGCACTTTTTGTAGAAATTCATTTTGTACCATTTGGTCACTTTCTGCTTAGCAGTTTCAGGCATTCCTTAAATGCTGATTCCATTAAATTGTCTCAGATTTCATAAGGTACTAAGGTGTCCCTCTACTGCAACTGCCTGTCATCTACAAAAGTTAAAAGAATCTTGCTGATACTTTTTCTAATTAGGTGCGGCCATTTCTGTGTTAGTGGTGGTTGATAGTGACTCGGTTGGCAGGGTCTGCCGGATGGCTCGACGACACGGGTGTGGTGCACGCACTGGTGCGTCGAGAGGGCCTTTCAAGGTTCGTGCGCCGCCGTTGCCGCGGGTGCTATTTGCGGATGCGCCAACGAGACACAGGCCGACGACAGGCGGAGAATGCGTCTCGCAAGGTAGTCACTTTCTGCAGTGGTTGCAGACGGTGCCCTGCCATGTGTACGGCATGTTTCACACATTTCCATTCTCAACCACGTTACCGTCGATGGAAGGATGCGTGACAGTGTGAGGCCAGAATATGTGGGTGGAAGTGGATTTGAAGCTATTTCAGAAAGTTCCACTGCACATAAATTACATATGTTTGTGGGTTTCTGTTAGCCTCTGTCTACCTTCCAAGGGAAATTCTTATTTTTCCCGTGGATTCTTGTAGAGAGACTTCTTTCCGAATTCACTATTATTATTTAAAGTTGAAATCATACTGTCATTGTTGAAGTCCTCTTCTTTTTTTTTTTTTAGTAAAGGCTGTGGTTGTTGTTTGTTCCTAGTCAGCTTAAGTGCAAGTATCATGAACCACATTTTTAATCTTCATCTGTATTTCTGTATGAAGACTTCTCACATTCATTTTTATAGGTTTTAAAAATATAAGAATGCACTGTACAAGGAACGAGGAAAACAATAGTACATATTATTACGTTCCAGCAAAGAAGAAATCTTATGCTGGGCCTTGTAGTGGTTGAACTATAGTCATTCATAGAAGTGTAACACATCATTGATAAAACACTAAAACTGCTATTATATTACATTTTGTGGAATGTATAACAGATGACTCACTAGGCTACCACTTATACTTGAATGATAATTGCTACCAAAATTAAGGCATCGAGTAACCCATGATCTGATGCAAGTAGAATGGATAACTTAGATGGCGATTATCAAGACTTGCTTTTTGAAATTTTGACAGTTGAGTGCAATGATGTAAATTTTTGTAGATAATGTTTACAAAGTAATGCTTACTGACATTCTAAGTCAATGTCTGTCTCAGGTCTCAAACTATAGCATTTCCTCATGCAGGCAGCACTCCCCCCCCCCCCCCCCCCCCCCCCCCCCCCCCTGAACTGTGCAAGCATGTCTGTGAGTACCTCAGTCCTAAGGTTATGCTGTCTCTGAATGACAAATGTCTATGCCAACTCTTGGTCTTTTATACAGTTTTGTTCTGTTTGTGTAGGAAAGGATTGAGCAGTAAAACTTGATTCAGTGCTAAGTTTCGAAATCTTGAGTGCTAATAACATATTGCCAGAAGTTAGTTGGTTAAAAATGAGAGTTAGGTTTGGAAAATGTCGGGGAGGTGGGGAGGGGGGGGGGGGCATTGCAAACATAGTAAGACAGAAATTCATAGAAAAACAAGAGATTGGTTAAAACTGTAGTGGGGTAAGGGGGAGGAGAAGATTAACAGAACTCATCTCTAATCACGCACACCAGTAATTTCAAATAACTGCATGGACTTAGGCATTTCTTTTCACTGCTGCATTTTTCTTGGGTCTGGCAACCAGTATCACCAATTTGTAACATTAGTGAGTGGAGCAGACTGTCGCTCACCACCTTGACTCTTGCTAAGCATCTAGTCTTCATGTATTCTGACTGCTCCACTGTCCATTACTCATCAACCTTGTTCATGTGCATCCTCTTTTAAAACCATCTGATCTCCTATTTCCTATTTACATACAGCTCTTTAACTTGGTCCATTGTCACCAATGGGCTGTTTTGGTCTGAAAGTATTCTTCCTCATTAACACCCCCCCCCCCCCCCACACACTCACACACACACACACACACACACACACACACACACAAACAAGTATCTGTATCATCGTTGATCTAATTGTCAGCACTGGGCCGTTAATACATTGGAGTGTGAGTCTCACTTATTAGCCCATTTGTACTGTTGATTCATCTGTGGCACCATGTGACCATCGTAATTTAAGATTTGGAATAATTTTTCCTTTACAGAAAATTTAAAAAAAGTACACAGTTGTTTTAATTTTCTAGACTGCAAACTATGTACAACATTAAATTTGATCTGAAAGAACAAGCATAAACAGAAAACTGCTTTAGGTAAAACCGAGTCTTCAGGAATATACATACTTCAAAGTAAAGGAATGTGCTAAAAGTAATGACATGCCAATCATGGTGAAGACACTATCAATCTATACAGTAAGATCAGTCATTTCGTCTGCTTATCTTAGGCCATATGTAAGAAAGGAAAAGCAGCTGTCACATGAACATGAACCATAATTAATTTTGCGGCATTATAGACGTAGGTGAGTACTGAATGCAAAACATATACCATTGTCATACAGGAGTCAACTTCAATAAGTGTGTGGATATACTGACAAGATGGAAAAGGGATAAAAGAAACAGTTTCATTACAGATACTGAAAATAAATCAGCATAAAATATATAAGTTGTGATAAGACAGCATTTGAATAATAATTTACTAAAATTACACTGGAGTACAAATTTTTTTGCACTTAATCATTACAAAATGTAACCTGTTGAAACCAAGATGATCAGATATACAAGTATGCGAAATAGATCAACCCTGTTTGTGACTTGTTTGAATATGTGGCACCTTTGGTGTAAAGTGCCATATCTTTGAACTCTGTAATCTTTGTACTGCCATGTTGTTCTTGCTTACTTCAGTGCTAAATAAATGTATAAATGACATCCAAAGTGTGTTGTTACCGCCCTACGATATATAACCACAAATCCTTAAGCAGACTAACAGCTGTGCATGCTTGTGAAGGGCGATCAGAATTTCCAGGTAAGCTGTCCCCAAGTAAGCATTGTTGCAAACAATATTACAAAAAGAGATATAATAATATGGAATAAAAGTAAGGGCTAAGAACAAGGGGAGAAAAAAACACACACACAACACATCTGAGAATCTAATGTTGAAAGTGTAGTGAGTTAGTGATGACCACTAAAGAGAGAACAGTTGCTAACAGAAGGCAAATATATGTAACTAATGTTAAATGCCAAGGCTTAAAATATGAATTTTAACATTTGAGTACAGAATAAAATATATTAAGAAGAAGCAATCAAAATAACAAACAAAGGTTGAGAGGCTGCCAATGTAGACAAAGCACCAGCTCCCAGAACATGAACACAACAGAGACTGACATCAAGCATGCATTAGCAGATGGAGAACGGAGACAGAAGTGTGAAATGCAGTTGTGGGGGTAGCATATGTCACAAATATATTCAGTACATAATAGCCACACATAATTAAACAAATCAGTTGAAAATATTTAACAAATAGTCCTGGTAAAACTATCTTCATTCATTTAACATAAGAACATTTTTTCCTTACAATTGCAAATTTCTAATTCCTCAAATCAATCAAGCATCCTCTCTTTGGGCGCATGGTGCAGCACCTCTATACCATCCCCAATATCCTGCACTGTATATCCTTTTGCAGAGATGTGCACACTGAATGGTGTTTTATTCTGTGAGTATGCATGTCCCTTAAAACAAGTATCAAAGATGGGCTGTCGGAGGCAGTGGCTACAAATCTCGACACCTAATGTAACCAATATTTACAGTAAACTTGAAAAATAAAAGCTTTCATACAATAGTAATAGTGCTTTGCCTAACAACAATAATTGTAAGTTTAAAATTAGGTTTGTAAAAATCGCCTTAAACAGCTGTGGCACGTAATATTGAACAGTGCTTTCATAAAAAAACATTAGGTTTTGTTTCCAAACAACTTAAATAAACAAGATGTCATTGGCACCAATTTGATCCTAAACAAAATACGGCTAAAAATCAGTGTGTATAAAATTAAATTTAATAATGACTGGTTTTATATTGGCCATATGAATCCAGTCTTTTCATACTTGTTTTAGGGAACATGTATACTCCCGGAATAAAATGGCCTTCAGTGTTTACATGGCTGCTGAGGGACATACAGTGCAGGATATTGGACATGGTATGGAGGTGCTGTGCGATGTGCCCCAAAGGAAGGATGCTTGATTTATTGGAGGAATTCAAAATTTGTTGTTGCAAGAAAAAACCTGGGCTTATACTAAATGAACAGTGAGAATTTAATCAGTCCTATTTCTTCAATATTTTCGATGAACTTGTTTAATTATATGTGCCTAGTATATACTGGAGATATGTTTGTGATGTGTGCTGCCCCGCATGACTGCAATCTACACTTCAGTCTTCCTGCATCCCTCTGCTCATGTGTGCTTGATGTCGGTCTCCATTGTGTTCAGCTGTTGGGAGGTGGTGCTTCATTTACACTGGCAGTCTATCAACCTTTGTTATTTTGTGCTTAAATGCCAAAATTTGTATTGCCTTTTGTTAGCAACGGTTCTCTCTTAATGGGTCACGACTTAATCACTACAGTGTCACCATTAGATGGTTAAATGTTTTTCTCTTTTTTTTCCTTGTTCTTACTCCTTACTTTTATTCTGTGTTATTACAATTATATTTCTTTTATGTAATGTGTTTGTAACTGCACATGCACTTGCACACCATTGCCTGCTTCCACGACAGTTCTCGTTCACCTTTCGCATGCACACACAGCTATAAGTCTGCTTATGGATTAAAACAGGTCAGAGACAAGTTCAGTAGTTCTGGTGAATGCAAATAATTTAGGAGTAAAAGAGATTACTCGCCAAATAGTGGAGGTATTGAGTCATTGACAGGCACACACAAAAGAGAAGGAAAACGCATTAGCACACACATCTATAGACCCTTCACAATGCCAGTTGGTGCTCTGCTTATTAGTACTTTTATACTGATTTAATCTATGGTGAAATTGTTTCTTTCTTTTATCCTATAGGTTTAGAATAACACTTCACCTCTTTGGTGTGGCCAGCACCTTATTGAATTTGTCTGTTATAACTTTCATGTTATTACTTCCCTATGTTTGTAATGCCATAAAACTGATTATGTTTCACATTCATCTGACAGCTGCCTTTATTTTCCAGTACCAAGATATGCAGACTGACCTTGCTATCTTTATCATGATTAGTATGACATTAGTTCATGTACGTTACTTTACCTTGAAATATGTTTATTCCTGAAGACTTAAGTAAATTCTGTCTAAAGTAGTTTTCTGTTTCTGCTAGTCCTCTTAGATCTGAGGACAGTTGTGTGAACAGTTGAAACTAGTTATCAAATTTTGCTGTATATTTTGTGATCTAGACAATTTGTACAAAATTTCTTAAAAAAATTGTGAAAATGCTTAAGGTTGGTATCTTCATTTCCTAATGATATCAGGTACTATTTATTTTTTTCCTTTATCCATTTTGCTTTTTCTTTTCCATTTATCCAGATGATCAGAGTATTCACAAGTTATGAAAACTAGGAACTTTACATTTGCAACATTTTTTCCTGTTCTGGTGTTTGCTGTTCTTGATACAGAAAAGTGAGTTTAGTTTCCAGCACTACTGTATCCCACGTGCTATGAACCAGTGACGTACCATCTGGAGTAGATCAATAATTACACGTATGAATTTTATCTGAAGTGGGTGAGAAATTTCAAGGAAAATACAGTATACTCCTGATTATTGGGGGGTAATGTGGAGGAGAAGATGCATGAATAATTGAAAAGCGTAAACAATCAAGATATTTTCAAGCACGTATTCTTTGTTCAAAAGTTTATCCGTGTTCTGTAAGCCTGTTTATTTCTTAAAATAGCCTTGATGCTGCTCTGCTTCTGAGAGGAGTTGACATATTTTTTCACATGGAGTTGCGAATATTTCTTGGAGCAATAATGTCATTGTACTGAAACCCCTGTGGTCCATATAATCTAAAAGAGTGTCAATACATTACAGTGTGGTACAGTGACTAACAAGGTTGCTGTTTTCATCCCCAACTTTCATATTCACTGCCCTTTTCTTTGTTTCGAGAATCCTCTTATTGGGATGTGAAGGGACATTGTCAAGCAATAGAATAGCTTTCTGTGGCAACCCTAGAAATTGCTGAATTTGTACTGAATGTTTGTAGAACCAGTTTTTGAAAATTTTGTTACCCATCCATGCTCCTCTCTTATTGTAATATTACACAGGGAGATCCTTAGCTGTCAAATCACTAGCAATTTCAATTTGTGGTTCGCAGAAGTGTTAGTGGTAATGTAATGCTTACTTTAGACTTATGTTCAGGAGCACGAACTTTGCTCTTAAAAAGCAGGGCTTCTGGTTGGCAGACATTTCCAATACAGACCACTTTCATCTGCATAATAAATTTGGTCTGGTGTGAAATTCCCTTCTTCCACAAATTTCTGGAACTCATCCTGGAGGGAATCAGCTGCTGCAATATTTAAACTAAGCCTCTCTCCTTGCACAGTAAGTTTGTGAATACTGTGACATTATTTGAAACTGGTTAGTCATGCAGTTGAGACACTGAATTTTCGCTCTGATCCTAGAGATTTGTGGAAAAGGGAGGGGGGGGGGGGGGGGGGGGGGGTGAGGAAGCTTTTCTGGCACACACCGCACCTGAAACAATGAGATCTCCTGCCCGTTTTTGGTTAAACCATGCAGATGTACAAAACTAGAATCACGTTTCCTTACAAAATCCTGTATTTTCTGCTTTTTCTTTTTTGATGTCATGAACAGTCTACTTTCCAATACCATAACCAGCACTTAGTTTTGCAGTAGATTCCCCCTTTTCAAATCTTCCAATTAATTCTAATTTTTGTGTTAATGTCAACACAGATTTCTTTCGTTTCTTCATCATCTGTTTTACAAATTTCGATGAACTTGCTTCGTTGACACTTATGTGCCGATTAACTGAGAAAAACCGAGATTGTTTTCAATTTACACAGAACAGGCTAGCCAATAATAATGGAAGTGGTACTGTGTTGTCATAGGCAGTTGTTTATTCAATGGAAGTGACACTTATTGTCATGTGGTGAGTTGTTTATTGCTGTTTGCTAGAGAAAAATGTCATATTTATTTTATTTTTTTTAAATTCACAAATAATATATAAATGAATAATCAGGAGTAACTGTATTAAGAAAAAGGCTGTTTGCTGTATGTACATGTCTCGTTTCCTCTGTGACTTGGTAGGAACCCCCCTCCTCCCACCAACCCTCTCCTGCTGCCTTCTCCTCTCTTTGGTGTTCTTTCCTACCACCCGCTACATTGTAAATTAAAGTGTGGGGTGTAATACTCACTTTGCTATTTCTGCTAGTAGAATTTACTTCCTTCAGCCTTTTGTTGTTGGATTCACTATAGACAGCAGTTTTTGCTTAGTGATTGATAAGAGCACATAATTTCTTCTGTGATATCTTAATGTTTGTAGCAATACCTGTATTTTTAAACAGCATAGGCAGTATTTGGCTTAGGATACACTTTAATATTAAATTTTGATATGAATACATATGAGAAAATCTGAGTTTCATTTAAGAGTTTGTTCAGTTACGTTGGTTCAAGAACATACTATTAGAAAACAATGTGAAATGTCATTAGTTGGCTCAGGGAAAAAGAACAAGGAAGGTTGTCTTAATTAAAATGTGAGGTCGGAACAGATATAGTCATGTCACAACATTAATGTTGTGTGGTTCTTGCAGTTTTTACTGACTGGTTCTTTGGGGCTCTGTTTAGAGCATCTCAACACACTATTAGTCATTTCCTTGCATTCACTATGAAGGAAATGGATTTCAGTTATCTTTTATTAATAACTGTTTCTGGGAGTGAAAACTGGATTTTATGAGCATGGCTTGCAATAAACCAATATATTTTCGTACCTGGCTGGCATATTCTTTGAACTAACACAGTGTCTTTTGTTATATTTCCAGAAATAATTTACTGTATCTCAGCCTTATTAAACACCTTGAGTCCCAACAATATGAAAACATGTATAATTATAAAATTTTTCACAAAAGTGTTATAATTGTAAGCAACAAATACAGAGAAAATTGGCCAGAAGTAAAAAATCAATTTTTTAAGAAAGTTGTTTGACTTTGGAACCACTAGCGCATAGTTTCCAACCACCTGTCATTTCATGTAATATATTTGAAAACAAATTTGCATTTTTCTTAGACAAGAATCACACACATCTTGAAACTTCCATGAACTCATAATGCCTAAAACTAGCAAAATTGAGCCTAAAATTTAGTACATTTTATATCAAAACTACATACAACACTAGTGGTTTCACTTCACTCATAAAAGCAGTAATAGACTCAAATTTATATTACAATGAATTTAGATGTACTTTCAATGCCAGTGATCTCAGTGTGGCCACTATCAAAAAACCCTGCTTCACTATCTTCTACAATCACATCTCCATACAAACTGTTGTCTTGAAAGCCATAAATGACTGCTACAATGCACTACCTTCGTAGAATTACCTCAGTATACTACTAGATGTCTGTCTTGCAACAGCGTTGGTGGTTTCATGATAAAGGCATTAGCAGTTTAAAAAGAATGGGTATCAGATGTAAACTATTGGTACGCAAAGGGTTAATTATCTTCATGTGATTCATAACTTGTAATTGGCCTTTATATGCTTATAATTATCAACAAGCACCTCATTTATCTTCATTTATTGGTGTGCAGGTTGGTTACTTTTGGTACAACAAATACTTCAAGCAGCAAGCCAACATTTCTTGACATACTGACATATTGAAACTTTTGTTGAGATTTTGAATATTAGCTGTGCTGGCACCATTCAGTCTTTTAGTGTCTGTTGGAATTATTATTGGTTTCCGTCTCATAATTATTGTATGATACCTTCTGAAGCTGTTGTTTGTTGGCATTATACAGCATTTCAAGCCCAGATATTAAATTACCACCACCTTCTGAAGTTTTCACTTGATCCTGTATTTTCCAGGACTTGCCTCGTGGTGTGTGTACCTTGTGAATGTAATTGACATATTCCCTCTCAGAAGTTTGTTGTTTTTATAGTAAAATGTAACTGTTATGCTGTCATAGACACCTTAAGGTTTATTGTGTGTTGCGGTCACTTCAGAGTATCCATTGTATCATAATTCCCTAATTTGTAAATTGGGGGTGGTGGGTTTATGTAAAGAGATCGAAAACACCAAACTGGGTTACACAAGTTTTTGCTTTAAGTTGAGGGAAAAAAATTAGGAAGGAGACAAATTCTATATGAATATCTCGTCCTTTATGTTATGACATATTAAATACAGTTTGTGCAATTGCAGTCCTGAGCAGAAATGTTACACTGCAATAGGGCTGTGTTATTACCACTAGTTGTGATATTCTCCTCGTGCACCAGTATAAAGGGACACTTGTGTATTATCTGATTAATCATATATTCTAACCCTCATTGACATCCTGTGCCTTTCTGCTGTAGGAAGTGAGAGGTTTTTAAATGACAATCTTATCAATGATGGAAGTAAATTCCTAATAAAGGTCCACGATAATGACTTTTAACAGATGATTCTGTGTATCTTAGGAATTTTTTTATTATATTAATTCGTATTAAGTTAGCAGTCTTTCAATTTCTGATATGTTGTTGAAAGCAACTGTAACACAAAAAAGAAGTGCTGTGTATACATTAGCAACTAAGAACAATGAAACCTCACATATCAAATAAATAATATAAACTAAAGTTCAGTGTCAGTATGTAATCATTTGCTTAAGTAAGACATCAACTACCAATTTAGCTTGAAAGTTTACACATGTAAGAGTACAAGCGGCTCTTTTTTGTGATTTTCTGGTCTTATACAGAATTGTAGAAAGGTTAAATCTAAAATTACATCAGTTATATGTTAACATGTTAATAGTACAGTGAAACAGCATGCACATTAGATCAAGAGTTCAAATGACAGCACCAAGTACATATTGGGTCTAACTAAACATAATAATAAAAATTTATCAAATTTGCTACATGATTATATATGATTTCCTCCTTATTGAACTTTCATCTATTAACTCAATCACCAGCATTCTGAATGGCTGAGGGGTGGTTTGTTGCAGTGTTGACAGTTTTTATATGTAACAATCTCAAGTCCTACAGAATATTTAGAGGTGTTCTTTCAGTGCTTTGTGCTGCACTTCCATATCTTCGCTTACCTGAAATTGTTCAGGAATTGCTGTTGGTGCAATGCGTACTGTTTGTCTCGTGTTCTCATGGTATTTGTTGGACTACTCTTCTGCTGACTGGGCCATCAGTGTCGCTGGTGACAGCACTGCAACTGATCATTCTGCAGGTGTTCTGTGTGCTAATTACTCATGTCATTTCTCAAGATAGTGGGTGTCTCTCCAAAATATATCAATTTTTTATTCAAACAGTTTACATTTGTTTAGTGTTTTACATATATACATTTTTGATACATTGTTTGGCAACATTTAGTTTTGTATCAGTCTTTTACGATAAACAAGAATAGTTTTTGTAGTTGTAACAGCATATTAGGTAAAATATATGTTAAATTATAAGTTTAACAGTTTGAATGATATTTGAAATGAAGTAAATATGCGGTACTATATTTAGTTACACTTCATACATATATTTTTCTGTCATTGCATTGTTACATTACCTTTCAAAATATGGGGGCGTGGGAGGGAGGGGGGGGGGGGGGCACAATGAAACACACACCTGATTAATGGTCTTTCTCTTTCCGCTGGAACTTTTTACCTGTGTAAACTATTGAGCCTAAGTGGCAGTTGACGCATTGCTTCACCATATGATTTTCTATAGACTGACACAACTTAATTTTGGAAGTTCTAGGTGTTTTCGCTGTTACCTGGTAATGAATACATAGTACTATTTATTTTTATATTACAGATTGTAGACAGCAAGATCCAAAACACATTACATGAAATAATATAACAAAAAGTCTTCGAGCATTTTAGATGGGATTATTTGTAAAATTGACAATCATTTCTCTTAACCCATCTATTGTAGCTTATGGGGCCAACCACTGTATAAAATAAGTGTTTTATAAAATTTTATCATGTGTGTTACATGTTAACTGAAGATGCACAGTCGTGTTGTCATTCAGTTACTTTTCTAAGTTTCTGTATTTAATGATATTTTTTCAGTATTCCTGAGTTTACATAAGCTAGAGATAACACTGCCATTCAGTATTTGTGATTTGTATCAGAAGTGTTGCCTACGCATTATTTCATTTCTATAAGGCGCAAATTATGCTTCTGAGTTTGTGGATAGAAATTTAGGTGTTACTTAAAGTTACCATAAATTTATGTATGTAACTCACTGTTTTACTGGAGAGGTAGCAATTATTAAAGCATTTTACTGATTGCTGTTGATTTCACAGTACCATTTTATATCAATTCGTAAAGTTCGGATTCCAGATCAAAAAGATGTAAGAGTGAACACAGGAAAAGTAATTTCACTGCTTGAACTGTCTTAGATATAGTTGCAGTATTTTGTTAAAGCACATATGGATGCTGCTTGTGTTAAACGTGCTTTAATATCGAAGCTGCATTTTAAGGTCAATGAATAGTATTGAGGCAATAATTAATTGCTTACTTAGAACTCAAGCGACCTTATCCGTAACAGCAATGAACACGTTGAAATTAAAATTGGTCAGTATCTGTTACTAGTAAGCTGCAGAAGACCCAAAAGTTACAGAATGTGGCTTCATTGTAAGTGGGCAGAAACAAGTGTAGAAAAATTTTATTTGATAAAAAAATCTAACCAGATCAATCTTGTACTTGTAAACTTGCTAAATTTGATTATTTTGTTTGCGTTTAATGTAATTAGCATGTATCTTTCACTTGGTAATGTACAGCTGTGGGTTCCAAGTACAGTTGTTAATAATTTTTTTAAATTACCATTATTATTATTATTATTATTATTATTATATGGAATGTGTTTACAGAAATTCTATTTCACTGTTGGGCATTTATTTGTTTATAATTGTGATATGTCACAATAATGCAAATTCTGTGATGAAACAACAAACTAACAGTACAAAAAAGACACCTGCAGCTGATAAATGAGTGGCATATACATACGTATAATAGTTGAGAAAATTATACCATCTTTCAAATGAGCTTTCTCTCTCTCTCTCTCTCTCTCTCTCTCTCTCTCTCTCTGTCTCTCTCTCTCTATGTGATTGTAGCAGTAATTGATCTTCATTTCACCACCACCACTACTAAGAGCCTCCTTTCTCCTCTTGTTCTCTTTCCTGCTTTCTGTACATCTCTCTACCCCTCTTTGCCATGCATAGCTTCCACTTTTCAATTGCTGCAAACTTGTCTCCCCCCCCCCTCCCCCTACATCCATTTGGCAGGCAGCTGCTTATAGTCAGTATAACTGTGGACCCAAAGAGTGTGCGTGCATGAGTGTAAGAGTGCCTAGTACTGTAAAAGAAGGAAGTTGACAGCAGTAATGGATGCCAAATGTGCATCTTTAATAGTGAGTGAATACTTAATGCAGGTATTGAAAAAGATGGTTCAAGCACAGCTGATGCTACATCAAATGTCCGTCCAACTGTTCTAATTTTCCTGCAGTTACAGGTAATTATCTGAATGGATTGAGTGATATTTCTGAATTGCTTTAATAGGTGATTTCACAGTGATGCAGTGAAACAAATGAGTGTTATCTGAAAGTTTAAAGAAACAATGGACAATGGCGTCAGAGCTTTTCCAGATGAGAAAAGCCTGAAAAAATAAATATTGTAATGGGAAATGATGTCTGTATGGTGTTTTACACAGAATTTGAGCTGATGATAGGATGTGGTTGTATATTCACATAGTTTCTGTTTTTACAAATGACCATATTTGGGACATAACAGTAGATTCCAAGTACTCCGCCTAAATAATTTTTTACTCAGATGTAAAGTAACTGGGGAGAGAGAGAATTTGTGTTTGAGTAATTGAATAGTAATTGACATGAAATACAGACATGAGCAGTTTCATAGATACAGTAGATAAATATAACATGTGGATATTCAGTGAAATAATGTATACAAAAATTATACACTTGAGAATGTGCACAAGAATTGGAGGGGCAATCTAGAACAGCAATTGAGGTGCTAAATGTTGCCTGAAAATAGTTGCTCTTATTAGTATTTTCGTGGTCAGTGAAGGTGATACAATTGAACTTCTTTTTTAAAAAAGGTTTTTAATTCAGATGAAGTAGTCAGTTACTCTTTTTCTCTCCTTCAAACTCCCCCCCCCCCCCCCCCCCCCTCCCGCCTTTTCTCTTTGCACATGAGTATTACATACAAAGGCGCATTTACAAATGGTGGAGAAATGATATTGCACCTAAGTCTTAGTGACCTGTCATCCGAAAGTAACTTTGTGTAATCAAGAGAAATTCCTGCTTCAGTAGTGTTATACCACTACGTACAATATTTCCTGCTGCATGTGATTGCTACTTCTCCAGTTCTTCAAATATCTTGTAAATTATATATTCCCACTTTATTTTTATAAATATTAAAATTTGTGTGTTTCTTTCACATAATCTTATTTAACTAAAATTCTGTTTCACTTTAATAAAACCATTGTGTTATGCAAGTAATTGTCTTATCATGCTATACATTGTTTGTGGTTACACTGAAGGGAATATATGAGAGCAGATGAGCGTGAATTGGTAAAACCATATGCAGTTATAAAACCGAAAGGACTGTTCTCAGACAAGATAAAATGACAGTAGTGGTAAAAAAATGTTACACTTACTCATTATCAATGGGGAGCAGAGATTATTCCTTTAAAATTTTGAAGAAAGGAAAGGAAGATAAGGGAATACTGAAACAAGGCTGGAAAATGGAAGAAAATGAGAATAACCTGTTCAGAATGTCAAGACTCATAAATAATACCCCAATGTCGAATTAAATTCTGTCCTATTTAAATTCTCTCCATGGCTTCTTATAAAAATATCTGTAGTTTTTAAATATTGGAATTCAGAACCAACTTTTCATATTCAGGAAATACTGAACTTCCAGAGAGACTGTACCTGTACTAGGCAACTGATTTCAGAAAAAAAGCTAAGCTTCTTTGAAGAATCTACCAGAGTAATATGGTGATTTCACTAACTGAAATAAAGACAGTAACTCAAGCTTTAAGAGTCATTGAATTTTCTCTGAGAGCTGAGGAGGTAACTCTGGAAGGAAATTGTTCAGGATATAAGAGAATGGTGGTGATGTGAAGTTATGAAAAATATAAATGCTGTCAATTGTTTTGTAGTAGTGTGTATCTCCCTTCCACTATTATTTTTTCAAAATTTATATTTTTCGTGTGTCTTAAATATTTTTTTTTTACTATAATTTTGAATCTCGAAAGCTGTTTCATGGTTATCTCTGTTCATGCCACTGTAATAAAGGCGTGCTAAATTTGTGATGGGGAAGAAATAATTGTCAAGTATGTCTATTAAAAAGAGCTTTTGGAAGAAAATTTATAGAACTGAATGTATATATAATTTCATGAATGATGTTTTAGTTTTCATTCTTTTATGTACTTAAATTGTTTTGGAATGAGGAAGTCGTTTTGTGCAGAATCTTAACTGAACAGTCATTGTTTTATATTATTTGTTATGGTAGTTAACAAATGAGCTGAAAGACTGACAGTTTAACTTATAAAGAAGATACTGATGTGATATATTGTGGACAGTAAATTTTAATATTTTATATATTTTGTACCTAAGTAGAGATGTCAGATTGAAAATGTTAGACATATGAGTGAAAAGTTGAACTTTTGTACATAACTGTTCCAAATTTTATCAGTTATTTTTCATTTCATATGTAATGTATTGTCTTCTTTCTTTATGTGTAAGGAGTAACTGTTTTATGTACATATTGTTACTATATTGTTGCAGACTATAACGCAACTGTAAATAAATTTTTAAGATATTCTTAAAATGTTTTTTCAGTTAATTATCCATACTGTGAAAACTCTGATATGGTTGTGAAGCTTCTTTCAACAAAGATAGCTTGTTTAACATGGTCCGATGAAAGTAATGTAAATTTTAATAAGAATTATCACTTCCCACAAGAGCGACAAAAAATAATGGTAAATACAACAGTGCAGTTAAAATTTGACTTACAAGCATAAGAACAAACCGTGCACT
Source organism: Schistocerca americana (assembly GCF_021461395.2). Taxonomy (NCBI): domain Eukaryota; kingdom Metazoa; phylum Arthropoda; class Insecta; order Orthoptera; family Acrididae; genus Schistocerca; species Schistocerca americana. Next base: position 260,350,047 of record NC_060126.1, read on the forward strand.
GAAACTATACTTATCGATAGTGTTAGCAGTGATTAAACCACAAATTATTTATATCTATAGTAATATTTTACATGTTTGATTCACGAAATAGGTGGGAAGTGGTTGAACTTCGTATTGCTGTAGACTCCCTTACTGTAGAAGTGAACATAAAGTTCTTGAAAGTATCGAACAAAACTCAGCAGTCTATTGATCGAACAATGCATACAAACCCCCACAATTTGTACATTTTTTTCGTGGTCACTGTCATATTTCAGGCAGGTGCACGACCTTCAGTTTTTACTTTGTCTATTGATTCATAGCCCATATCAAACAATTAGAACATCCATCTTTGCTCGCTGGTTACGTACAGCCTGTTATATTATTTGTGTAAACCAGAGATTGAAATTGTTTCTATTGTTGGAAAGTTAAAGCAGTTCCAAAAGATTAATATCAGGTGAGTAAACAAAATATACTAGGACTTCAAACTGGAGTTCACAAATTTATTTTACAAGTGCTTTTATCAGGTGGAATAAAAAACAGCTTATTTATTTTGTTTGTTGCTCATTTGCGCCGGAAGTGTAGACCGTATCGATCAACTTATATATCCAAATGGTTGTTTTACTAGTCATGGCTGAAGATGCTTTTACTATACCATTATTTGTATGTCTTTATTGTTCCACTCTTGGATCCTGTGTTAAGAAATTCTATTAGTATGCTTCTGTAGTTCCCCTTTGTCATTAATATAACAACAATCCTTGAAAAACTATAAAATTACAGAGGGACTGTTTGACTGGGCAGTACTTGATTTTAGGATGTGAAATTCCAGTACTGCTGATGCACACATTTGAATGTAAAAGGAAATATTCCTAACTGTTAGTTTTTCTTCAGGGAGTAATGGGGTGTGAGATGGAAGAAGGGGTAGTTCATTTGGAGCACATTTTGAAAAGGACCCAACTGTCGTGAGGACAAGAGGAGATGTGTTTTGTTGTACAACATACTACAAGGATGGTAAAGGAAAGATATTGTTTTATCAATGCACACTGCACTATTTGTGCTCATGTTGAGAATTGCCTGCAAATTTGTGTAACACAGTAATTACCTGTAATTTTTTTTCTTAATTTTATGTAGAACCACTTCCCTAAAACTGATGGGCCCATTTGCTGCATATCTTACTGCATTGTTTACTAAAGCATTTGTGCACATATTATGAACAGAAAGAGTCTTCTAGCACTTGAGGTACAACCTCCATGTAGCATGTCCTGTTGCATTCTAGCTGACAAAATTGCATAGATGCACTTGAACAACTGTTCAGATATTCTGTGAATGTGTGCCTGTTGATTAAGTGTTTGTGGCAGTTTATCAAGTATTTTGAAACTCAAGAAACAAAGATTTTTCCACTTCTGTCTGTAACAGTATGGATCCAGTGAATAAAGAGAATGGGCTGGATTCCCCAGACCACGTATGCATTCAAAATCCTCAAAGATATACATTTAACAACTACTTAGCATTAAATTAAGGTGATAATTCAGGCATAAAATATGTTCAACATCTTGAGTGATTTGCACAATAGTAGCTAGAACTAGGGCAAACAGTGCTGTATATTCTATGTATAATTTAACAGAAAAAAGTGATATTAGATACTTGTTTTTGCATACGGATTATGGTGTTTTTCCAATTCTACAGACAGTTATTGGTATATATCATCTTCATATTCATGAAACACTTAATTAAAGAAATTATATTACAGTTTTTCTCAATAAGAGAAACCACAGACACACCATTCACAATTACAGCCTTTATTTTAGTATGTTCTTCTTGGGACATGTTTTTGGTATGCAAGCAGTTAAGCAGATGTGTTCAGTTTGTAGACTTATTTGACATACAGTAAAAATTTTGTAGGTACTTTTGTAGGTCTGTTAATGTGACTTTGTACTTTGGTGGTTAACTTTTTGTTGGATTTTATCAAGAGAAACCTGTTGCTGTTCTCAGGATATTTTCCTAGTCCAGAAATCAGAAACATAGCGATAGTTCCACCCATTAATATTTTTACTGAAATTGTTTCATCCTCTTCTGCATGAAGTAATGCACTACTGTCTTAAGTGGCCTTAAAAATAATGTTCCAGTAAAATACTCCAGCAGAAAAATGCTCTTATTGGAGAAGCACAATAAAGGCAAATATGTAACGTGTAACTCATCTCTCACTCCCACAAGCTCTCCTAGCTGTAAATCACTCAAACCTACTAGTTAATTGCAGTTAAGTCACTCATACCTGTTCATTTCCACTTGTGCATTCTCACTCACTCACCCCAACTCATCGTCATTATCTCTGTGGCTCTCTCTCACGGTTTCCTTCAATCTGTCCTACTACAGTCTTCTCTCACTGTCAGTCTCCCTCTTGTTCTTTCTCTTACTGCTAATGCGTCGTTCATTCCCCCTCAATGCTGCCTTCTCTCCTCGTTGTCATTGTCTTGTGTGTCTCATTATCACTGGATCTTGCCCATTCACACCTGGCAGAGGTGCGGCTGTTACAGTACCCCACTTTTCAGTCAATATTTTAAAATAAGAGCATATTTGCCTTTTTTGTGCACCAGTAGGAGCCTTTTTCATTGGTTCCCTTCTTTTCCCAGCCACAGCAGGACATGTCACTCATATCAAAAGAACTTTGTGGGTCAATAAAATTTTGATATTTACTTATGTGCAATTCAGATAATGCAAATCTAAATTTACACATCAGACCTGACTTAACATGCACAAAAAAATTGCATGTGCTTCAGTACTGCAACATGGGGCTACCAGAACCCTTCCGATGATAATGGAGACACTTAACAGCACATTTCTCCACACCATGTCACTTTATGAACGATGTTTCTGCCTCACACTGTACTTTTACGTGCGTATTTTACGTGTACAAGTAGAGTAACTTTGACCCTCAAACCATTTTCCATGTGTGGCCGTTCAGGAATTAGTGGCAGGTTTTGGTATGAAAAAATGGTCAAAAGATCCCTTTTTGCGGTTGGGGTTTTCTGAAGAACCGCCCCTGAACTAATGATGCCTCCATAATCCGCTTAAGGTCCACCAAGAACCAATTGATTTGCGCGATTTGCCTAAACAGAAGAAAGTGTGTAATATTCATACTTTGTCCCTGTACTGTAAGATATTGACACTTGAGATGACTCCTGTGCTGGCTATCCAAATGGTCCCTAGCCCAAGGGCTATCCAAAACACTTGACCTTACCATTCTGTCACCATTAGAACCCAATGTATGAGCCCCAAAAGAATGCTGTTTTTATGCATGGTGTTTTAGAACATATTAGGTAGTGCATGATTTCGCGTGGTACCAGTTCATGAAGTTCACAGTAAACTTTATCACAGTCTATAGTATACCTGTAATCCCAACATCCTATAGTTTATATAAATATGAATCAGCAACTATTACTGTGGTGTAAGCAGGAAAGTGGCATACAATTTGCTTGTTACTGTGGCATGATTAGGAGGTAAACTGGCTCTTTCATACTGCTGTTTCAAATGTGGAAACAGTCAACCTTGCAGTTTGGCATCCTTACTTAACTGAAGCACAGTGGACTATTCTGCAGTTGTTTTACACCATTTTCTGTGTAGCTCAACATTTTAATTTTAAAACATTTGGAACAAAGTTAATGGCTTGCTGTGAGAAAATAGTTGGTTAGTTAAATGAAAGCAAGTAATGGCAAATCTGGTAAAATTATAAATTATCAGCATATCTGTAATTCGTAACTTTCAGTGTGCTACTGACAAAGATTGAATTTCTTCAACATAATGTGCCTGGAACATCCTATAAAATATTCCTTGCATATCATTTGTCTGCAAGTTCCTTGCTGACTTCATTATTTATCAATTAGTTCCTTTTCATCTTCTCTCTGCCCATCTACTCTTATCCATCTCTTCACTCCCTCCTACCCATGTGGCCATTTCACACTCTCATACTGTATTTTGCAAAAAGTATAGCAATATAAGTGGACTAAATAGAAAAGAATTTAGAACTACCATTTCTCATGTTGGTGTAATGTTTAGGTATAGAACCAAAAAGTCAGTAATGTGCATTAAACTCTTTTCAAAAATACTGTTACTGTATTGTATTTGAACATTTGGTATTAGCATTATTTTGGGTTATTATACTAATCTCGCCATTTAATTGGACATTGATATTTCTGACACTCTTCACAACAGATAGTCTGAAAAATAATAGATTTTGTTGTTGGTTTACTGACTATATTGTGAGAAGAATAAACCAGCCTATTGTGCTTTTAAGCTAAGTGCTACATTGCACTGCTTTTGTATCCTATGGTTTATTGAGTAAAGTTTTGTTCTATGCAGATTGCAAGAGAATAAATGACCAAAAAAAGTGAGAAGGCTAGTATTTTAAGGTATGCTGGATAAGTCAGTATTAAGGGACTAATTTTATTTCTGCTCCAGAACTCATTTGTTATCTGGAATGTATTAACAATTTTAAGGAAACGAATTTCGAAGAGAAGAATGATGTGCCATTGACTTCATAAATAGATTGTCAGACTAAAGAGTGCTGCAGAATAATAAAAGAACTCTTTAATATAGTGCTATTGATATGAGAATAGAAAGTCCTGTGTAGAGTACAAACAATGGAAGGAGTAAAGTTAACAGCGTCTCAAGTAGTTAAGGTACTAAAGGGTTTGATCGGTATCTAATAAACATTTTTGATGTTAAAAGTTTCGGGTGATGTCAGTCTTGTTTGTACACCCGCTGACCACCCAGCTGTACAGTGAATTGTTAAATTTACTCCTTCCATTATTTCTAGTACTGTTGAAGATAATCTTACCAGGAAATACAGCCGTTCACCCTGGTGGGCTCTCATTTGCAAGTTATCGATGAAACAAATTCAGAGTTTTGCTTGTCGCTCAGTAGATTTAAAATAGTAATGTTGTTTCAAGTGAGTGCATAGCATAATGGCTAGGATACGGGCTTCCCACGCAGGTTGTGGATTCGAATTTTGCTAGGTGCATTAAAAAAAAGTTTTAATCTTTACGGAGATGACTTTGATTATTATGTTTATTCATTTAATTGGGTTAAGTGTTACTTTTTAATTTCTATTCCTTTGTCATATCACTGTAATTATAACATCAAGTTTTTCATTTAAAGACAAAATAAAACAATGGTGGAAACTCCAGGTAGGAAAATGGACAATGTAGGAAAAGATAGATTGCTACTTCCCATACAGATGATATGTTAGGTTGCAGACACACACAATTAAAACACATTTACACATAAGCTTTTGGCCACAGCCTTCGTCAGAAAAATAGAAACACATTCGATTCATTCACACAAGCAAGTACACCTCCAGCAGCTTGTCTCAGAATTTATTCTGTTCCGAGCTGCTGGAGTTGGTGGTCATGTGTGTGTGAGGTGTGTTTGCTTGTGTGAATGAATGGTGTGTGTTTCTTTTTTTTCTGCTTAAGGCTTTGGCCAAAAGCTTAATGTGTAATTGTCTTTTAACCGTGCCTGTATGCAATTTAACATGTCATGTGTGTGTCTGTTCCTACATTGTTAATGACAATCTATTTATATTGATTCTGCTGTGGTGTGAAAAATGTTTTTTTCGTTACGGTATGTGCATTTTTTTATTTTATCCACTTACAAACACTTAAAATAAAAATTCGTATTGCGCTGTATACAAAATAATGCATATGAAGATTTAAACGAAAGAAGGGGATTATAAGTAAACCAAAATTCAAGCAAAATGAGGAATAGAAACTGTGATGCATTAATGATGAAACGGAAGAAATGAAATCGAAATTATTAAGTGGCAAAAGATGATAGGTAGAACAGTGAGAGCAAATGAAAAAGTTGATGCAGTGTTTGAAATGAAGTGACAAAGGAATAGAAATAAAAAGTTACATGTAAACCAATTAGCTGACTACAAATAATGATCAAAGCCATTCTGATAAAGATTTAAAAATAAAAATATTTAAAACACCTGAAGACCCACAACTTCTGCATGTGAAGTCCTTACTTTATCCATTACTTCTAGGCAACAAGTGCATACAGAACTACTTTTTTTTTTTTTTTTTTTTTTTTTCAAGCTGTTGAGTATCATGCAAAATTCAAATTGCCCTCCATCGACTACACGCAAACTAGGGCTACCGTGGTGGATAGATGCATAGTGTGATACCCATTAACTTAACCTACATCACTGTATAGATCGCTTTAGAAAGTCGATTCCACTGCTGGGGACCTCTCCTTGTTAGTGTTCTGTTTTTAAATTTTTGTGTTTAATAATGTAATATATATTTGTAGAAATCAGCCATTATTCTCTTATTATTGCAAGTTTACATTTGAGCCATATCCATTTTTTATGGGTGTTTTATTTTATTCTTTAGAGGCTGGCATTTTTTTACATGTTTCACATTGTTAATCTGTTCGATGAATTATAAGGGTGTTGCAGGATTGTCTTCTCTACAAAATTCAAGTTGTTTTTGTTTTATAGGTGCAACTTTTTCTTCTTGAACAGCACTAAACAGCTGTGCAATACGTAAGTGTTGATATAGGCAGTTATTTAAATGTAAAATAACAAATGACCAGCAAGGAATGATACTAAAATTGATGTATTCTTGCAACAGGAACATAATATTGTATTCTGTATGACTATATTACTTTCACCCAAAACTTGGCCACAACGCATTTTCTGTTCCTTGATTAAGTTCATCTTCTGTGCAGGAGGCTGGACACTGTTGCCATTGAAGCATATGACGAACAGTCTGGTCTTCTCCACAGTCATGCTAATCATGTTGATCATATTGCCAAATTAACCTTTTATCTGCCAATTCCAGATCTGTCTGTTCAGGGACTTTCAAATCGTCCATTTCTCATAATAGCCAGGAAGTAGAGTTTCTGAAACTGTTTTCCAGCCAGGGAGGAGGTAGGTCATAGCCCTACGTGGTTTAAACCCAGCTTTTTCAGCAGTGGTTCTAAGTGTTGTTGATGTTCTTAGGACTCCTACTTGACTTCAGTCATTGCGGGTGTGATTTGTGCGCATACAGAGAATGTCTCATCTGCCCCACTTCCTTTTTGTCCTTGCTATTTCTCTTCGAACAGGAGGCAGTGAGTGCTATTCGGTTCATAGTGTTTCAAATTGACTACCCATCTATGATCTGGCCTGTTTCCATAAAAGATTGTTCCTGGTGGAAATTTTTGATTTGCAGTCCATGCAGTCCTCTTTGAAAGTAACAGATCTATCGAACTTCACTCCTAGATGTTTTGGGGTTTCATACTGTTAGAGTTAGATGGCTGACCATATCAACTTTAATTTGCGACGAGCATCTTTGTTCCTCAGATGAAAACCACACACATCTTTGTGAGATTTGGTTTAATTTGCTCTGTGCTGTAGTTAAGAGCACTCATGAGGGTGTTCTCAACTGATTCAAAATCTGTGCTCTGAGTGGCCAGAACAAGGTCATCGGCAGGCAAAGAAACTTCAGCTATTGGATGCTATATGATGGTTATTCATGTATATGTTGAACAGTATTGGTGCCAGCACACTTCCCTGCGCGAGGTTATTTTTCTGTAGTCTCCATTGGCTACGCTGGTTCTTGGAAGTCAACAGAGAACCTGCACTTCTGCAAAAGAGCGGCAAGCCTAGTTAGTCTGAAATCCTCAATTAGGTTTTAGATCAGTTAGTAGTAACTGGTGAATGAAAGTGTCATACACTGCTGATATGTCAACTAATACTACTACTGTCATCTTTAAGAGCTTCAAACCTGTCTTATATAAACTGGGTGACATTTAGCAGCTGTCCGGTACAGCTTTTGCCGGGTTGGAATTCAGGTTGCTGAGGTATAAGTAAGGGGTGAGAATTACAGGTGAGAGGTGATTTAAAATCAATCTTCCTAGCAATAGTAGTATGACTGGTTTAAAATTCTTTGGATTATTTCCTTCTTTACCAGGTGTCAGCAAAGCAATCACTCAGCTCTTGCACCATATCTTTTGGCTATGGCTTCTGCTCACACAGTTGTTGAAAAGTTGAAGAATCCATTTCTTTGTTGTTAAGCCAAAGTATTTAATTTGCTTTGTTTGTATATCATCCAAGCTTGTATATCACAGCCTTCTCAAATTCTTCCATGCTGAATGATGATTTGAGGTCACTAATCTCTTTGCAGTTTCTGTTTCTGTGATTTGTGGGTTGCCTTCCTGTTCAGCAGTATCTGATGTGGTATTTGGTTGGCAGTCATACTATGATGTGCAGTGGTCTTTGTTGGATCATTGCTTAGGTGTCACAGGATTCTCTGAGCTTTATGGCCAACTCTTTTCAAATACAAGTTTTCTATGGTTTTTGTCTACTTATTGCTTTGTCTCTCCCTTATAGAGAAAATGATATTGTTTTGTGCTTCCATAGTTGCTTCACTGAAAGGATTTTCAGATATGAGGTCAGGATTGTAAGCTTGCCTCCACCTGCCATTGTTACAATATCCATGCAGTTTTGCGTCGTGGAAAGATACAGACATTACTTAATGAAATCAAATGTCCTAAGAGATTACTACACAGTGACCAAGCAATTGTAATCTAAAGCTGTTAGAATTGAGGCTTATCTTTTTTTCCTTGCCCTCGAAGGTAAAGAAATGAAATTTCATAATGCCTTTTAATTTTTGGGGGAACTGAATCTCTGGTTTGGCTAGAATGCAGATTGTTCAATATTGCATATCTGATGAATTGTTACTGGGGATAAACATTTAATAATATTAATATTATTTGACCAGTATCTATCCCAGTGACTCTATAAAGCACATATTATTTGTACATTTTTAATTTTTACTTCAAAAATTCTACACCATGGCTTGTTATTAAATTTTGTGTATCTTTGCTGGATATGCCAAAAAATCACCTCATTGACTGACTGTCCATTTATCTATCATTATAACATGTTCATTATTGATCTACCTATGTAATGAGTAAGTTGATGCTAGCAGAAATCTTCAGTTGGAACTTCTTTTTTTATAGCTATAACATTGTTGCTGGTGGTTATGGTATAATATGGTAGTGGTGCTCTTCAGATATTTTAGAAAGCTTAAAGCAAATACTAGGTGATAAAAGATTTCTTTCATTTACAATGATTTGACGTTGAAAGATTGATTGATGGTGGGGGTGTAGGGGGGGATGGATGTGGGGAGAAGAACTGAGAATGAAAATAAAAACGTTGGAGCAAACGAGAACCAATTAAGATAATTTCATTTTGTATATGTGATTACCAGCAGTGCTTGATGAGCGAGGTGATCACCTAACACAATGTTTTAAGTATCTAGTAGTTGTAACTCCCAGAGTCATTGTATTAGCATTCACTGTCTCATTTCTTGTTTTTTAGTTATTATTTCTGTTACTAATTTAAATTTCTTGGTTTTCCATTTGAGAAGTTCATCAGAATATCACATTTCAATGGATTTCACTATCATCTTTTTGGCAAAAATGATGTGAGATCCACAGAATGGTAACGCCGTTTTGATCAAACTCAACTGCTTGGTTAACATGAGAAATGAAATTATTACAGCTCTCTGTGAAAAGCAGTGTAGTCATATTATTTCTCTTCTTAATTTTTCAATATGTGCACAAATGACAGAAATAATCAGAAAAAAGTCTTCAAGCACTACTTTTGCTATTTTGGTTCTTCATAAGTTTCATGTGTTGTATGTAGTATTTCCTTACCTAGTGAATAAAGATGAACTAACCCTCTCGGAAAATGTTCAGATTAATTGCACCTGTAACACTGAGATCTGTCTGGGCATTCACATGATGATTTAAGGAATTTGTGAAAAACCTAAATCAGAATAGTTAGTCAAAAATTTCCTCCTTGCTCCTTCCTTCTCTTAACCACTGGATTGTCTTGTTCAGAATGAATTGTTACTGCCGTTATTGCTAAGAAGGCTTCTTGATTTTGATTATTTCTCTGAAAGCCTCAGTGGAAATTCCCAATCTTAGCAGTCTCAGTTCTTTCCTGCAACAGATACGCTGTGGTTGATGTTGTAAACAAAGTGCAAGATCCATTAGCCAAAATGGCTTCATGATTTTTTTTTTAAATTTTGTGCATCACAGATTTCAGTAAATGCTTATTTACTGTTATGAAAGTGTTCTGTGAATTGTCTGAAGGAAAAATGTTCAGTTGTGATTCATGGGTGGTCCAAATTTAATCATTAATTTTGTCTGTTGTGCAGTCAAATGCTCCTTGTAGATCATCAAGCCCTCCCTAAGAGACTTTGCTTTCTTCTCGCTTAAAATCTCGTGCAGTTTTCATCTATTGATCTTGTTAGGCTCCCAGTGCTGTATTCTAAGATGGTCCTTTTATTTTTTTAATATGCTATGTACTATTCAGTTATGCTATATTTTGTAGCCTTTCTGATAACTGCTTTAAATTTGTGGTAACATTTAACAGTAAGCACTCATGATTTATGCATATGGCACTTGTGCATCAATGGTGCAGTCAACCAACTGATTATTAATGAGTCTGAGTGAGTGAAGTTCAGTTATGTTTGTTAACATGCTCCCTTTGCTTAGTCAGGGAAGTTTGACGAGGCAGTAGCTTCAGTAAGAATTTCTTACTTTGTAAATTGGAATTATTGAAACTGCTCTGGTTTATTTTTAAACTGATTCAACCAACGAAAAACTATAGTGTCTTTATTTTAAGTGTTATTGAAACCTGACACGTATCTCTGTTCCATCTCTGCTGGGTTCCTTCAGTATTTAGCCAGAACTAGTTTGTTTCTCACATGCTGAGCCGTCACAGTAAAGCCTCAACAAACATAAAAACCTTCATTTATCAAAATGTACATAGGAGCTATTGGGAGTCACACAGGGGATATTTCAGGGAGGTGGGAATCCTAGCAATACCAATATGTTTTCAATAATAAGTACTGCCTGGTGGCGTGAGGCGGGTACTGTACACAAAAAGTAAATACTTGTTAATTGTTGTTAACCTTCATTAAGAGTATACTTTTTTTGAGTTATTGATGTGTAAGAAGGCTCCAGAACATGAAAATATCTTTTAATTCACTCTTAGTAACACCAGCTCATTTCCAATTATGCGCATTAGTTACTTTGTAACCACCACAAAAAATGTAAAAAAATGCCAGTTTCATTATACGTGACTTTTATTCACAGCATACATTTTAAGGAGAAACTTGTGTGTAGGCAGGGTGTCGAACCAGAAAATATTCAATATGATGTACCTTGTGGAAAGCCACATCTACTACTAAGAGTCACTTGGGTTAAGTTAAAAGTTAAAACAATTATGGAATCTTACAGAACTACTCATTAGAAACAATAAATATTTTTTAAAACATAAAGTATATTGTTGATATTGCCTAAGGTTAAAAATAAACAAATGCTTTCTCTACATATCTGAGTGTTAACTAAAAAAAGACCACTGTCATTAAAACAGTTATAGTTGAAGATAAAAATTCCAGCTAACATGACACTCAGCATTTGGTTTGCAAGCCTGATGGCATGCTTACGGTGATAGTTCCTTTCCCAGTTTCTCACCGTGTGTACTTATGCGGATGGGGTTTATCTAGTTACTTAACCAGAGGATGAATCATACAGTTGAAATTTGCTCTTTTGTGCAATTGCTCTGACATGTTGCAGTGCAACTTATCATTCAAATGAGAGACTGAAGGACAAAAATGGAAGTGGCACCTAACTACACAAGCCATGGCAGAATTTAATCAGATTGTTCCGCTGTGTCAACCAGTAGAGTAACATCAGTAGATACTTGTTGTGCTTGACATGTATTAGTGGTAGTCAAAATTTTTATCTTTCTTCTTTTCTGTAGAAAGCAAATCATCTTTATTTCATGCTACATCTCAGTTTCTGTTGCTTACAAATTATTGTATATGCATGCAGTCCTGCTATACCACTTCACAGTTGACCACCTAGCTTTGTGTGTTAGTGCCTTTTGGTTGCATGCACTGTATGTACTGGAAGAAATGGCCCCGTGAGCCGGTGCGGGTGCCCACTAACGCAGTCGCTCTGTGGGCAGTGCTGCAGTATGCTCTGCCACCGTCGCCAGCATCTGCATACGCCCACTTCCTGCACTGGGGGGGTATGGCAGCTGTGAGGCCACCACACAAGCAGTATGCCCCCCACGCACTCGACCAGGCTGTAGAAGACTTCCGCAAAGGAAAGTTTGCATCAATCCGGGCTTGTGCCCGCCATCACGGTGTACCAATGACCACACTCCACTACCGCGTCAAGCTGAAACTGAAGGATTCAGCAAATGGACATGCTAAGGTAAAGTTGTGGAAATGAGTTTAGTTAGACTTGCCAACATCTTTGTCAAGTTACAGATTTCAAATTTGTGGTTTTGTGTATAGAGGTTGCAAAAATATCTCTTTCTTTGTCATGTTTTTTTTCTTTTTATTGTGTTTAAAGACTTAGTATGGGTCAAAACTAGAAAAAAACCTGTGTAATCATATGTTTAAAAACACAGATACGTCATGTATGGGCCATTTTGCTAGCGTCAAGTCTTTTCTCTGTACAATGGTATGGGCTGTCAAAAACATAATTTCACTGCTTGTTTTTTGGTGGTTTTGTTCGTCCTTGCATTTAGGGCATTAGCTACAGTAGTGTTATTAATCATAGCACTTAAAACTGTTGGCAGAACCTTCTGTATTGAAGTTGTACTGGTATCACCATAAAATTGGTGATTCTGTGTGCCAGAACAAAATAAGTATTAAAATGACTTCTTCAAGAAATGATGAATTCCATTGGTTTAGCCAATGATACTGATCAACAAGTCGTTATTCTGTCAGTTATGATTTCCAGACATAAGCTTACTGGACTTGCACAAATATTCTCTCTTGAATGAATATGGAATACATTTTTTATACTTTGCATACATTCAAGACAAAACACGCTCATAAATGCCTACAAGGAAATTTGTGTTGGGGAATGTGCTATACTTGCTACACTTTCAACTGTAAATAATTAAGATTTTGTGGGCACTATAACTGGCCTGGTAGAAAGTTCTGCTGATCAGTTGCTATTATTATCTGTGACTTGGTATGTGGCCAAACCAAGCAAAACTCTGTTGACGAATGTGTAAAGCAGTTAGAAGTTGGAAAGAATTTTCTAAAACAAATGCTCTTGTAAAAAATTCCTCAAATATTTGTGTAAAAATTTTCAGGAATAAATTTTGTTTGCAGCTTGCTTCTGTTCCATCAGTCTACAGCGGATGTTTTAATGATAAAGACCTGTTCATGTTCTTCCTTTCTTTTAGTCACCAGTGCCAGAAAAGCTTTACCGACCATGCGTTGCTAGACGACTTTCTGTTGCCTAGGTCTCTCTCTCTCTCTCTCTCTCTCTCTCTCTCTCTCTCTCTCTCTCTCTCTCTCTCTCTCTCTCCCCCTCCCCCCCCCCCCCCCCCCTGAAAATGTGCAATTGCTGTGCTGAAACATCCTGTGTATATAATTATCACATGGTTTATGCTGTTGTGCAGCAGTTGTGCTACAGAAATTAAGTTACTAATTCTTAAGAAAGTCTCTGTTAGAGAAGTACGCAATGATTTCATCTTTCAAGATGACAATTTTCACCACACAAGTTTTGTCTCTTGGACAAATATGTAAAATAGGCAGACAATTTAGTGCATGGAGTGGCCATTTTGATTCTCTGGTCAAATCCCATACAGCATGTTTTGAATGCTGTGAGAAAGCACAATGGTGCTTGCAATTCCCCCACCAGATTTCCTCACCATACTCCTAGAATACTGAGAGCAGTTTTGTAAAAAGGGTGGTATAGACTTCTTACTACCTTCATAAAGATAATTACTTTGTAATTCTTCCTTTGGTTTATGGAAACCAATGCCTATATTCACTTTTTAAAATAAATTATGTAACTGTTGAGAAATGACACAATTGACATGCAACTTCTATTGAGGATTGGCCCTACAAAACCCACAAAATAAAACATGGAGCCTCATTTTTCTATTTGCCTTTATTTGTAGGTTTTTTGCATGTCAGAACATAATTCACTACTCCTACTGCACAAACACCGATTGTACAAATTATAATTACTAGGTCCTTAAATGTTTGTTAACAGGAGACTGTCAGTGTCTTGGCAGTGTCACCAGACATGATCTATTCATTCAGCCAAAGGTAAATAAGTCTACAGTTAAATATTCTGAAATTCGCACTTTCATAGACTTTTGTTGGCTAACAGGTTCCACTTTTTGCTGAATGCAAAAATATCTGCTCTCGTGTTCCAAAATAAGTCTGCCACAATCTTTGAAGAGAATGTAATTCATCAAATTAGGGTCTTCACTGTATGAGGGGTAGATGTAAAGTTTTGACTATTTCCTTGGAAAAAAAGAACAAGAAGAAGAAAGAAAGCAAAATCAAGCTGTGATTATGAAACTTGGTGTCGTTATTCCTTATCTAAAAGTTCACCCATCAATACAACACATTTTGTCAATGATGCCTGACTCAGCAGTGACCTTAATTCTTTAAATCTGCCCTTTGCCTGTTAAGGACATGTTCCGCCTCAAAAATTGGCTCGTTTCGTCACCTGAGGGCAGAAGATCACTGGGTACCATGTCAGGAGAGCAAGGGGATGAAGCAAAATTTGATAGTCCAATAAGCAGCATGTGTTACTTTGTCCTACTCAAAATGAGCTGGGACACTGTCATGGAGCAGAAACATCCTCTTGAACAGCTTTCCATGATTCTTCATTATCTTTCTGAATTGTCAAGAGATTCAGTACTATGCTCCTGTGACAGTTTGCCCCTTATGAGCATAATCTGTTAGCATCACACCATGACAGATACAAAAATACACTCAGCATCATCAAACCTGATTACTGTTAGGATTTTGCTTTTTTTTGGCAGGGGTGAATCTGCACTTCCGCCTTGCTTTGCTCCATTGTTTCAGGGTTATAATGATACATGTAGTACTCAACCATTGTGATCAGGCAAATAAGATATTAGCTGGAATGGCCTGACACAAAGCCAACATTTCCGGTTATTTGGCTTGAGGGATAGTGGGTACAAACAGTTGTCACCCAGCAGGCTGAGACTTTTCTCATGTTCAAAATTTCATGGAAGATGTTGGAAAATGATCCACAACTGCTTTATCACTTTTCCATTATTGCCTCAATTGTGATACGCTAGTCTTCAACCCCCCAGAGCCTTGATTTCTTTTGCAGTTTCCAGTTCTTCACAAATAGATGGTCTACCACTAAATTTTTTGTTTTTCATAGTAGTTTGATCACCCTGGAAGTGTCTGCAGCACCAAACAGCCACTGTGTTATGTGATGGTGAATTGTTGCCATACACTTCCACGACCCAGAATGGACTATTTTAGAGTTGTTCCTCTTCAGTTATAACATCAGTATCCCTTGTGGAGTTCTTTCTTATTATAAGCAGTGAGGAATAGAAATATGGTTCCTTGATTTGCATCCATATCACCTTCATGAAGCTTCTTGTGCAGAGTACTCAATTTCTGGTGGCTACAGCAAGTACCAATCAGAGTTGGGGTGAAATCTTAGTTTTATCACGTAGTGCATAGTAGGAAATATCAGTCTCTATTCAGGTTCTGAATCTGCGTCTGAACTTGCTGTCTGCCATCTTTACAGATGCCTCTTAAGTTGTAGTGTTGCTGGTTTCCATGTATCAGTTTGGTCCAGAGATATAACTAGCAGGCCATTTGCTTTATGTTTCCATATTCTTTTTTTTCCATAATCTGTGGAAGCTGTTGTGGCTATATGGTAGCTCTTTCCTGGTATGCATTTGCCTGCTTACTTCTTTTAAATAACTTAATGTTTTATTGGAGTTATCAAAGGGAAACAGTAACCTCCTTCCTATAACAACATTTCGGATACTTGTAAGAAATTTTATTTCTGTGGGTATGCTATCAAAGCATTTTATAATCATGAGGAACATATAATCATTGTTCCACTATGTTGAACAGTATTGTTTTCAGACTTCGCGACTCATTTCGTGTGTTAACCGTTTTCAAGCTACATGTATAAAGTAAAATAAAGTAAGCACACCTCATGTGCCTTGTCAACACAGTTTTCATCACACACACACACACACACACACACACACACACACAGCATTTCGGTGTGTGTTAACATAAGAACCATATAATGCCTGGCAAGTCCAGTGCACTATTCAGACATGTAAATACCACAGTACAATATAAACTGCTGTAAAAAGAAGTTTTGTGTCACCTGCATGCCCACAAATGTAGAGGGACTGAAAGAATAAACCTTGTGAAACAAACAAATGTTATTGTTAACCAAAATAAAAGCAGTCTGTTCAAAAGTGAACATCTTTGAAATCAAAATCTGCTGCTGATAACATGATGTCGGGTGGTTATAATTAAACTGCAGCTTCTCACAGATGTCAATTGTGGGTTGTAATTATGGTAAGTAGCAAAACTGGGTAGGTATTATAATGCATTGCTGCAGAACTGATTATGCGGGGAGGGGGGCAGATCGTTTCATTTTGGTCACCAGATGCAAATCTGGCTCTGTGAATGCTAGAAATGTTTCCGTATGTAATGGATTATGATTGGGATGTGGGCATAAAAGGTCAGACAAGTGAGAAGGACATCATATTGATGTTATTTTAACCACCGTTTACACAATTTGTTGAATATGAGGACTGGAGATGTCAAGATGCTGCATCCATAAGATGATGTGATCAGCAGTTGCTTGCAGCAGTTCCAGTGGAATTTGAGCAATGTGTTGCTGTAGACTGGCCTTTAGATCAGGTAAGACTGAACGTGTTGCAGGTATATACTTTCTTTCAGATATCCCCAGACCTACAAGTCCCATGGATTCAGATCAGGTGATCTTGCCTGCCATACATTTGGAAAAGATCTGGAGATAATACATTGATGGAAAGTTGAATTAACCAAATCCTTCTGGGCGATGGACATGAGCTCCAAAGCAGAGATCAGATGTTGTACAAGGAGGTCTTGAAAACATGGAGATGTCACAGCACACCTGACAGGCCCTATCGATGTATTCTCTTCAAAGAAGAACAGACAGCGAACAAAGATGCTTGTGAATCCACACCACAGGGTCACATATTGTGAGGGCAGCACTCTTCATCACAACAGTACCCAAAATTTGGCAGTTGAGTATTCACTGCTCCTGTAGTGTAAAATGTGCCTCATCCCTCCATAGAACATTGCTGATCCACATGTCATCTACTTCAGTACTTGCCAGAAACCAAAGAGCAACTTCAGAACATTGCTATGTATCATGAGGCTTCAGTTGCTGCAATGTCTGGATCTTGTATGGGTTCCACGAAAAATAGGTAGCAAAACATTTCTACTGTTGACCATGAAATGGACAATTCTTGTGACACTGCATGAGCACTAGCATTATCTGGAGCATCTGCTGCAGGTGTAGACTACTGTCCTGTTCCAGGTGTAGACTACTGTCCTGTTCCAGGTGTAGACTACTATCCTGTTCCAGGTGTCACAAGAAGTTCACCCTTAATTTGAATTTCATTGTCATCTTCTTTAAAACATTTCATGGCATCGGACCTCTCCTCAGACCTTTCAGTCAATGGTACTGTGTTGGTGCAACATGGTAATTGCTGCCGTTCACATAAAACAGTTTCACCAACAGTGCACAGTGTCTCCCCTCAATTCAATGCATGATGAGGGTTCCTGTGATGATACAATGCAAGTTCCAACCAGCTGTTCCAAGGGCCATCAGTTGGTGTTGACAGTAAATGACCAGTACAAGTCATATATTCAATATCTTGTGTCTTATGATAATGAATGTTTGAATGATGATGCTAACTTCTAGCTGCATCTGTTAATAATCTCTATTAACTTGGTGACAGTGGGAATGTGAACCTGAAATGATACTGTGAGGCATGTTGACAGAGTGAACAATGTACGCAAGCTGTATTGCCTAGTTCAAAATTCTTGAGCAGTTTGTTGCAATGATAGTAATTCCAAAATGTAAACAATAACAGTAGTGTGGAAATGCAACTATTTGCCTGTACCTGTGTGGCACACAGAAACACGCAACTATCTTTTGAGCTACCATACTGTTTCTAGTAAGTACACACACTAATTCACAGCCAGATACCCAAATGCACCAAACTGTGTCTATGTCAGTGCTTGTGTTTTATGTTATTCATGTCTGATGTCAAAACTTAACATGCAAGTTTAAAACACTGTATGTGTACCACAGTGGTTTGGAATGGACACCATGCTGATATGACAGGTGTACTATTCATTTACATTATATGTATTGCTTGCAAGTGGCCAAAACTATCTGTGGAATAAATACTACAGTATGGCAGCTGTGGACAGCATGCAACCAATAAAACATATTTTACCCTTCCTGGGCTAAAATTAGACACAACAAAGTAGTGTAGATCATTCTTCATTCTGTACTTGTGTTAGTGCTTTTCTCAAATTTTAGTATATTGTTTCCAACATATTTTGTATTGATAGACTGGTATTACTATTACCAACCATTTAAGTGTATGGATTCAAGATGTGCCCTGATCAACCAGCCTCATAACACTAATTGTTTCGTATGATGCTTAATTTTTGTTTTGAGTGAAGAGGTGTACAAAAGAAATTGTCCCACGAGTCATTCTTTAGTGAAAACATGTTTTCTCTGTCAACAGAGACATCAGTTATTCTCATAGGAAAAGTATAGAAGTGTAACCATTTTCAGAGTTGCCACTTCAGGCTATCATAGCATACACCACCTCCTCTATCCTCAACCTGCCTACAAGGCTAGCACCTTTCAGAGCATCATGAAGCTGAACAGAAATCATGACCGCAAGAGATCTTTTGTTTGGCTACCATTAATGTGCCGAGAGATGGGTACCAAGCACATGCCCCTTCAATAATGTCATCTAATGTTGTCTTAGTTTAGAATAAAATAACTGTTGTTTGCCAAAGCTGTGTTCTGTCAGGCAGTAGCCCCACTGAGTTTAGCTAAGCAATTAAAGAAAAAATGAATTGAAAGAGTGTTAAGTGAGAGAAGGGAACAATGAGTTTCTCAAAATTCAGTGTAAAGAAACAAACTATACAGAGAAATGATAAGACAAGAAGTGTCTGCATAGTAACAGTGTGGATTTTAATTTGCTTACCTATCCTTAACCATCTTCTTGTAACATTTAACTTTTTTATTTCTCTGTTCATATGTTTATTTTTATCTAAAGGGGATATTTTTGCAACCAAAACTGAAAAAAAAACCTCTGTGTGTTTGTATATTGTATTACAGTATTAATTTTTTATCCTAATGTGCATCTTTGTCTCATTTGTTCTTATTAAGAGATTTTGTTTTTTAAATTCTAAACATCATAAGAAATTTAAATGTTCACTTCCAACTTAGAGAGTATATTTTATAAAATATTCTGAGTAGTTTAAGAGTAGAAAAGTTTGATGAATCTGTTGCAGCTTTAAACACTTACCAGAGTGGTGATTGTAAAATTATTGTCACAGGATCCATTGGGTGTAGCAACAGGCTGAATGCGGCTTCCTCCCCAAGGATTATCACCCTTATTTGCCAATGATAGGATTTCTGACCTCAATGCACTACAGCTGAGTGATGCACTGGCAAGATTGGGCATTCCTTGGGGTTTGCCACACAGGCAAGCAACATCAGCAACTGATCACTTGTGATTCCCCTCTTAGTGAAACTGGTGTTAATGCACTATGATCCAGTGGACTTTTAAGTTTTGTAACAAGGAAAAAAAAATTGCCATGTCATGACTCTGTAGTATTTATACTTGAAAATTGGTCTGACTGAGAACTCATTGCATGAAGGGAAAGATATGAAGGGCCTTTCTACTACTTGTATTGCAATTCCTTTAAGCTTCGCTATGAGTGTTAAGTGACTGGAAAAGAAACTTTTGCATTTATTTTTATGCCTACTATATTTTAAAATGTGCCCTCAATTACCAATTTTTTGTGTTATCAGGTAACAAAACCAGTCATAATTTAAGGGAGAGCAGTAAAAAAACAAAGCAGAACTTCTAACAAAAGTTTATAAATTAAACCTATGGTTGGCAGTGTTGACAGAGGCACTAGTAACTAAAATTTTATGCAATTAGCCTGAAATATGATAAGGGGAGGGGTAAAATGTCTTCTAGTTATGGATGGAATGTCTGTCATGAATTTTTCAGTTGCCTCACTTATGATTTTACCTTCTCCTGTATCAGATTTCCATTCTCCCCTTGTACAGAAATGAACTGCTTTTAATTCACTGAAGTGATGTCAGTGAAGTGTATTCAGAAATGCTTAAATCTGAAATGGCTGCTGAAAATTTGTGCTACATTGGGACTTGGGGGCCCAGATTTCCTTTTTATTGTGAGTAGGAAATCCAGATGAATTCCAGGCTGAAAAATTTTCATTAACCATGATGTATTACTGTGTAGAAACACTGAATCTGAAAGTCATATATGACACACACTTGGCAGCACTTACAGCAGAATTCCATTAATTTATGTTTAATATGATGGTCACTTAAACTGTATAGGTTAGAAATACAGAGAGTTGCGCCATTGCTGTTCCATCCTGTGTTGACAGTGTCTGGTGACAACGATATAGTAATTCACCTCCACTTCTGATTGCAAAAAGAGTAGTGGATATGGGAAAAGGAAATATATGGTAGGAAAACAATAAGCAATAAATGATAATTTCTATTTTTTTTCTTTTTTGTCATAATAAAACTAAGGAAGAAAAGGATTGACTAAACAGACCACCATTCTAAAGGAAACGTGTTGAATTAGAATGCCTTCAAGGCAGAAATGATGACCCAGATCATGATGATATAGAAATCGAGCAAACAAAGCAGGGCATCCACTGCAGTTTGGTGTAACAGTTGGTGTAGAGTTACTGGTTTGGTTTATTGTATAATGTTGGAACCTTATTTAAAATTGGTCCTGTTTATTTACAATATTACCCACACTTACATGTCAGTTTGAAAACTTAATGTTTTTGTAATTGAACTATATGTTGCTTTTGAAGTAGAATTGCCTGTAAGCAACTTTGGACTACTCTTACTGAGTCTCAGGAGTGTGCTTATGAAATACTTTTGTTCACTCACTGTGCAAAGTAGTACATGACATGGCATTCAAAGCAGTTGCTTTGTGGGGTTTCACAGTTGTAAAATCGTTCATGAGAGTATTTTTTGTAATATAAACATTTTAAGTATGCGCGTGTGAAACAGCAGTTCTTGAAAACTGGTGTCTGTATTATTAGTGTTTTACGATCAGGTTGGATTAACTGTATACTTCTGGAACAGACACCTAGAAAAAGTTGACAATTGTAGTATAGGTCATTAGTTCAGTGAAATGTAAGTGGTTATGAATCCCATGTGTGTATGAATGTAAGCTAGGCCTTTGTATATCTTTCTTTGTTAATTATCAGAGCAGTGTAAGGTGTTTGTTTTCTCCATATGGAAATACTAGGAGTTGGAGGGAGGGAGAGGGTGACAGGAGAGAAGATTGTCTTGTGGTCTTATAAGTATGCCTTCTTTAAAATTGGAGATGCATTTATATTAGAAGTTAGTTACGATGATTTTAAATTGAGTGGAGTGGCTGCTTGACACTTATTTATGGCAGCTAATGTTCACATGTTGTCTTAGATCCTGGTAATGATAGTTTAAGATAATGATTAGAGTTAAAAAGTTTCTGATATGCATCTGAATTGTGTTGCATTGCAGTATGTCAGTACTTCGTGCTGTTTTCATTTGATATGTTGAGATAAACCGTATTTCAATTTGTTTTTGATAAAGTATTTAATCAATGTTCAAAATTAAATACCTACCTCATAAATATTACTGCATAAAAACAGATTTGATAGACTTTCATATGTTCGAATCATGATAGGTCTTTCTATTACAGTTTTCTTGTAAACTATAAATTGGATGACAAGAGTCTATGATTTTGAACAGTATTTGCGATGCTGAGCAAAATAATTATAAAAATCAAAAATATGGGAGTATAGTTGAAACAAATTGTTTAGTTTGGGTAATAACTGTTCCAGCTGTTTGAAGGAAGTGTTCTCCTAGAAGCTATTTTCTTAAAAGCAGTTATTTGATTTTCTTTGAAAGAAAAGTGAAATCAAGCGTGTATTATGAATGAAATAAAATATTTGTATTCTGCATTTCTGTGGCAAGGAATCAAAAAGTATATTGACGGAATACATGTAGGTGAAGATGTCGGAATATGCAAGTTTGCATACATTTGTAATAACTTGAACCAGATGAGTGGAGGGAAGAAATCTCTCTCTCCAATTGCCGAGATTTGAATAGTCGCATGTGTGTACACTCGGGAGTGCCCTACAAGATACACACGCGCACACACACACACACACACACACACACACACACACACACACACACACCACTGGCTGCCTCATCCCTCCTGCCATCTTCCTTACTAAAATAATTCTCAAAAGAAGGAACTTGCTAGAAAGACGTTATATAAGCTATTAATTGTGGTGAAGAGTGCCATTATGCTGAAATTGTGTTTCCCAAGACAGGTGCTTGTCTTATAGTTATTGGTGACATTTATGATGATGGCATTTGTAAATGTCTTCAGCCCAATGCTAGTGCACATCTTAGTGCTGTGTGTACAATTTTGGTCTTTCTTTTAAATGTCATTGGAATTTTCCTTATTGAATTCATGTGCCTTCCTCCCCTGCAGTTACACAATCAAGGGAGATTTCTCAGAAACTGTTTTCTCATACATAGTAACTATTTCCTCATCTGTACCATAAGTCATTCCAAAAAAATCTTCTCTAATGTCCTTTGTTACAATTTAATTACAAGTAAATGGGGCACTACTACATAAAGTGTGAAATTTGATGGAAAATTATGATTAAAGGAGTGAAAAATACTTTAAATTTTTTTCAATGACAGCTACTGGTCACTTTCTGAGAGGCAATGTTTGAAAGTTTAGGGTCTTATTCTTGGTATGAGCTCCACAAGACGTGTAACAGATATTGGCTATTGCAAGGTATGCTTTTATTCTGTTAGGATTAGACCATTACTTTCTGCTCTTACTGTTACCATAGAGCATTGTGTCCTGTCATCTGTAACAGTTTCTGAGAGAATAAATCAGTACTGTTCATAAGGTAACAGATAAAACTGAGTGAAAAGAGGTGAACACCAATATACAGATTTATTCTTTTTCTTCATAAAGGTGCGTGCTATTGATATTCATTTACCTTAATTTCATCTAGGTTGCCACTATAATCTATTATGTCATAGTGACTGAAACAGAGCTGAGATGAACGTTTTCCGTGATTGTTCTCGATTACACAAGACTCTTTGGTTAAGATTTAAACAGGTGAATTGGTAGGAGATGTTCGTTTTTTCTCTTCTGTTTGAAACACTTGACTTACTTTGGAAGTGATACTGCCATTTTCAGACTTGCAGAATTTCAGGTTTCTATTTTTAACACATTTCTTACTCCAGATGATAAAAACATCTTGTTAACTGTGTTGTCATCATTTTCCAAATGAATACTTTACCAATTTAATGGTTTATTGTGTTGTTTTATTTATTTGATAGTTATACTTATTCCTGCTCTTTGTCTTTCTTCACAGAGATTCCAGGGCTGATTAACGCATCTGTTTTCCCCATAGTTCTTTATGTAAGCTGGAGTTACCTAACATATCTTTATTGTTTCTAAAACAAGGTCTCCTAAAAATAGCTTGGGTGTCACTGATAACTAGGATTTTAAGCAAGGACCTTGCCCCAGTGGTAGCACAGGTCCTGTCAGATCACAGAAGTTAGTTGCTGTCGGGCTTGGCTAGCACTTGGGTGGGTCACCATCCAGTCTGCTGAGAGCTGTTGGCAAGCAGAGTGCACTCAGCCGTTGTTAGGCCAATTGAGGAGTCACCTGATTGGGAAGCAGTGACTCTGCTTACGAAAACTGACAGCAGTGGGGAGAGTGGTATGCTGACCCCATGCCTCTCCATATCCTCAGCTAGAAACACCTGTGGGCTGATGACAACACGGTGACCGCTCGGTACCAGTGGGCCTTCAAGTCCTGTTCAGATGGAGCTTAGTATATATAAAATAGTGGATTCCTTGCCTATTTTAGGTATTCATCATTTTCAAAACATTGCCACACAGTAAGAGGATGCAGCCTTTTGTGTTGAGCGGTATCTCCCTCCCCCCCTCCCCCAGATGGTTTACAGTACAAGGAACATTCTATTTCTTGCTGATATTTAATTACTAAGTAACATGTAATGTTCTTGTGTTTGTTTTCTCTCCATAACTGTTTAATTTGTTGATACGAAATAGTGATCTGCCCATGTTTCCATAAATTTATTTCCTTGTTTTATCGTTTTCTGTTCTGTTTGTTCTTCATGTAAACATTCTTTTCTGATGTCTGTTGCAGTTATTTGCTCAAATATGCTTATGGTAGGAAGGGAGGAAAGTTACATTCTTTGGGAGTTGTTCTTACAAAATTTGTTTTTTGCATGATTACTGGACTGTAATTAATATTAAAACCTACGAGTAAGCTATGAGAATATTCAAAAATTTTCATCTGTACCTTAAAAAACTTTGTGAAAGTTAAGTTAGCACATTTTACATTAGCGAAATTCTCTCTCTCTCTCTCTCTCTCTCTCTCACTCACACACACACACACACACACACACACACACACACACACACACACACACACACACACACACACACACTGCTATCTAAAACACAATGAGGTGAAATATTTCAGCCCTTGACAAAATATCAAGAGAGGTGTTCATTGTAACACTCACAAGCCAAGCAAACACCATATAACTAAAAATGCATTCCTACTGTTTCTGGGGAACAGAAAGCACAACAACCTATAAATTTAGCTTTTTTTACTTACTAGATTATTGATTGACAGAAATTTATCTGATAAAATAAACTTCAGAAATAATATACACCCACACATTGTCTTATTATTGAAGTCATCTTTACTAGTAAAAAAGTAGTAATGCATAATTGCCAAATATTTTTCTGAGTATTTGTAATGAAAATAGTTTTGCCTTGTTTTGTTGAGATAAATCTTTCTTATCCTGCTAAAGACAGACCTAAGTGCTCATAGTGCCTTACATTTATTAATGCAATTTTAGCAGTCCAGGGCTGCTGCAGGTTGAGCAGGCTGGAGGTGTCTTTATTTTATATGAATTTTCTCGGAAGTCTTACAACAGGTAGTACTCAATGACAATAGAATAATTCCTATTTCTGAAAAATTTTGCGTATCACCAGTCTCAATGGCTTATGCTGAATGCCGTATGATACTAATTCAAAATCTTCAGTTTGATTGTTTGCTTGTGAATGTTTAAATATTATGAAAGTGCAGTTAAAAACTGATAAATAGATACTCAGGTTGAATTATATAATCTAAAGAAATAACAACAGCAGTCACTGTTGCACACATGCATAAATATTAGGTCATAAGCAGGAATCTTAACACCTTGATCGATATGGTATAAGTGCACAGGCTAGAAAATTGTTTATGAATAACTGAGAGAGAAATGATTGCCTTATGTGCCCCTTTGTGTAAATGAAAATTTTTAAAACTTTTGTCCCCAACTAATCTTAAAGAACCTGAATGCTGGTATGCTGTGTTTCCACAAAATATTTCTCCTACGCAACTCACTGACTGCAAATATATATTAACACCACCTCTTGGAAGGTTTTAGCAATTATTCACCTTGTGATCGTCAGCAAGATAGTTTACTTAAGTTTACTCCATAGTAGCTACTGCATAATGGAAGAGTACCATATACTAATCACCCAAAGCTGCAGTATAATTCACTGTTTACATCCACTTTCAAACTTACATTTGGGTGTTGGAAATGTCAGTAGGCCCTGTATGAATACTAAACTGTTAAACTTAAATCCGTGCAAATTACAGAAAATTTCAGTTCAGCTGCAGCAGCTGCAGTAACTAAACTGGTAGTTCCTCCCTTACAAAACAGTTATCTGTTCCAGAGTATTGTTAGTAGAACTGACTAAATTTCCTGGTTACACAATGAAACTGACCTCCCATTTGAAACAATCCTTTAATTTTGTTGCCATTGAGTAGACCAGTAGTGCATACCTCAACTCTCTTTGTGTCCCTTGCTGAGGCATAACTTAAGAGTCTTGCTCGTTTTGGTGGAGTGATTAGTTTTCTTGATTTCTTCTGTTTGCATGCCATTATAGAAAGTGACTGGCCATGACTCATGACTGAAATCACTCTGCATATTATTGCCAGCAAAGAGAGACAGCGAGCTCTGATTTCACAGACTAATTCATTCATGTCCAAAGGGAATTGTAGACTTGAACCAATGTGTTACTGATCTCCAGTTTCATGCTGCCCAGAAAATATAATTTCTATGAAAGCTGATGTGACTTACCAAACGAAAGTGCTGGCAGGTCGATAGACATACAAACAAACACAAACATACACACAAAATTCAAGCTTTCGCAACCAATGATTGCTTCATCAGGAAAGAGGGAATGAGAGGGAAAGATGGAAGGAGAGGGAAAGACGAAAGGATGTGGGTTTTAAGGGAGAGGGTAAGTAGTCATTCCAATCCTGGGAGCGGAAAGACTTACCTTAGGGGGAAAAAAGGACAGGTATAGACTCGCGCACACACACATATATCCATCCGCACATACACAGACACAAGCAGACATTTGTAAAGGCAAAACTCTTTGTCTGCTTGTGTCTGTGTATGTGCGGATGGATATGTGTGTGTGTGTGTGTGTGTGTGTGTGTGTGTGTGTGTGTGTGTGTGTGTATACCTGTCCTTTTTTCCCCCTAAGGTAAGTCTTTCCGCTCCCGGGATTGGAATGACTCCTTACCCTCTCCCTTAAAACCCACATCCTTTCGTCTTTCACTCTCCTTCCCTCTTTCCTGATGAAGCAACCAGGTTGCGAAAGCTTGAATTTTGTGTGTATGTTTGTATTTGTTTGTATGTCTATCGACCTGCCAGCACTTTCGTTTGGTAAGTCACATCATCTTTGTTTTTAGATATATTTTTCCCACGTGGAATGTTTCCCTGGTGTTTCAAAAATGAC
This sequence comes from Schistocerca americana, assembly GCF_021461395.2. NCBI lineage: Eukaryota > Metazoa > Arthropoda > Insecta > Orthoptera > Acrididae > Schistocerca > Schistocerca americana. The sequence continues at coordinate 260,377,077 of NC_060126.1, forward strand.
CGGTATATTTGAAACGGCAATAAAAACTAAACGAGCAGCGATAGAAATACACTGTTTGTTGCAATATGCTTGGGACAACAGTACATTTTCAGGCAGACAAACTTTCGAAATTACAGTAGTTACAATTTTCAACAACAGATGGCGCTGCGGTCTGGGAAACTCTATAGTACGATATTTTCCACATATCCACCATGCGTAGCAATAATATGGCGTAGTCTCTGAATGAAATTACCCGAAACCTTTGACAACGTGTCTGGCGGAATGGCTTCACATGCAGATGAGATGTACTGCTTCAGCTGTTCAATTGTTTCTGGATTCTGGTGGTACACCTGGTCTTTCAAGTGTCCCCACAGAAAGAAGTCACAGGGGTTCATGTCTGGCGAATAGGGAGGCCAATCCACGCCTCCTCCTGTATGTTTCGGATAGCCCAAAGCAATCACACGATCATCGAAATATTCATTCAGGAAATTAAAGATGTCGGCCGTGCGATGTGGCCGGGCACCATCTTGCATAAACCACGAGGTGTTCGCAGTGTCGTCTAAGGCAGTTTGTACCGCCACAAATTCACAAAGAATGTCCAGATAGCGTGATGCAGTAATCGTTTCGGATCTGAAAAAGGGGCCAATGATTCCTTTGGAAGAAATGGCAGCCCAGACCAGTACTTTTTGAGGATGCAGGGACGATGGGACTGCAACATGGGGTTTTTCGGTTCCCCATATGTGCCAGTTCTGTTTATTGACGAAGCCGTCCAGGTAAAAATAAGCTTCGTCAGTAAACCAAATGCTGCCCACATGCATATCGCCGTCATCAATCCTGTGCACTATATCGTTAGCGAATGTCTCTCGTGCAGCAATGGTAGTGGCGCTGAGGGGTTGCTGCGTTTGAATTTTGTATGGATAGAGGTGTAAACTCTGGCGCATGAGACGATACGTGGACATTGGCGTCATTTGGACCGCAGCTGCAACACGGCGAACGGAAACCTGAGGCCGCTGTTGGATCACCTGCTGCACTAGCTGCGCGTTGCCCTCTGTGGTTGCCGTACGCGGTCGTCCTACCTTTCCAGCACGTTCATCCGTTACGTTCCCAGTGCGTTGAAATTTTTCAAACAGATCCTTTATTGTATCGCTTTTCGTTCCTTTGGTTACATTAAACCTCCGTTGAAAACTTCGTCTTGTTGCAACAACACTGTGTTCTAGGCGGTGGAATTCCAACACCAGAAAAATCCTCTGTTCTAAGGAATAAACCATGTTGTCTACAGCACACTTGCACGTTGTGAACAGCACACGCTTACAGCAGAAAGACGACGTACAGAATGGCGCACCCACAGACTGCGTTGTCTTCTATATCTTTCACATCACTTGCAGCGCCATCTGTTGTTGAAAATTGTAACTACTGTAATTTCGAAAGTTTGTCCGCCTGAAAATGTACTGTTGTCCCAAGCATATTGCAACAAACGGTGTAATTCTATCGCTGCTCGTTTAGTTTTTATTGCCGTTTCAAATATACCGGTCATTTTTGAAACACTCTGTATATACCCATGAATTGGCTTTCATTACATTGTCCCTTGTTTTGTCCATCATTATTTACTGATTTTTAATATGCAAAACATATGCTTTACTGTTGTTAAAACTTTGTGAATGCCATTTACAAGAAGAAACTTCAGTGCCCACATACATATGAAGAATACATATAGGAAGAAGAATTTTCTAAGTGAAAGAATTTATCTGGTGAATGATATACAATTTAGAAATTGGATATTTTTGATGTGTAGACGCACTGCAAAATGTTCCTAGATATCAAAGTAGTAATTTTTCTGGGAAGTATTTGCTACCACCAGTTGGGAAAGGATGTGTAAGTTTCGTGGAACTGTACCCTCCATCCTCACCTTAGTTTATATTACTGTACTCCAAAGACTTCTACGATAAAAAATAAAATGTAACGTCATTATTATTTCCTACTCAGTTTCTTCTACTTAACTATTGAGGCCTTCTTGCTAACAGTGATGAGCCAGTTATGTTCTTAACTAAAGTACACCAAATATTTGTATCTTTGGTTTGATGAGTAGCTATGTGTCTGAGTTTTCTGTAACAATCTGTGTTTAATATGATAATGTAAGAAGAGAATGAGTCTCTTTTATGCTTTTTGGGTTTCCCTTGATATTCTCCTTGTGCTCAGATTATTGGATGATCTGTGTAAAATGTCTTCCGTATTTCAGGTCACTTAAGTGGTCTTTATTAAGTCATCAGGGAAGTTATAGTGGATTTCCTTTTATGGGTAGACAACTCTGAAATTAATCTCAAGTAGCACTTTGTCAATTTTTCAATAATTTTTGTAAGTGTTGCCTCAAATCTCATTCCCTCCTCCTCTGTCAGCAGTCTTCTATAACACTTTCGCATATTTGGAGGCATAATTTAGAAAAGAAGTTCCTTACAAAGGATGTGTTGTGTTATGGAGGGAGGAACCTGAGCGATTACAAAAAAGGTTGCAGACATGTTTTCTGCTATCTGTGTACTTACTATTGTATACTTACTATGTATTGGTGTGCACTTAAAAACAAATGATTGGATATGTATCTTTTATATTTTTCTCTCTATTGGTTTTGGGATTCTCAGAATGTTCCTGATGCAGGAGTCATGTGCTGTTTGCCAATAGACCTTTTTTCTTCCAGTTGATATTCTTATGATTAATAAAGCTGGTAGTTACCAGTAGACTCCAAATGCAAAGAAAGTTGTACATATTAATCACTAGATAATGTAACTTTGAAATGCAGCCTATTATTAGAACTGTTACGCAGTTAACTGTCAGTGAATCTATACTGCGTGTCTTGCTACCTCATATAAGTGATGACTATTTTTGTGTCAGACATGATGCATGTGACTTCCTGCCTGTGGCTTAATGAGTGTTTTCACTGAAAAAAGCTAATACTTCCTTACATTTGTCATATAGCTTTCACAGTTATTTTTTATACTCTTAGAGGCTTTTTGTAAGTTCCAGAAATCGTATAGAAATTTGTACACTCTTTTTTTCATAAGCATTTATAACTGAAAGAGTTCCTAATGTGTGAGTAAGATATTATGTGAGCTGATCCTCAGGTGTAGGAAGTGTGTTTAATTTCATGTAAAGTGCTGTAATTTTTGTAAGTAAAATATTTTTGGCATTTCTTTATGTATATTTCAGACAGGCAGTGTCATAGTTAATGGTTGCAAAGTACATATATGTATACAGTCATGAATTCTTTTTATTTGGTTTGAAATTGAATGAATAATTGTGTTTAAACTTAAAGGAAAGATTAATCCTCCATGCTTTTGCATGTAGAGATGTGGCATTTTCGACCACTCCTGTAAACATTCCATGCCTACTTAATAATGTATTTCTTATTTATTAAGCATATAAAAAAAAACTTCTTTAAAAGTGAAGGACACAAAGAATATTTGTACTCATATATGTAAAAAGAAAGTAGATACGTAAGTGAATTTATGAGGTTGCTTGCATTTTTATTTGGTATTTATTTGTATAGTATACAGTATTGTTGTGTTGTACATAATTTTCCATTTAATTAATGTTTTAGGAACAATTTTCCATGTAAATATGTTAACTGAATTGAATTGTATTGTATGTGTGCAATTATGTAAACAAATGCTCTGTGTATTGCAATAAAGATTGGAACAAAAGAATTGTCTTTTTGCTATGAAGTCATCAGCTTTAGCACTGGTACATTGGGGGGGAGGGGGGTGTTAGTGTGTGTGTGTGTGTGTGTGTGTGTGTGTGTGTGTGTGTGTGGGCGGGCGCGCGTGCCTGCACACACATTTTTAACAAAATTTTGTTCATTATTTATGATATACGGATACTGTCTCGTTTGTCCTACAGCTATTGTTATTTAATATTATATCTGTTTTAGCTAAGAGACGATTAAGCATTAGATAGTTTAATCACTTTAACATTTTTTCGTCACTGTGTCTTTACTATTTTGTAGTCTGGAAACAGCAGAAACGGAAAATTAGTCTGTGTTTATGCATGGTGATATTTGCTTTAGTATGTGATAAGAACTTCACCTCAGATTTTTTAATTTAATTCAATTTTTTTATTGCATTGCATTTCTAGAACTTGCCATCCACTTTAATAACTTGTATGTTTCTAAGTGCTGCATGTACTCTGTAGGCAAGCATTTACTCATGTAATGCTTAAGAGTAAGAAAGTAATTCTCCATTTCTAACAAACAAAAGTAACAAAAGTATGCTCTGTCATCAGGGCTTGTCACTGAACAGATTTTTATTCAAAAGAAATGCACTCTCTCTGAAGTGGGACCTGTATCACATGGTAGACAATTATAACCAACTAAATTACGCAAACATCTAAGAATAGGGTGAAGTGTTATGTGTTCTTAGGAAATGTTAAGTGTTACATGCAGAGGAAGACAATATTACTAATGGAAACTGTGTGTGTCATTATTACCAAAGTTTACTGTGAAAAAAGTCAAAGGGATCATCCCTGTCTTTCCAGCAGGAGTGTTGCTGTACGAGACATATCACCCAGGGGAGTTAAATTTAGTAAGCACTTGGTGTGTGTCTGAAGCATTCAACAACATTCTGAACAATTACGGGTTTGCAAGGAGCCATATTATGTGATTGAGTAGGCCATTTGGTCATTTTGGCTAACAGGCTGCCACTTGGGCTTTACCAATAATGTTAGTAATAGCAGTGGATTTTCACCATACACTCAGGCTTCAGAATAGATTCTGGAAGTTTCAACACATTACCAAATGAAACAGTTGTCTCACTGGTCATAAAGTTAGTACCAACTACAGCAGTTGCATTTTTTCCCTCTGTGTGTGCCCACTTTTACGTTTTGTTGTGGTTTTGCGTTTTGGTGTCCTAACAGTCCTTCCCTACATACTCAGTCAGCTAAACTGGTACAGAAGTGAAAAAGCTTGTAACACAATGTTGACCATCTCAACTTCATAAGTTTCTCATAATTACAGGTATAAAGTAATCTTGGTACAGTATTGTTTCAGTGTAGTCACCAGAATATATTGAGTGCCATGTTTGGCCAAAAAAAAGTGAGGATTCAGAGCAAAATAAAACTGCTTCATTCTGACTAATGAGATCCCCAACATGCCAAACATAAAAAATGGTAATTACTTCAAAGTAGGGCCTGTGGAACATTTCAGTAAATTACACAAAAATGATTTTACATTCACTGTAAAATAGAATTACGTGTTTGTTGTGAAACTAAATGACACAAATCTCTGTTGTACCTTAAATAATTACCCTTACCTGTTAGTAAATACTAGTTACAAGTATTCTTTTCAAGAATATTGAAAGAGAGATACAAATTCAGAACACAGTCTAATATTTCTAAGTGCTTACACCTCACACAGCATTAACAAGTTTAGTGATTATTATTTTCTTTTACGATAGGTTTTTAACATTCCCAATAAATAATGGAAGGAATAAATGTAAATCCTTGCCATATAGTTAAGGAATTCAGTGATTGATAGTACATTAACACAATTGAAAATATTGCTAAGCGTGCAGACAATGTTGTTCTTCAGATCTAATGCCTATCAACCACTCAATGCCTCAACTATAGTTACCTTTCTTCTTTTCAGGAAGAATTTTTCCTTATCATAATATTTATGAGAAAAATTTCATTGAGGCTTACTGTATTGTTAAGTAACTGCTTTATAATTGAGACTGTCAGTTATATTGTTGTAGTCTGCAGGTCTTCATTTATCAACCAAATGTGATGACACAGTGGGAAGACACTGAACTCACATTTGGAAGGACAGCAGTTCAAATCCTCACCTCATCATTCTCAAGTAGGGTTTCAGTGTTTTTCCTAAACTGTTTAAGGCAAATGCCAGGATGGTTCATTTGAAAAGAACACAGCAAATTCCCTACCACACACTTCCCTAACCAAAAGTTGATGTCTTTGACTAATGACCTCACTTTCAGTGGTACTTTAAACCCTAATCTTCCTTCCTTTCTCTTGATTTGTGATGGGCTGATTGTGCAAGGAGGATTGTTATTTTCTGATGAATTGTGAAAATGTGGGTATTTTTTGTAAATGTAATACTGCACTTGCTCTTTACCATACCCACGGCATATACTTTTTAGTGGACCAAACATTTTTCTTCATCCTTACTCATCTTCAGATGTCATTCCTTTACATTGCAAATTTTGTCTGAAGAATAAGGACTATTTTCAGTATGAAGTGGATGTTGAAATAAAATGGACAATGTGTGATAAAGATTGGTTGTATTGTGATTATAAGACTGAAAATTGTATGGTAACAAACAAATACTTATGATCTGTGGGTCAGACCAGTAAAGGAAGAAAGACAGATGTGTCTTGAAAACCATACACACAAAAGTGAGATTATCAGACAAACTGACATCTGCAATGCATTTAGTCGTACTAAAAAAGAGTATCAGTTATGATTCCACATATATACACAGGATATGTTTTCTCAGCCAAAGCAAGGCCTTTACACAGCCCAAAAACTTGAACCCCATTTCCAAGGGATAACAACTTCAATACAAAAGTTTAATTTAGTGTTATACAATTGATCCTCAGTGCCTTTTCTTTTTGTCTTCCCTAGATTTTCATTTACTTTTTAGCTACCCTCTACATGTTTACATGAACAGGCGTGCTGCAGAATGCTGTAGATTGATTAATTGAACACTACTCATTTTGTTGTAATATACTTCAAAATTTTAATTGGGTTACAGTAGTGTCACGACTTGCCAAAACCTATAGTAAAACTTTGTCACTTCTTTACATATTTTATTGCTCGCTGCTAATGATATGTTTGCATTGTCTTACAAAAATACACTGCCTTATCTAACAAAGTGTAACCAATCAAGATGAACTCTCCAAATGTAAAAGATGCAAAAGTTTCTGTAACTCGCAGCTATTTTTGCAGAATAAAATAAAGAGACAAGACTTTTTTAAACGAATAGAAAAATCACTGATGCCCAGACATGGGAAACACAGAATAACAGGATTTGCTGTGGATGAACTGGAAAATGCCAACAGCAGATAAAGCTGAGAAGTTTGGTGCATCAAATAGGACAATTAGAAACTCAGGGAATAAGAAATTCAGTGTTCAGGAAGCAAAGGAGGTGAGAGGGGGGGGTCGGGGGTGGGGGCAGGGAAGGAAACAGAGGGTGGAAAAGACAAATACTATAACTGAAACTGCAGGCGTAAAAGAGAGGGAGGTGTGAAACATTGCAGTATCTTTATGTGAACAGTGTGGAACTGACAACGGAACCTCTTATAGCGGCCCTCTTGTATTTTCTTTATACTTATGAGGATTTGAAGGTCAGTGCCAGATTCCTAAAGCATAACAACACAACTCTAAAAAACAACTCAAATAAATTAACTTTGAAGATTATATGACTTATGACCACTGTTAAATATAAAATATGTAGTTTACTAACAAATTCTTAGTAGTTCAGTGCATTTCATGATAAGGTTGTAATACAGTAATACTGTTCACCAATTTGAAGCTCACTAGTAGTGTACATATTTTATCCTATATCTTTATAAAAACAGCATTTTTTCTTTCAGTTAGTGTCCATATGAAAATACATAACAATTTGTTACAGACATGTAAAATACCTTTTCAAGTAAAAAGAATTCAATGCGTCAGTAATACTGTTCAGTCTCTAGCAGTAAAAAAGTATTTGATTTCCTATTTGATGTTTCACATTTTTATACCAAACTTTAATTTATTGTGAATATTTACATTTTAATTTGAATAGTAATTAAAAATAAAAATGTTATTTATCTGAAAATTGTGATTCTGTACCCTTTAATTAATATTTCCATGCATCATGTGGAATTTAAGGAAGTTATGTATAGCACTAGTGAGAATCCGAACCAACAACTAAATGATTACAATCCTGTCATGTTGCACACCAAGCTACGAACATAATCTTTGGTATTTAACAGATGTTTTGTACTTAGCACCACTCAGAAATTTTCTAATCTTCAAAGGCAACTTATTTAAGAAATAATAATTTTTTGGGAACTGCTCCATACTGCTTTAGGAAATTGCCATTTGGGCACTGACCTTCAAATCCTGTAACTACGAAGAAAATCAGACAGGGCCAGACTGTGAGGTCCCCTTGTGAATAGATTTTCCCTGTTCAGAACACCTCCATCTTCTATGATACATTCCATTCCACAGTATCTCCCATTAGCAGTGCATCTGTGTAGAAAATTTCAGCTTTTGTAACAGCTTTTTTTTTTAACTGGTTGGATGTTTTGATTCTGTTACAGCCTGCATGTAATTAGACTTGTCACCATAGAAAGAGATTTATATGAAAGTGGACCTTTGTAATTGCATGTGAATGTCTTTCCCCCTCCACCTAGAGCGACTGCGCCCTTTCCTCTGATGCACAGTGTTTCCTACAGCGGCACCTCCACTGTGGCTACCACGGGTGCGCCCCTATCGGCAGTACACCAACGATAACCTGTGGGCGGCGCTGATGGATGTCAAAGGTGGAGGCAGTGTGTACCGGGCTTCGAAGGAGCACGGCATCCCACGCAAGACACTGCGTAACTGGATGAAGCGATGGAACATTCGGAGTGCATTCTCTACAACGGCGAAGCGAAGCTGTCGTTTGCAGGGAGCTTCTGGGACTGCGCCACTTAATGAATATGGGCAACCTTATATTAGGTCACAGGTTACTACTCCTGCCAGCATCGCCATCCCTGCTGGCTCTGGAATATCCATTGTACCAGCTGCTCCCCAAGTATTTGCTCAACCTGTTGCCTTGCACAGAACTGACATTAGTGGCCGCAAATGTTCTGGGCATGACTCTGGCATCACGATAGTGCCTGCAACTCCTTCTATTCTTGTTAGGAGGCAGTTTTAACATGGTTCCCCAAGTGTTATGGCTTCAAATTACAATATCAATGAAGTGAAATGTCAAGTGGAAGCAATAACTGCTTCAGAATTTCATGTGTCATAAGATCAGCAGAATTGAACTATTACTATTATTCATTAATAAAATGGACATTTAAACTTGAACCTAAGTAACCAGTTTTGATAGAGTTGATGCGCTTTTCGACTGGAAAGGGGAAACAAAATGTATTTTAATGAATGTAATAACATTCATTTTTTTACAGTATGCAGCTATTTAAGTTCTGTAATGTGTTTGAGTTGGAACTCCTGTTTTGTACCAGAACAATTATTTATTGTGGAAGTCCCACTATTGTTTGATTGCCACCTAAAGTTTTTGAGTCTCTTCATTCCTTCTATATCCTTAGTACAATACCTCTATTTTTGTGCGTTATTATTATATATTACATTCATATCCTGTTCATTCATAGTCTTCTCATTTAGTTTTCGCATACTTCTGATCAGCAGTACCTGGTAGTGCTCTTGAACATATTTATTTTGGCAGGTGATTCTTTAATCACCTACTGTTACACTTCTATTGTGAATTTTGTGCTAATATCAGTGTTTGGACTCCTTCCATATATATTTACTGTATTTATGAAATACCCTATTTTGGTCATCAGAACATATGTTATTGTACAGCAAGTAAAGCTGTTGGGCTTAGAGGCTTTTGATGATTCTCTTCTGGCACACAGAAATTATGCTTAAAAGAAAAAATGATGAAATGTCTGTGGCTTCAGTCTGTACTGATCTTTAAACAGAGACTTTTTTATGCCATTAAGCATATAGTTAATTTTGTCAGATGATTCAACGTTTGCTGCTAAGACTTCTCTGAAGATCAAATTAATATATATTGGAACTGATGTTTAGAAAAAACATATTATGATTTGCATTGTACCTCTACTACATTTTAGGACTCTTTATCTTCTGCATCATCTTTTATAATCTTGTGTATCTGAAATGTCGTTACATTAAAATTAACTGAAAGTCTTGAAATTGAATGTTGCTGTGTTTCTTTATTATGGGCTATCTGCCAGTCTTCATCATAATCGGTAACAATGACAGTTGATTTTTCACATGTCTACAACATTGAACCAGTCATCTGGTTGAACTAAAAGAAATTCCCCAAAAATTACAGGGGGTTGATAAGTTGCCTAAAAGTTTCCCATCGTCATATACAACCGAAATTGAACTGTGTATCCTGGAGACTCAGTGTCTTCACAGATTCTGGCATGTTAATGTGTTATAGATACTACTGAAGAAAGTGCTTGCGCGTCATTTTTCCAATTCTTGACCCATCGACTATAGTTTGCTGGGTCAACTTGGACGGAAGGAAAATAAAGTTCAGTTGTCAACAGGCAGCATATTATTTTGTGTCAAGCACTTTTAGCCATGGGACAGATTGTCCTTGGGATTCTACATCCACATCTACTCTGCAGACCAACATAAGATGCATGGCAGAGGGTACATCCCAGTGCACCAGCTATTAAGGTTTCTTCCTGTTCTATTCACATAAGAAGTGTGGGAAGAATGATTGTTTGTGTGCCTCTGTGCATGCAGTAATTATTCTAATCTCATCTTCATGATCTCTATGTGAGTGATACATTTTCAGGCTAATCTCTGATAGGTTTACTTGCACTTTTTTGTGGCAACAAAGATTTGTCGCTGTACTGTTTATGAGCAGCTTCAGATCGTCTCCATGTAGTCAGCATTAGTGCAAATAAGTATCATCACTCGGTCTGCTGTGCTTTCCACCAAGGCAAGTTTCATTTCAGACAGTTTAAGACTTGTTAGGCATGAATTTGAAAAACAGTTCAAATTTGTCTACATTAAATGGCACAATTTTCCGTACCATGTTGTCAGACATTGTTTTTCCAGGCAGTAATGTATGTTTTTTATTTCTGAATCATCCTTGCCACAAATTCCTTGGTGAACAATTCCAGCATCTCCCTTAAGCCTGTCGAGTTGACCTGAGGACACAGAAAAAATTTTTGTTTTCTTCTTCCTCGAAATTTCTGTAGCATTTACTTTAATTATTAGCCTACTTACAAGCATTGACACAGCTTTAGGTGATGTATTCTCTGAATTAAACCATTTTCGAGTTCAGAATATATACAAGCTTTGGCCTTTGGTACTTCTTCCTTTTCAGAAGCAATATGTTCAAAGTTCTTCAGTTTGCTAACAGTACCTTGTTTCAGTTTTACCTCTGTGTGATTTGCAAAGTCTTGACCACTTAATGTTTTCTTCTTATTTTGCACAGCTGTTGTGCATCGCTTAACGTTTCACAAATGATACTGTTGTTTTCTGACTGCACACTTTGTTACAACTGGATGTGTGATAAGAAATGTCAGACTGTTTTACCTGCAAGTGGAATGTGGTAGGCAGCTAGAAATCAGAGCTACATTTAGGAAGGAGGTTTCCCATGTCCAGTTCTTAACAACAAACAGCACATTCCCTTGTGTTACTGGATTATACCACCCTCACCAGCTAACAGGTTTTTGTAATTTACCTGTAGCTTCGTGAAAATGTGCCATTAATAAAGGGTCAGCACATCTTAGGCAGGAGATCGGCAGTTTAAATGCGAGATGCTCTATAATAGGCTCTTATATATGTTTTTGTGAGTCTGGAATCAAGAAATGTTTTACACAAGAAAGTGTGTTAGGCGGGAGCATCTGAATTAGGTTTCGTTGTATTATGCTAGTGTAAGTTAACAGTGTTCTCAGAGAACATCTAGTGTTCTGTCAATGTTTCAGTGTCTAACAAGATAGTTAAAACTGCATTGCAAAGAATCCAAAAGGCAGACCTGTAATAACAATGTATCATACAGCTCCAAAATACTGACTAATTAAATAGTTGTGCTTGAACATCACTGTGGATGATGTCTGCTATCACTGTGAATGATTACCTGAATAGCAAATGTGTTGGGTTTTGTTAGTAAAGTTTGATTTTGATTTCTCGTTCTTATTAAGAATATTTTATGTAACAAAAAAATTCTTTCCACTGATGAAAGAACATTTTCATTCGTGCAACTGCTACTAAATTAATCATTCTGTTTATGGTGACTGTAATTTTTATCAGTATTATATCACTCTAGTCCGTATATGTTAGATCTCTTGGTAACGATATTCAAAAGAACACTAAATCATATTTCATTATTAATAACTATTCTGACAGAGTTCCTCGATCTTATTTTATTTTGTATCAGGGAGGAGTGTGGTGGCAGTGACCACTTTGTCTGAGAGGTACAGAGTGAGTTTGAATTCTGGTCAACATTCTAGGTCACTAATTTCAATGTATATTCTGAATAAGATCATTTTCTCAAACTATTTAATAACTTCAGCACTGTAGTTCACATTTTGAGATTGGAGTTATTACAGAGCCAGAGAAGAAAGAAAAAACAGCACAAGTGTGACTTTGACTTATTCTCTGAGGGTTCTGTACAAACTTAAATACATACAATTTCATATGGCTCAGTGGCCTGGTGCTAGTCTTTATACTGGATGCAACGTGGGTGACTTGTGTGTCCGTAATCTACTCTAATTATCCAACCGGCGATAAGGAACCTACAACTTAATGTGGAACTCAGATCGTGTGTTGTTTCTGGTGACTTCTCACATTAGTAAGAGTTAAAGGCTAGGTTAAAACAAAGACTGAAAAATCCATGATCCAACTGAGATTTGATCCTGTGACCTCTCAGTTTCCACAGACACGCTTCACCGCTAGACAACCAGACTCAGCATGTATATACATAGGTTTGCGAGTATCAAAATATGTATGTTTTGATAGCATTGATTTAGAAGAGTAAATTATTTACACCACAAAGGGACTGTAGATCTTAGTACTTGACATAGCTTTTGACTTAGTAACTCTAACTGATCCTGAGAAAAAGGTGTCTTAACACTGGGACAAAGCAGATCTTATAAGGATCCTATTTTTACCGATTGAGGTACAGAACCCTACAAATTAATAAAACATTGATTGCTGGATGAACTGACTGACCAACCGACTGATAGGCTTTTTTGACTACTCAAAATTCGTGTATTTTGTACTTTTGTTGTTTAAATATATTGATGAATACAACCTTTTATTCTGTACATGCAGCTGAAGTAGGATATAACTGTTCAAAATGAGCCAACAATAGAAGTCTTTGTTGATGTGTCATTTAGGTAGTTGTTGTTACTACATTCCCAGTGCTGTTATTTTGTACAGTAGGACAGTTACAGTTTTTCTCTAACTAAAGAGTAAATTTTAATTTTCACAAATAAGTGATAATATCTTTGGAATTTGGCAATAGTCAAATTTTAAACTCTTATGTGATGAGTACATCTTATACAGGGTGTTACAAAAAGGTACGGCCAAACTTTCAGGAAACATTCCTCACACACAAAGAACGAAAATATGTTATGTGGACATGTGTCCGGAAACGCTTACTTTCCATGTTAGAGCTCATTTTATTACTTCTCTTCAAATCACATTAATCATGGAATGGAAACACACAGCAACAGAACCTACCAGCATGACTTCAAACACTTTGTTACAGGAAATGATCAAAATGTCCTCCGTTAGTGAGGATACATGCATCCCCCCTCCGTCGCATGGAATCCCTGATGCGCTGATGCAGCCCTGGAGAATGGCGTATTGTATCACAGCCGTCAACAATACGAGCACGAAGAGTCTCTACATTTGGTACCAGGGTTGCGTAGACAAGAGCTTTCAAATGCCCCCCATAAATGAAAGTCAAGAGGGTTGAGGTCAGGAGAGCATGGAAGCCATGGAATTGATCCGCCTCTACCAATCCATCAGCCACCGAATCTGTTGTTGAGAAGCGTACGAACACTTCGACTGAAATGTGCAGGAGCTCCATCGTGCATGAACCACATGTTGTGTCGTACTTGATAAGGCACATGTTCTAGCAGCACAGGTAGAGTATCCCGTATGAAATCATGATAACGTGCTCCATTGAGCGTAGGTGGAAGAACGTGAGGCCCAATCAAGACATCACCAACAATGCCTGCCCAAACGTTCACAGAAAATCTGTGTTGATGACGTGATTGCACAATTGCGTGCGGATTCTCGTCAGCCCACACATGTTGATTGACACATTGTTGGATGAACCATTCGCAGAAGTGTACCCGTGGAGGCCAATCAGCTGCTGATAGTGCCTGCACACGCTGTACACGGTACAGAAACAACTGGTTCTCCCATAGCACTCTCCATACAGTGACTTGGTCAACGTTACCTTGTACAGCAGCAACTTTTCTGATGCTGACATTAGGGTTATCGTCAACTGCACTAAGAATTGCCTCGTCCATTGCAGGTGTCCTCGTTGTTCTAGATCTTCACCAGTCGCGAGTCATAGGCTGGAATGTTCTGTGCTCCCTAAGACGCCGATCAATTTCTTCGAACGTCTTCCTGTTGGGACACCTTCATTCTGGAAATCTGTCTCAATACAAACGTACCGGGCCACGACTATTGCCCCGTGCTAATCCATACATCAAATGGGCATCTGCCAACACCGCATTTGTACACATTGCACTGACTGCAAAACCACGTTCGTGATGAACACTAACCTTTTGATGCTACGTACTGATGTGCTTGTTGCTAGTACTGTAGAGCAATCAGTTGCATGTCAACACAAGCACCGAAGTCAACATTACCTTCCTTCAATTGGGCCAACTGGCGGTGAATCAAGGAAGTACAGTACACACTGACGAAACTAAAATGAGCTCTAACATGGAAATTAAGCATTTCCAGACACATGTCCACATAACATCTTTTCTTTATTTGTGTGTGAGGAATGTTTCCTGAAAATTTGGCTGTACCTTTTTGTTACACCCTGTAGAAAAACTGGCAAAAATATGATTTCGAGTGAATCTAACGTGCAGCATTAGATTGCATTAGGGAATGCTATGAACTGCCATTTTATCAAGCAAATCCTGCAGACAGCCACAAAATACGAATAAGCGCAACTTAAGTCTATGGTTCTTTCTTTTGTACAAGATAAGTGGAGAGATGGGATACACAAAATCCAGTTACAGACTTCAGAATACCTTAAACACAACACAGGCAGAATTCCGTGGGAATGTTGGTTGGTACAACCTCTCTGAGAAAGGAGCTGCTAGAAGAATATACCAAGAGACTCTTAAATTTCCAGAGACTGATAATCAAAATGCAGCCCCACCACCACCACCACCACCACCACCACCACCACCACTTATACTCTCTACACAAGATCTGCAACACCAATGAGATATCTGTCTGTTGTGACATGCCAAGAAACAGACTAGATGACAACAGAATTAGTGACGAAAGGCTAACTACTGTTTGCAATTGCAGACATGCTGTTTTGTTCAGTCAGAGTGCTATGCTAGTTTTGGATGTCCATCACCTGACACAGAAGTAAAGATTAAAGTAGTTGCATGATGACAGATCTAGTCAAACCCTAAAGTTTGACTTATGTTTTTTGTCATCACAAACAAGCCATTAAAAGTCTGATTAGCTTTTAGAAGGGGAACATGCACTCGCTCAACACCTTGATGGAACTGTCCTCTTATGTCCCTTGCCAGCTTCATTATTTGTTGTTGTTTCTGCAGTTCCTTTTATTGATAGCACTTCATAATACAGACAGTTTGGGCCTGCCTCTTGTTTGTCACCAGAAATTTTCCTTTTTATGGAGCTGTTATGTCGAATTGTGTGTTTATTAATTTGATTTTTCTTCTCAGTATCATGTTAACGGTGTACTTTGTTCTCCAATTTTTTTATTGTTTGTTAATTGGAGTTTTCTTTCAGTCAAGGATGTTGTCACGGCTCTTTTCTATCCATATATCTATTGTTTCTAATCGTTTCCTGTTTCCCCAGAGTCCACACTTCAAAACCATAGCTTAAAATAACCAAAAAGCTCTTGATGAATTTCTTTATTGTATCTATTTGTAATGCGGTTGTTCGTTAGTAAATTGCTCTTATTTCTGTAAGTTTGTTGGTCATTGCAGTTCGTTACTGTATTTTCTGTTTTAGTGTTGGTCTTGCGTTTTTCAATTGTGGTTTCCCAAGAAATCAGCTAAAATTTTTAACTTGTAGTTCATGTCCTTTCCAGTATCTGTAATAATCCTACATCAGCAGCAAACTGAATGTAATGTATTTGTTTGTCATTAATTTTTATCCTTTTGGTGGAACTTTTCATTGTTTGTATAGCACTTTCTACAAATAATTACTGTGAGAGGGAATAGCCTTGTAGAACACCTGTTCTTATTCTAGCCGCTTTCTTAACATGATTGATTTTTATTTCTGTACTCTGATTACTGTTTTGTTATCAACCTGTTTTAATTTTGTTCAGTTATTCAAACAGTATTGTCCAGTCCAGTCTACCAGAAACCTCCGCTAGGTTAATTAATGTGATATTTTCCTGCTATCCCACTTTTCATATCACGTACTGAGTAAGGTGGCAAAGTCACTGTTAATCCACTGGACTCACATTTGATAGGAGTGGGGGTCATATCACATGTGGCCACCTTGACTTGAGTTTCCCATG
This sequence comes from Schistocerca americana, assembly GCF_021461395.2. Lineage (NCBI taxonomy): Eukaryota > Metazoa > Arthropoda > Insecta > Orthoptera > Acrididae > Schistocerca > Schistocerca americana. The sequence continues at coordinate 260,393,515 of NC_060126.1, forward strand.
GTTTTCCCATTGCTAAAGTGGTTTCATTGTTAAGGCCGTGGCCAACGTCCTTTCTGTATCCTCGCCTAACACTGTTCAACTTTGTGTATTCCGGCCGGAGTGGCCGAGCGGTTCTAGGCTCTACAGTCTGGAACCGCGCGACCGCTACGGTCGCAGGTTCGAATCCTGCCTCGGGCATGGATGTGTGTGATGTCCTTAGGTTAGTTAGGTTTAAGTAGTTTTAAGTTCTAGGGGACTGATGACCTCAGAAGTTAGGTCCCATAGTGCTCAGAGCCATTTGAACTTTGTGTATGTTTTATGCATGTGTACATTATTACTGTAATGTGTCTCAAATGTCCAATACTGTCGTACTGAATGGTCTAAGGACAAACGCATTAATAAATAAAATAAAACAAATTTCCTTAACAATAATGAATAGAATTTTTGAAGCATGAAACTAAGGTCCTATAATTTGAAGAGTGTTTGGCATTTCCTTTCTTATATATGGAAATTATTGTACTTTGTATTCCTTTGGTAGTGTTCCATACTCGTAGCAGAAACACAAAATTGTACAATAGTTTTTTCACCTCGTCTCCAGTAATCTTATTTATTTATTAATGATTTATTAAATCAGCACAGATGTTGTCTATTCCATTGACTTCGTTGTTGTTAAAGTTGTTTTAAACATTGTTGAATCCTAACCAGGTAATTTGTGGTGCTATGAATTCATTTTATACTTCTGTCATTGTGCTTATGTAATTTAAATCATCTCTGACATCTTCATAATCATATAGTTCTTCAGTTTAATCTTTCTGCCTGTCTTCTACTTCTTCAGGTTCAAGTGAAATGCTATCTTTTTTCATCCTTGGCTATGTTGCTAGAAGTTCTGCATTCAAACTGTAGTGATCTAATTTTTGAGTGCATCTTGTCTGCTTCCTTTTTTTAGGTCTTCTTTTATCTCCCTACTTATTTAGGTCGTCTTTTATCTCCCTACTTATTTGTCTCATTCGTCTACCTTTTTCTGTGTGGCTGGTAGTAGTTATTTGCTCATTGATTTTTCTGTATCAGTCTACTTTTTCTCAACTTTTTCCATTCTTTTATGAAATCGACTATTTCTTGCTTCAACTGTAGTGTCATTGCCTTCAATTTATTCTTCTGTAGTTCATATTGTGTCCTTTCAGTGACACATCATGTTTCCTCCCAGCTTAACAGTTTCCTTATTTATCTTGTCTGTCTCCAGTCTAGATTGTTCAGGTGTGCTAATTCTTTAGCCCTTCTGTACATCGCTTACTCCAGTTGCACTTCATTGCTTATTAAGTTCAGTATTGTAGTTGATTATAACTATTACATTATCACTATCAATGTCAGTACCTGGTAGGCAAGACTAGATTTTATTTGGTGTTTGCCTCTTGGACTGCCTGGAATATAATCTGTTTCATATCCAGCACTCTCTCCATGTATACCTCTTCTGTTACGAACTTTGAACTATGTGTTTGTAATGCTCACAAATTCTAATCTTTGGTCCCCACTGTTCGTGTTTTCCAATCCAAATTTGCCTACCCATTTTGCATCGTGGTGGGTACCCACACAAGCATTCATAACAATATCGTTGTTAATTGCTGTTTCTAGCAGTTCTGTTTGATTGTACATAACTTCAATTTCTTCATCCAGCAAGATTAAACTGTCAGTTAACCTCATGTGTGAGTGGAGCCACTCTTCATGGCACACACTATCAAATTTTATCATCAAAGGGTTCAAGAAGCACTGAACGTGTAGTGCTGTGAATGATAGCCAAGGAGAACATATTTTGGAACAGTGATGGGAATACTGTTAGTGATAAAATAAATTCAGATAGAGAAATTAACAGTGACAACTAAGATACAAATGCTAGTGTTTAACTTATCTAAATTAATATCTTATAAATGTGACAAAAAAATCTGCAGTTTCTCCCCCCCCCCCCCCCCCCTCCTAAAAATTGTGTGGCTTGTATTTGGGCCAATATAATAAATTTTAGAGGATGTGCTTTCCTCTTTCACTGGTGTCTGCTGTGATGTCAAACCATACTGGAACTGTGGAACTGTTTGCTGAGTCAGGACTTGGACCAAAAACCTGGCCTTTTGTGGACAACACTTTATTGAATGAGTTCAGACCAGTACCATCAGTAAGTGTATTGCCCATGAAATACAAGGTTCCATGTTAATAAATCCAGGTCCAATACACAGTTTTAATCTGCCAGGGAGTGTATGTCTGAGATACAATTAAATTTTGTTTATTATAACCTTTACAGAACAAATCATCAGTGTGATTTACTAGAGGTATTTCCTTTTGTTGACACTCATGGCTGATAATTTTTACTGACCAGCCTCACCAATTAGCTTTTGTGTCACGGTATTACCTCTTCGAAGCCAATCTCAGGAGCACATGGAAGAGTATACAGTTTTTACCAGTAGTCAGGAGAGACATCATCCCATGAAATATACAGAATCATAATAAGAGATGACTAATAAAAATATAGGCATTCTGTAAGAGATATCTATAACAAAGCTGTGTTGTTTTAACAGTGTGCCAGTAATAGCAAGCTGCCAGCAGGACTGTAATGTCATTCCCACGATGTCCTTTGGCTTATTGCTATAGATGATACAACACAACATTTGGTTGAGGAATATTATGCAGACAGATATGATGGTGAGGGAGGCAAGCAGAATTGTTGCATATTTGCTTGTGCAGTCCTTATATTGCAAGTGAACTGCTATTAAATTCAACCTTATAACTGTGTGTTTGATTTCACAAGAACCTTTATTCTGCCTCAGTTCCTCTTTGTGGAACTCGGTCAAGTACTTATCAGGTTTGTTGTGACATGCTACAGGATAACTTTGTATGTAACTTTAAATATATTTTGACATTTGTCTTCAGATCGTTATTTACATGCAGAATTGGCTGACTCACTTGCTTTGCGCAGGATCAGTTGTTTAACGCACAAGTTTCCAGGTTCTTAGTTTGCAGCATTCCCAGACTAGAATCCAGTAACTTTTCTGGATGACTGATAAGCAGTTTTTCGCGATATCACTTGAGATAAGTAGTTTTTCACGATATCATTTGCATATTTTTTGTTGTTATTTTTTATAAATTGTAGAAATGACATCATTTAACACATTAACCTGCTGCTCAGTTTTTTCTTTATTGTGCAACCAGTTTAGGTATCCATGAAGTGTGTTCAGTAGTTGCTGGATAATGGCCTTTGACTGAAACCAGCCACACAGAAAAGAATAAATTGAACACCAACTTAAGTTGTTACATGATGCTATTTCTACAATGTATGATATTAGTTGACAATAACATCAAAATTTTGTCAGTCACTTGTATCTGATCTTTCATACTGATGCACTGTTCCTGTAAGTGCACTCTGTATTATGATCTCATTGCTTAAACAAATACTTGCACTAGTGCAACAAAATTCAAGAGATTGTTTTGCTGTAACATTCCATTACTAGATGTCACTGAAATGTGTTTATTTGCACCCATAGTGTACACTTTGAGGTACTGGGTACGACACTTTTTTTTTAAATTGTGAAAAATTATTTAGGTTTGTTTTTGTGGACTATCACAAGCGACAGTTGTCTGTCTCGAGGTGTAACTGTTCACAACATTTGAAACTCATTAATGTCTTTGCCACTTGGGTGATTTCATCTCAAATCACACAGTGAATGTCAGTTAATAATCATGATGATCATGAATTTCACTGGAAAAAAAATATTGGTGGACTTAGATATATACTTGTGTGTGTGTGTGTGTGTGTGTGTGTGTGTGTGTGGGTGCGCGCGTGTATTTTGAGAAATAGAATATTTTCAGTTTCTCTCGGTTTTTTTTTTTTTTTTTTTTGTTAGTAGTCCAGGACTGTGAAAAATGTATATTTTGTAAATAACTCTTCGTGCTGTGGAAAACTAAAACAATATAACTAATAAACAAAAACTACTAGAGACATGGCAGGCTTTTGACTTTAACATTCCGTCTTAGTATGTTGAAAATTAGGTCTCTCTCTCTCTCTCTCTCTCTCACTCTCACACACACACACACACACACACACACAAACTCCCCCTCCCAATAGGACTAATATAAAAATCACATTTTGCACCAAGTAATATTGCCCACTCTGACAGTACCTTCCATAAGTATAATTTCCAAATAATATCTCATGGAATTTTTAGGATATTCAGGATGGGGGTTGTAGCGAAAGTAATCTAAGAAGAAGAATGAATGATTTTTAGATTCTCTCATTTTTATGAAGAAATCTGTGGGTAGTTTATGAAGTTAAGGCATTAATGATAATTAATTTTCCACATAATCATTTTTCAAAATAGTTAACATCCTATGAATATTCATATCTGCAAAACACAGTTTTGAAGTTTGCAGAAACCTAAAAATTTTCTTATTTTGCTTTTACGAATTTATGGTGAAAAGAAAGCTCAGAAGTGTGTATGTGTTAATCATGTCTGATAATACTGTGAACAAAGTTTAAATAATTTCAGATATTTCTCACTTTTAGTTTTTGTAATTACAATGTCTTTAATTCTCCCTTTTGTTAAGACATTTTCACAAATACCCACATTTCGATAGGGCTGTAATGTTTTAACAAGTCAACAGGAAATGAAAATATTTTATTTTTTGATAGATGTCATGCAGAACTTCACACACATTTTTCTTTCAGCAAGCTTTGAAACACTGGTATGAGACTTTCGCTCTTGACCTGTATGATCTAAGATGAGATTAGCCTCCTTCACCTTTTTTGTGGTAATTCTATGATTGGTATAGTGACAAATTTGGTTGTATGAAGACTAAACTGCTATTCAAGTAGAGAGTATCTAGTGGTTTGTTGAAGCTTAGACCTGGTCCTTGAGGCATGCTGACACAGCAAAATTTGTAGTATAGTGCCTGTGAGGAGCAGAAATCCCAGTTTTCAGGTACTGTTCTGTCACAGGCTTACCTTATGACAAATGCTCTCTCCAGCATGTGTGAGAATGCGGCGACTGCCATAGCCTAATTTCCCAGAAACTTTGCTCAGTGGAAGAGGGGTGAAAATAAGCGAACATGTGTCTCGGCTTATCCGAAAGTACTTTTTTGAGAAAAACACAAAGTTTTCATGGTACTTTGTGCGTGTTTTAGTGAGTAAGTTGTTCAATGGAAGTGGTGGCACAACAGCTAGCATCATTACTTCACACTTCTGCACCCTTTGTTTGAAACTCGATTATTATTATTATTATTATTATTATTATTATTAAAATTTTTGCTATTCATTTATCTACCCATATCCATTGAAGATTACTACACGAATGTTTTACAGTGTATACTGAAATAATGTTGTTCTTACTCACCTACGAATTACATAACAAATGTTTTTGGAAAAGTGATCCATTCACTGGGTCTGCCATGAAATTATTACCAACACATGCAATCTTCAGTAGGGTTAATGTTTCTTTACCAGTGAGATTCATATGAAGAAATGTTGCTGTGGCAACCCTGCCCTCACGCGATACTCATATTGTTTGGAATTTCCATGTTTCAAATATTTCTACAATCAGTGTCATCCAACGAAAGGCACCAAATCTTCATGAAGGATAAACATAAGAATAAAATATAAGAATTAAATTTTAGATCAAGAAGGCACATGATTTGGTCGATCAACAGTCCGTCTTTAGCATCTTAGAAGAATAAGGACTTGATCGAAAGACATTAAGACTCATCAAGCAAACACTCATGGGCACAAAGTCAAAAGTGAAATTCATGGGAAAATTGTTCGAGCCCTTTGAGATAAGGACCGGTGTGCAACAAGGTGAAGGATTGTCACCACTGCTCTTCAACCTTGTTCTGGATAAAGTCATCAGAGAATGGGAGAAAGAATTGAAAACCCAGGACCACTGGAAACCCATTCAACTTGGGCAAAAGAATGATGACATCAAGGTCAGTTGTTTAGCTTTCGCAGACAACCTAGCGATACTAGCAGCCTGTGAAAATACAACGATCAAACAGTCCTCAAGGAATGCACTGGGGAAAATTGGACTACAAATTTCATTCGAGAAGACAAAGTTCATTTGCACTAAATTCGACATTCAGGAACTGAACACACAATATGGGCAGATCAAACAAGTTCCGCACTTCAAATATCTCAGTGAGATCATAGAACTAACAGAGTTGGAAAAGGAAGCACAGAACGTTCAGTTACAGAAGCTCAAACGAGAATATGGGAGGACATGTGAAATCTACAACAAGAAATGTATGTCCAGTCATACAAAGATCAAACAGTATAATACAGTGATTAACCCTGAAGTGCTGCATGTAAGCGAAACCTTAGTACTTAATACAAAAGGTGATCTGGAGAACATCTTGAAGGAGGAAAGAAAGACCACGAGGAAAATGCTGGTACCAGATAAAACAGAAGAGGGGTATAGACTCAAATCACGCAAAGCAACAAAAGAACTATCCAACCTTGCCGCAGATATCAGGAAACGAAGGCTGAAATTCTATTCACACATTCATAGACTCCCATCTTCAAGGCTAACTTACAAGATTTTGACATACACTGCAAAACTGAAGAACATTCCATGGACAGAAGAAGTCAAATATGACTTGGAAAAGTCACAGATAGGAACATCAGACATACTAGACAGGAAACTTTACTGTCATAAGATAAATAGATGGGTAGTAAAGCCAGAGAATGAAGTCCATAAAAGATCAGGGACCAAGTGGTCAGAAGAAAGGAAGAAAGCACATAGCAAAAGAATGAAAGCTATATGGGCTTATTAGAAAGGTGAATCATAAAGTTAATGCATGATCAGACAGGGTCCATATGCACAATAATAATAATAATAATAATAATAATAATTAAGAACCAATGTAAGAATATGCGAATATATAAAAATTGTAACCCCTAAAAATACCATGACGCACAGTCTACACTCTATGTATGACACTTATTGTGAAAACCAGTTATAATGCCCTTGTATCCCCTAACTCAATAAGAAACAATTTCTTGTAGTAACCTTCTATGGACATGGATAGATAAATGGAAAAATAAAATAAAATAAATATAAACAATAATCGGGATTTGAACAAAAGACACAAAAAATGAGAGGCCATGTCACCAATTGGGCTGAGCTTATTGTTCTAAAAGGCTTCTAAATTATGTTGAAAACTTTGATGATCGTTTTTTCAGAAAGGATTGAATATCTACAGATAAACCAAGACATGTATTCACTTATTTTGACTCCTCTTCCACTGAGCAAAGTTACTGGGAAATTGGTTGTGACACTTGCTCATAAGACCATCATCAGTCTGTTGTCACATATGTCTTCTTTTCTACAAACTGATTTTTCCCAAGACATGCATGCAGAAAAAAGTAAAGGGATAAGTAGTAGCTGCATTGTGCAGTGATATCGTATCAAAACTGTGAAACTCTGCCATAATATTAGAATATGGCATATCTTTCTAAAGGAAACATGAGGTGAAAAAAATTTATTTTTCTGCATTAAATGTAGAATTACAGAAAGCTGATAAAAAAAATTGCTTCACACTCTCACGAAAGAAGAAGCCAAAGTGAACTTAAATGTAATTTCAACACCACTGCAGTTTAGAAAGTTGAGTGTACTTGAGAAATGTCATGTAGATCAATAATAATGCTTATACAGTTCTGTTTATTGAAGTAGATACTCATATTCCTTCTCCTGTGAGACTGTTTGCAACCCACCCTTATCAGAGAGTATTTTCATCTTCATTTTGAATTGGAATAAATTGAAGCGCAACCATGCCTACACAGTGTCTCAAAATGATTGTGTGTTTCCTGGAGTTTAATGAGGTGTTTGTGCCCGACAAGAAGAAATTAATCAGTCAGTGTCATCTTTCTAGTTTCAAAGAAAACTACAGTATTGTGTCAACAGAGTCATGCATCCTTTGTAGCATCTTTTTTTCTCCTGGCTGGCATTCAGCCATTTAAAACATTTAGCTCTCTTTTTAGTTTGAAATTAAAAGTTTAACTACTCTGTACCTCAGGCTGATATACTTTGCCAGTAATCAAATGACCGTATTGTACACCAAGTGCATATTTTGACATTTCTGTCCATCATGTCAATCTGTTAAAAGCAAAACTGTCCACAGCAAGAGGTGCTTTACTAGGAATGGTCCTACTGGAGATGACATGCCCTTGCCTTCCCCCAACCAAGTTGTTCACTTGTTAGGAATGTTAATCTGTCATTGTCATGACAGTAAATCATTGTTGATGTTACTTGTCTGTTGCATTCAAACACTGTGTTAAAAAAGGTTTTTTTTTTTTCCAAGTGAGGCATTAATTTGAATTTTCAGAAACACTGTCTGCTATTGGTTCTGTTTTTCTGATTGAATGTAAAGAATGTTGTGCGTTCAAGAGTATCCACCTCTGCCACTGTGTGTGTGTGTGTGTGTGTGTGTGTGTGTGTGTGTGTGTGTGTGTGTGTGTGTGCGCGCGCGTGTGTGTGCGTGCGCGCGTGTGTGTGCGTGCGTGCGCGCGCTTGTTTAAGATCTGTGAAGCACAAATGGAAACTTTGTAAATATTATCCATAACTTTTAACACAAACTATTGTATTTGATATCTTGTATCAAGTTTTTTGGAACCATATAAACTTGAAGTTATTTATATTTAGTTCTTTTAGATTTTCTACTGACTGAATAATATTAAAAACAATAAAGTGACAAATTCAAACATCTTCCTTAGTCGTGTATATTTATTTTGTCATCATTTAGAAGTAATTGGTGAGCTCAGTTTGTTTTGCAACTGTGATTACAAGGATCTTTCCTAATCTCTGTAGCACCAACATGATCACTATAAGTAGATAAATAATTTTAAGTGTTGTTTTCTTGTGCTTTCTACTAGTTGTATGCATGCTTTGTTAAAGCTGCTTGTAGCATTTGTAAGCTTCACCGATCCTAAAGATTTATGCATGCATGAATTCTTCTGAACTTGGGATTTTAAAGTTCAAGTTTGCATCAGCTAGACAACCACCCATACCAACATTTTAATTTATTTTATGGAGAAACATTACATGTTGGATCACAAATCAATCATATTAAATGAAGCTAAGGCATTCCAATCTTTGTATTTTTAATAAACATCCTAGATTATAGAGATAGTCCATGCAACTTCTCTTCTGCGTCTTCCCACCCTTACTTTCTTAATCTTCAAATTACATTATCTGGTTAAAATGCTGACATAATGCCGACTTGGAAGCCAGTGTCCTCAGCATGTTTATAAAGAAACCTAGCTACAAACAGTAGCTGCACACTGTGCAGATACTAATATTTATATGAAATTGGTGTAAAGGGGAAGTATTTGAAGTTGTCTTGAAAAGAGTTTGTTATGAGGTGAAGCCATAAAGTTTTAGCTACCAGCTGGAAAAATTTGTGTTACTTAATTAATTTTGTGACTTTTTGCTGTTACATTTCTGCACAGTCTTAGTATAAAAAGAAATCCTCACACCACACAACCAAAGAACACAAGTAGATGAGCCAAAATGAAATAGCACAGTCCACTGATAAAGTAGGATGTCAAGTGGTAATCTGTTTTTGGCAGCAGAAGAAATTTTGTAGCTGTGCCAGACCAATTGAAACTACTAAATAAGCCATGACAACTACAATATTTCTGCTTGTGCTTAAAAGGAATTACTGCACACAATACTCCAGTTTACCATTTGTTATTGCTCCATGGTGGCATGCTGCAGTACTGTGGCATGGGGATTTCGATGTGTACCGAGACTGTGGTCATTAAACTGCAATTAAACAAACAAACTAAAAATTACATAAATTATTTTGTGTGTGTGTGTGTGTGTGTGTTTAGAGAAATTGACTATATGTTTGCATGGTTTCTCTTCTTTTTCGCTTTTATGTATTTTTCATGCTCATGTTGAAATGAGGTGCTATTTTTAGTTGGAATTCAGAAACTGTCTACATATTCTGTGATGATTCCTTTTATTACTGTTGCTATATGACAATGTTTAACGCTGATGTAACATGTTGCTAAGAAATGTAACAAAACATTTTAAACTTTATGAACTATGATTTTAAGACCTTGAGCAGTTAGCAAAATAATGTTTAGATGAAATACTTCATTGCTATGTGTGCACAGGCTCTCAGTAATCTGAGTGAAAAGCTGACAGGAAAATCCATACAGCAGTTAAGGTGCTGGACTCAAAACAGGAGAAGTGTGGTTCATATGCTCACCTGGCTATCCTCGAGAACTGGTCCTCCGAGAAAGTTGCAGTTGGTTTCCTTCCTAGCCCAATTTAACTTAATGTTGACCAGACATCAAAACCTAACTTTCCTTCGAGGCTACTACAAAATTTCAAAAAGAAATAGTCTAGGCATTGGTGGATCATTCGGTGGGTTAAACTTCTGCTGGGCCAAAAACTGAACTAGATTTCCGTGACTAATCACCAGTATTCCTCCAATCAAGATATGTTTGTGTCTGACTGACTCAGAGCTTTAATTTATAAGGACATTTTTCATTTTCAACTGTCCTCTTTTCATGTGCTACCTCTTACTCAAGTGTGCTGTGCTGTGGAATCTGTTTTCATAAATTGTCTACAAGCAGTAAAGCCATTTGTGATTAGTAAAGCCATTGTTATATTCCATCCTGGATTTTCCGTTGTTTGATTAAAGCCATTTGTGTTTTACATATAGTGAGATCCAATGGTATCCAGTCTTGATGCTGCTGAAGCTGACAAGACATGTGTGCTGAGTAACTCCTTATTTGCTTTGACTTCAGGAGTACCCTTTCTGTCTGTATAAAACATGTACTTGGAACATAAAATAGTCCAGGATATCTCAGACTCCCTTTCTCTCCTCATAAATACCAATGAGGTGTTATTCTGATATGTAACAAAGCATGAAGGAATTCAGGTAAACAAAGTAGCAGGTGTGACAGCCACTTAATAATGCACAGAATATATCTTGATTCAATGTGCGGTCTCCCTACATGCTATTAAGGTATAGAGTCATGTATTGGTGAGAAGAATAGTGGCTCAAAGTAGATAATTACTTACAGCTGGTAAAGATAAATACTGGCAACAGGTGTCATCACTCATCTACAGATGGGACACACTCATCTACAGATGGGACACACTCATCTACAGACTCTCTAATTGCATATGGCTTCTTTATTTGGGCTAGAAGACCACCAAATGTACAGTAGTTATGGTCTACAACTTCCAGTACCATACATTTTAACTTTCTGGGTTTCATTTTTGGGTTAAAGGGCAGAGCCTAATTTATCTTAAGATCTGCCCTTTTTGGTATGCAGGCAGTGAGATGAATATGGCATTGTATTTAAGAATCTCGGGTCTATCCGATTTGTACCTTAAATTATTAGGTAGGAGTTTTTAATGTGTTGTCAAGAGTGGCTGATCCGTCCATTTTTTAAGCAGCCAGACATCGTATCAACAATTGTTGTTTTAGCTTTATCTTTGTTATCATATCCATCTTCCTGAAGGTTTTAGAATGATGGCAGTTAACAGATTTTTCAGTTTGAGTGATGATGCCATAGACATGTCACTGAATTAAGGTGCAGTCTATGCAAAGAATTAATAAGGGCCACACTTTTATGCACAAAATTCTTGCCAGTTCACAGTAGAAATGAAATGGCAGTAAAAGAATTGCTTGCTTGAAGTACCAAAAAAGGCCAGACCAATTTCAGTGACTGGAAAAGTTACGGCCAAGGTTTTATGAGATGCAAAGGGATACCTCTTGCTGATTATTTCACAAAGAGTAGAGCAACATCTGTTGTGGATTTTAGTAGGTAACAGGATAGCTTATCAAAATAATGCACCTTTCAACAAAGGTGCTTTGATATTTGGAAAACTGATGGATCTGAAAGATGAATTGATGTAACATATATTCTCTTCACTGGGCGTGTGTCTGTCAGAATTACACCTATTTGACAGCAGGAAGGATGTGTAGCTTTAAAAGAGATACTCTCTCTGTGTGTGTGTGTGTGTGTGTGTGTGTGTGTGAAGTATTTTGTGGATTTTCAGTATTGCACTTCAGGTATGGAATCAACTTAAAAAAAAAAAAAAAAACTGCAAATGATCAGCAGTAATTAAGTTTTGGGTCAAGGTTGATTCAATAAGTTTACTCTAAAGAATTTACCAACTGCGGTAATGAGATAATTTGCTCTACACTGTAAAATGCAATTATCTTAAATAAGACACCAACTCGATTTAATTACAAGGATAAGGATGTGTAAAATATACTGAGGACAACATTAATGAGGATTATGTTTCCAAAATCACTTAAATGTTTGATGCACCTACCTTCATCCAAAATAGATTAATGATCAAATGGTAGCAATAAAAAAGTCTGAAAGATCTGGTGCTGATAATATGCGGCTAGATTGCAGAGTGTGACAGTATATGTAGACTTAGAAACCCTGAACTTCGTATTAACAATAAAAGGAAAAAGATTGCTACTCATCATAAAGAGGACATGTTGAGTTACAGACGCACAAGGAATAGACTGTTACACATTCAGTCTGCAACTCAGTGTGTCACCGTTATTGTGAGTAGCACTCCATCTTTTTCCTGATATTTTTGATGTTCGAACACAGAGTTGCCTTTGTCTAACGTCATATTCAGTTTTTACACGGTGAAATATCATAAGAAGAAAATTTATTAGCACTGAAAGAAAATACTTCAGTATGATGATAAGAAAATTGGCTCCATTCTGTCATCATCCTTTAGGAGGATGTGGGGTTACATGATATTTGTTGAAACATAATTTTTTGTGAAAATAATTCTAAGCAAAATAATGTTTGTCAGACACTATATACACTTCAGTAAAGAGAATCACGACGACAGAAAACAGAGCTTATGCTATATCAGGTGGCAAAAGACTGGCAGGAAAACCTACTTTCATAAGTAGTTCTCTTCACCTGGAGAGGATGAAAAAGAGAGGATTAGAGGAAACGGACAAACTGAGTACTACAAGGACACACACATGGCACAGTGCCTGTGTTTATAGATCCTCAACAAATACTTATGTTTAGTTATCATGGGAACAATTGAATTGGCAGTCACACAAAACAATGGAGTGTCCCCTCATATTTCTTTGAATAGTGGCACATTTGTGGAAATAAATAACAGAGACTGCAACTGGTGAAAGAGCAAAAAGACTAGAAAAGGCAGAAAACAACAGAATAGTGCGTGTGTGGTTTTCGTATGTATTTGTCTCTGATATTAGTTTTGATATTCAAACATTTTTTTATTTTTACATCAAATGCCGCCTCCTTTACAAAAAGCATCCATTTGCCATTGCCTATTTTACAGACACTGCTGGAATGGAAATACATATGATTCAGAGGATTTGAACTAATAAATGTGCAAGCAGTGACTTTGGGAGTATATATGGGGAAGAATGTTTGTATATTACAGAAATAAAAGCTGCTTTTTATTATACTGTATTTTAAATAATGCACTATGAATCCTTTGTCATCATTCACATCTTAGAAAATTTATGTGAAACTTCAAAGCTCATAACTGGTCTAATATCTGTGAATGACACATTTATGTTACAGGGTTCATTACTCTATCACCAGACAAATCTTTGCACTTGATAAGTCAGAGTAACCATATATTACAAATTCATATGTTTAGTTTATTATTTTCCTGCATGTTTTCCTGAGTCAATTTTGTGCATATAATTACACAATATAGCTACAGTAATGTCTTGGATCTAGATTGCTTTGAGAACAGAACTTATGTTTGACAGTATCTGTCTAATAACACTATTAATAACTGTGCTGTGAACCACGCATTTTATATTTTGTCTTTATTGAATTCTACTTTAGCCTTTTGTAACTAAGCATGGTTTTTCTATCAAGAGTTGTGGCTTTGAAGATATACTTACTTCAGTAGACGCTAAAATGACAATAGCTAATGTAATAATGAAAAACAAATTGAAGTAGTTTGATATAACCTGCAGCATAATTAGCCTTTGCTGTTATGTCTTATGTTGCAATTTTATTTATGCATCATTTCTTGAAGAGCTAAAGAACACCAATCGCTTTACAGTTGGTACTTCTTATAATGTCTGTACTGGTAATGTGTAACAAGTACAACAGATGATCAGTATTTGGCATTCTAGTGTATTTAGATATTTGTCTTGTTATGTATTCACTCTTTTTTTATAAGTAAATCATATTTTGCTTTTTCCATAAGCAAGTTTAAGAAGGCCATTATCGGCTTACCTTTTTTAATGCAATGAAAAGTGTGTAAAAATCAGACACTAATGTTAGAGATAAGCACATAAGAATATATTTTGATAAATAAATATCAAACCTTGAAATTCAGCTTATGTTCTTCCACGAAGTAGCAATATAAAAGAAACCTTGACAGTAAGCGTAAGCACACTCCTTTCTTGGGACTATCTAAACTCGAACAGAAAACTAACAATCTCAGAACTGGTATTAATATTTCGTCCTTAATTCTCACAAAATGTATTGGGGCTAAGAGCTGTTCAGAAATATGAATCTGGAACAATCTTTCTGAAGTCAAGTTTGCAACTGAATGTAGACTTTCCCAGTGTATACATGATGAAAAGCTCTCTGGTTTCTAGTCGGTTGTCAGTAGTATAAAACTGTAATGTTTCGACGTTTGACGTACTCATCATCTTCTGGCGAAGTGTCAAGTTTTTGCAGATGCCGTCCTACTTATCTGTGTGGCGTTCCCCCTCCTCCTGGCTGCAGGAGGCTGCATACAGAGAGGCTAGTGGGCAGGGTGAGGGTTTAATTTGTTATGATGGGGATAGCAGACACACCATCTCTATTTGTGGATTACGTGCTGCACTCAGTTGGTATCTTTCATCTCTGTTTACAAGATTCTTGTGAATCCAAGTTTTGATGGTCTCTTTTATGACACTGTCCCAATGGCTGGCAGCTCAGCAGAGCACCTTGGTGTTCTAAAAGTCAAATGTGTGTTCTTCCTTGATGCTCTGGGCTGCTATCGCCGATTTCTCTCTGTCCCAGCCGCCATGCCTGATACATCCTTACAGCATTTAGAAATACATAGCCACATTTGTCCAATGTGCTGCTGACTGCATCCGTAACCAATGCTGTAAATTCCTAGTACATTGAGTTTAAATGTGTCTTTCACAGAGCCAAGCCACTCTTATCTTCGGCAGTGGTCAAAAGGTGGTTTTTATGTTCAATTTTTCCAGAAGCCTCCCAATTTTGGCTGACAGCAGTCCCAAGTATGGAAGAAAAGTGAGTGTCTTGTCTTCTGCTTCCTCTTCCCGATTTTTCCCAACCCATCTCATCTTGAAAGCCCTCCTAATCTGCACTTCGCTGTACCCATTTCTTTGGTGAAATATCTCCTTCAGATGCTGCAGTTCATCTGACAGGCTTTCTTAATCACAGATGACATGCGCCACTGTATACCAAGGTTGACAGTACTGTTTGCTGCTGTGCTGGATGGCCGCAGCTTGTTGCACACAGGTACAGGTCTGTGAGAGTCTTCTTCAGACATACTTAATGGCCTAGTGTGCCATCTGCCTTCTTCCTTATTAGTATATCCAAAAACGGGAGACAGCCATTCTCCTCTATTTCTGTAGTGAAGGTGATGTTTTCATGGATGCTGTTAAGGTGGTCCAGAAACTCATCCAGTGCCTGCCTGACATGCTCCCAAATCGCAGAAGTATCAACAACATAGCAGTACAAGTGCTGGAGTTTTTGGTGAACAGTTTGGAGGGCCAACTTCTCAAAGTGTTTATGTATAGATTTGTGATCTGTGGAGCAAGAGAGAATCCTATGGCCACTCCATCTGTCTGTTCATAAAACTCTCCAATTCACTTCAAGTAGGTGGTCATTAGTGTATGTTCAAAGAGGCTCGAAATGTTGATTCAGCAGAGCCAAGGAGTCTTGCAGAGGTATTGCAGAGGTACTTTCTTGAAGACCGAAGTGACATTGAAGTTCACTAGGAGGTCATCTCTTTGTTATTGCATGCCTTAAGCATTCTCACAAAATCTGCTGAGTTCTTCACATGACGACAGCAGTGCCCCACAAGGGGTTCTAGGAGTCTCGCCAGATATTTGGCCTGTCTATAGTTCTGCAAATTGATGGTGTTGAGCATTGGCTGTAGAGGCACCACTTCATTCTGGTGTCAAGGGCAATCCATATAGACACTGGGATAGAGCCATTTCCTCACTGCCTCTGGTAGATCTGAGTTCTTCTGCAGCACAACAGGAATTTACAGTATCACAATAGTACATTAACAAACTCAGCGACGTATTTCTAAACGCTGTGAGAAGCATATCAGGCATGTGAGGCTTGGACGGACAGAGAAATCAATGACAGCAGAACATAGCATCAATGAAGATCAGACATTTGACTTCAAGAACACCTAGGTGCTCTGCTGAGCCACCGGCTATTGGGATAGCACCATAAGAGTCCATCGAAATTTGCGTTCATGAGAATCTAGTAAGCGGATATGGCGGATACCCACTGAGTGCAGCATGGAATCCACTGATAGCGATATTTCGAGAGCATGTCCACCCTTGCGAGACAGGACCAGAATGCTCAGACAGATGTGAATGGTGCTTCCTCCTCCCCCTGCAATGCGACTCAACCCCCCCCCCCCCCCTCATGCCCACTGGTCTATGTGAAACTAGCCTCCTGAAGCCATGTGAAGAGGGGGCAAGCTGCAGATATAAGTAGGACAGCATCTGCAGAATCTTGCCACTTTGCCAGAAGATTATGATTATATCACTCATTGAAACGTCAGTTGGGTCTTTGCTCATTCTGTGGCTACCACAAGCAATTACTAACATAAATGTAGAGTTGGAATTTTGGGAACTCCTTGTCAATATTTCTGGAGAGAGAAGCTCAGTAACTGTTGGGGCAGTTGAGTTAATGCTTCACTGATGCACAGGTTATCAAGTGTGTGTAAGACCACCAAAAACTGTATCAAGATTTTAATTTGTCACCTTAAAATTTAGTATGGAAGATAGGTAATTACTAACAGTACCTTTGTCTTCCTCTGGTTTTAATCCTCATTGTGCTTACTGTGTGTGTTTGAATGTTTTCGGTTAAAGGAAGTTCATCTTCGAAAGCCTATGCCTTATCACTGCAACCATTCTTCCCTATATTGTGCTGTTTTCTTCATTTCTTGATAAGTTTAGCGTTTTGTTACTTTCAGTAGACTATTCACCCATTTTTTTTACTTCTTGGTTTTCTTTCCTAGCATTTCTTATTGCACTATGACTGTTAAAAAAATTACTGGAGCTAATAGATACAAAAAATGGAAAACAATTTATATTTTGGATATTTCTTAGTTCACTGTTCTCTTTTGGAACGTCTTCATTGCTTCTTCTTTCTGTCTAGGTGTGCCATGTTAAATTAACACAAAGGCACAGATCCACTGGTTCCAAGCACTTTGTGTCAGTCTCGAACAGTATTCAGCATGCACAGCTGTATAAGAGCTCTCTTTACATAAATGCCTTGACAAATTGCCCCCCCCCCCCTCCCCCCGTTCTATACTAAACATTATGGGAACGGCTTTGCCGTAGTGGTAACACCAGTTCCCATCAGATCACTGAAGTTAAGGGCTGTCGGACTGGGCTAGTACTAGGATGGAGGCAAATTGTGGAGCTACTTGATTGAGAAGTAGTTGCTCCTGTATCATAAACTGAAATACAGTCAGGAGAGCGGTGTGCTGACCACGTGGTTCTCCATATCAGCACCCAGTGAAGCCTGTGGGCTGAGGATAAAACTGCGGTCAGTTGGTACTGTTGGGTCCTCATGGCTTGTTAGGGTGGAGTTTAGTTTCTCTCTTTTCTTTTTTTACACTAAGCAGCTTGTCTAAGAATGTTAATCATATCTTTTTCAATTGCTAAGATCAACATTCAACATTTTGTTAAAACTTCATTTATTGACACATTTTGGGCATAGCCCTTTCTCATTATATTCTGATGATGAGCTAGGCCTTAAACATACCAGTAAATAAAGTTTTGACAAGTGGAATGTTATTGTTAGCAGACAAAAATCACTGAAAAAGACTTGTCCACTGTCCATATAATGCTTGCAGACATCCTGCACAACTTTGTTGCACCTTAAGCTTCTTCGCTGGGAGTTGTTTTCGTTCACTGAAAGCACACTGAAAGCACATTTAGGAGTTCAAATTCTTTTCCTGATTTTAAAGCTGCTTCTGTAGTGTGCTGTAATTGAAATGTCTAACAAGGGAACCTCCCCATCGCACCCCCCTCAGATTTAGTTATAAGTTGGCACAGTGGATAGGCCTTGATAAACTGAACACAGATCAATTGAGAAAACAGGAAGAAGTTGTGTGGAACTGTGAAAAAATAAGCAAAATATACAAACTGAGTAGCCCATGGGCGACATAGGCAATATCATGGAGACAGTTAGCTCACGAGCGCCGTGGTCTCGTGGTAGCATGAGCAACTGCGGAACGATAGGTCCTTGGTTCAAGTCTCCCCTCCAGCGAAAAGTTTTTATTTATTTTGGCAAAGTTATGATCTGTCCATTCGTTCATTGACGTCTCTGTTCACTGTAATAAGTTTAGTGTCTGTGTTTTGCGACGCATTGCAAAACCGTGCGATTGGTAGACGAAAGGACGTGCCTCTCCAATGGGAACCGAAAACATTTGATCGCAAGGTCATAGGTCAACCGATTCCTCCACAGGAAAACTCATCTGATACATTCTATACGACACTGGTGACGGCACGTGCGTCACATGACAGGAATATGTTGTCGACCCACCTAACTTGTACACTTGGCGAATGGGTAAAAAGATTCTTCTACCTTGCCCGATTTAGGTTTTCTTGTGAATGTGATAATCACTCCCAAAAAAGTGATGAAAACATAAGAGTTTGTCACATAAACTGAAAATAAAAAATTAAACTTTTCACTCGATGGAAGATTTGAACCAAGGACCTTTCGTTCCGCAGCTGCTCACGTTACCACGAGACCACGGCGCTCCTGCATTTCAGATGTCCTTGATGTTGCATATCTTACCCATGAACTACTTAGTTTGTATTTTTGGTTATTTTTTCACAGTTCCACATAACTTCTTCCTGTTTTCTCAATTGATCTGTGTTCAGTTTTTCAAGGCCTATCCACTGTGCCAACTTATAACTAAATCTGAGGGGGGTGCGATGGGGAGGTTCCCTTGTAAGTAACAAAATTTGTCCACTTTATATCTTATTTCTTTCACTTTGGCTGTCAGATTTTCTCCTTACTTTTAATTTGCCATCATGATTATGGTTTTTTTCCTGTTACTTTTTTTCAAACTTCTCATAATTGCTGACAATCTATAAGTCAACAGGGCACCATATCTATATTCCCTACATACAGCACAGAGGGAGCACAGAAAATAATATTTATGTTGATGAAGAATATTAGTAGTTGCAAATTTTGAAGGTCACAATATCAGTTCTAATGTTAATCAAAAATATGTTTCATCATTAACAGCAGAATAGATCTACATCTCTTACAACTTACTTACCTTCATTAGTGGATACAGACATTGATATCTCGTACAGGTAAATCAGATAGACTCGAAATAGTGTGGTCAAGAACTAGTATGTTTACAAAAAGTAAATAAGTTTTCCTTATTGTACCTGAGGTTTTGTATAACAAATGCAGTATGACAAGAAAGGGAAATGGATTTGTTAAACTCAAAGACTGAGTAGTTAATCACAAAAGCTGAGTATTAAATGAGAGTTACACTGTTTCCTGCAGCTGTAGGAAATAGTTTCTTAGTTCATTGTTAACATAGATTTTAAGGAAGCAGTAGCTATTTCAGATCCTAAAGAAACCATTGACACTGTTGTATTGTTGTCACCACCCATGACTTCATAAGAGCATAATTGGTGGCCTACTTTTCACAGAGAGGTATGTATCTTGTACCGAATATTCTATTCCTCTTTTCCAGATTATGGTAATAGTTTTATTTACAAACTTATGTATTTATTGCACTTTTTTGATGTCTGTTATTCAATTAAATTATTGTTCTGATTATGATATTTTGAAAACTGACATTCCAGGTCTTTACATCATTTAAACATTAATATTTCTTGTTTCATTAAGCTGTAAAAAAATATTATCTGAGGATATGTATCAAATAAATTTTTTTTTCTTTGTCCCTACAGATCTGGGTTCAGCACTAGCACTGCAGAATGTGATGTGTGTCCTGAAGCCACAGCAACAGGCTCAAATGCAGCAATCTATGCCACAGTTTGCAGCCATATTGCCAGCACCCAGTGGGAACAGCAGTCTCAGCAACAGTGCTGACAGTAAGGATATTAGTCACATTTCAGCTGCATTACAGCATTCTACTCCCACAGTGCGAGTTCGCCGTTCAGAAGAAGAACTGCAAAAGGCAGCGGAGTGTGTGCAGAAAGGGATGACCTTCCAGAATGTTTCAGACATATTTAATATTCCAATCTCGACAATACGTTTCTACATGGCACGGCGAGGCATACTTCCACAGAGACGGCGGGGCCGTGTTTCAAATTCTGGAGCTACGCCAGTTGCCTCGGCACATGCACAGCCACCTTCGTACATGCTATTGCACTACAAACTGCCTGATATGGGCCAAGGTCAACAGCAGTTGCCGGCTCCTGGCCAGGTCCATATTCAGCAGCAACAGCAACAACAACAGCAGCAGCAGCAACAGACATCTGGAACTGTCACTGTGCCAACAACTGCCTCTGTTGGATGGAAGACTTCAGATAATTGAACCAGAGCACTATATTGGTATGGGCTGGTGAGTCTCACCTGACTTGTAGACAGCCTGACAGCAGACATGCTATGATATTTAGTTCCCTGTTCATTTTCAGACTTCATGCCATTTGTGACTCGGACATTGTGTTTTACCACTTAAAAACTGAGATGTAAGTTCTATTACAAGCAGCTGTTCACATAATTTCTACTTTTTAGAACCATATAAGTTAAAAGAATGTAATATTTCTCGAGTTTTGTTTTTGAGTATGAGAAGATGTGTTTAAAATTGAAGAACTGGAGCATCATTTTGAGTAGGTTATACATTTCGTGCTGTACCGTAAATAGTATCACAAGAGACAAAAACATTGTAGGTTAGTGAAAGAAATATTTTAATGCAGTTTGGAAGAATTTTTGCTGGTATATTCCTGCATTTTAATGAACTTAACTGGAAGGGAGGGTAGATAGGACAGATTTTTTTTAATTTTTTCCTCTCTATGCTGTATAATGCTGTAAATTGTGTTGCGCATAGAAAATATATTTATTAGGTTTCTTTTTTTTTTCTTGCAGAGTTTTTTCTCTGAATATGTCACCTTAACTGTGCATGCATTTTTGCTACTGTATTTGTGTGATGTGAATCTCGTTTGTAACTTTACTCTTTTTTTTTATTGCTGATCTGAAATATAATTAATGGAGACATTAAGCATTAGTCTGTAGATTAATGTTGTTAATGCTGTTTCGTATTTTCTCAGTTATCTTGTAACAGTTAAACATTTTAGTTGTTACAAATTTGTTTCATGTGTCAGTGGCAAATGGGCACAAAGTACATTTGTGAATGTCCAGATGAGGATATAATATTGAATGAAAGATAGCCATGACCAGTCATGAAGTCAAAGTAATTTGGTGGCTGTTGGTAGACAAATATCACAACTGTGAGTATCCATAGTGGTTTATGGCTAAACAGTTACATACTAGCCATGAATATTTACTGATTTCTGTTTTAAAGAATTGATGGACTGTCTTCTGAATTTTTGTGTTTTTAAAACAGCATTTTCTGTGCAACTGAGAGGTCTACTCATTCTCTATAGCGTATTCTTCATTGTACATTTAATGTATTTGGTTATTAAATGACTTAGCACAAATATGTTAATCGTGGCTTCTTGCCAATGGAGGCTTTTTGCTCACCATTAATGATGACAGTGCAGTACTTAACTGATAATTTTTCTAAGTATTGAATGGTCATGGCTTTCTGCTGTACCATATTTATTGTGTGAGGCACATTTGTATGGAAGGTAATAAATGTTTTCATATATGAACTATTTTTATTAGAGTTCTGCACATTGTTGGAGTAGCCTGAAGAGTACTGTGTAAACATGTCGGAACAGCATACACCAAATGATATTACATGTACATACTGTTGTCCTGTACCAGAGCACCATTCTTTGGTATATTGATGTCAGCTTGCAATTTTCAGTGGTTGCAATATAACACTACTCGCATGCTTCTGTTCCTGGAATAAGTGTCTACTTATAATAGGGAAGTTATAAGTAGTTGTTGGCCTTTGACAGGAAATTGTATTGGATGTTAAGTAACTGTAGAGGCAATAAGTGTTTATTTTGGTTTGTTTTGAAATATTTAAAGGGGTACACATAGCTGCAGCATTGTTGGCATTACCTGTAACATTCTGTTGGGTGGTCAACCAGTATAATATTTATAAAAGTTTAAAATTATTTGTATGATAGTCCAGTAGGCAACCTTGAAAATGCAGTAATTATTTCAAGACACTTTGTGTTACACCTAGTTTTAAAAAAGTTTTGGACAATTGGTACTTTTAATGTCTCTTGTACCTTTGGAGTTAAAGCAACATATTGAAGTTGAAATTGAAAAATGTTTTGCAACATAATATGAGTGAAGTGTGGGTTGACTCTTCAAAGGAAGAAGAAGAAGATGATGATGATGATGAACTGAAAAATTTCAATTTGCAGTATTAATCGTGTTCTGAAAGTAGAGGCTTTTGTTTGTTACATTGCTTTTTTTGTTGTTATGCTTTATCTTATCACTGTTGAATACCCACAGAGAAAACTGCAGGCCACTGGATTTTTGAAGATGGCAATTAATTTAAGGATGGAAATGGCTAACAACTCAGAGAAGTAGTATGCCGTTGACAGTTGTTTCAGTTTGTGATGGTGAATGCTTTTCAGAGAGATCAATGAACTCAGTATTCAATTGTAACATATTCAAAATGAATTGTTGTGTAGTCAGCAACCAATATTTGTTGCAGAATGTGTCTTGTGTGGCATTTGTAAGTGAAACTGTATATGTGAAACTAGTATTAACTCTTAAGTAGAAACATAGATAATATTTTCAGTATTTGTTTTATTGCTTGCTGGATAGTTTTTACTAGCCTGTTAAAATGTCATAAGCAACTGAACGGTGTGTTGTCTTTGGTCTGTTGACAGAGAAAGGTTGATTTTATACAAACAGCTTGAAGTGTTCTGTTCGAGTGGTATTGTGTAATTATATATAGACTTATGATTCACTGTTATAACAAGTGGATTGTCAAATACCTCATACTGAAAAAAAGTGTTTATCTTTTTTATAGAATGAAACTAGTTATTCAGTATTTATCAAAGTCATTAGTATCTGATAAAATTTACTGAACGTCAAACATGAAATCTTTAAAAAAAAAAAAGCCTAAAGATAGGGAAAAAGCCCTAGAAAGCAAAGTGATAGCTGGGGTAGGGTTGGCTAAATGTGCAGAAGTAATTAATTAATATTGAACTTCTGAAATGGAATCTTCCACATTTGAGTCATAATAACTTCTTCTCGTAATAACGGAAAGGAGGAAAATATAGCAGAGGTATTTCAGAAAATGATTAATTGAATGCATTTAAAATAAAAGTTTTGAAGGATTCTGCTGATAGCAATTAAAATTTGAAATAAAGCTGAGACCTAAACCAGTCTATAATAACATGTATAGGGATGTGGTAATTGGATTCTGCTCACATTCTAGAACTCAATGTGACAAGTTCATCTTTTACTGTGCATGATAAACTACTCGAACTTATCTCAAATTTTAATGCTCTGTGCTCCCCTCTCCCAACTGTACAACCTGTTCTCACATTTAAAAAAAGTGCAGATACTGTCTTGTGTTTGTTTTCTTTCTTTATCTTATTCTGATTGTGAAGAAAAAACATTTTTTATGAAAAAAACCTGAAATTAAACAATTCTTTTTTTTCTGTATTTGACAGCACATGTGGGGGAGGGGAGGTTAATTATTGTCAAACTTGCCTCAGGTATCAGACATTGAATAGGGCTGTTTTTGCTTTATATTTCTGAGGATTGCTGCTTCAGTGATTCTTTACTGTGATGTACTGTACTGTAACATAATGTGTTACAGGCTATCTGACATACTAGTACAAAGTTTGAACTATTGTTATGACCAGGTATCAGTGATTGCTTGTAAAAACAGGTTAGGGGCATAAGTGAAAAAGATGTTAATATTGATGGTTTATTTTGTCTGCTACTGTGCAGTTTGTATCAGAGATTTACTAGCATATGTTAGTGCCTCAGAGATGTATGCCATTCAGTATGTTTGTGCTTGTTGACTATTTATTGTGTATGGGATTAATATAAAGTGATTGTTTTATATCTGTTTGAGGTTGACTATAGGTTTTCATTGTGCAAGGCTAATTTACAGTTATCAGACTTCCAGACCTACATATAAGCTTGGTATGATGATATTAGTTTGGAGAACACTTAGTGGGTTATAAAATTGTTTTGTTACCTCTTACCTTAGTGATTAACTTCTGGTTAACTCAACTGTTCCTATCATAATCGGTCTTTGACAAGTTCATGAAGATAATTGGCCATTGACAAGTTCATGAAGTACCACATTTCTGATATTTGCTGCCCAGATAATATTGAATATGTATAGCCAATACATGCCAATTACATCATTAATTTCAGTTTGTCTCTCTGACATTAATAATTCTTTTTTTCTTATTTCAAGGATAAGGACTAGAGAGAATATCAATATTTTGAATCTGATTTTCTGAATAATTCTGCTGCTGCATATAAACCATTCATTTGCTGATAATTCAGTTACAATATTCAGTTATTATCAAAGATTCAATAGCAATATGAATGTATTAGGGGTGAGGAAGGAAGCTTATGAGGACTATCATGATCTAACAATCTTCTTGCCCTTTTGGAAATGCACACAATGTTACTTCTTTTTTCTGAAAGATTTACAAATAAATTACACACGAGGAACTTCTCTAAACTGTCATCACTCATCAGTAGCCTGACTGGAAAAGACAGAAGTCAGCAGAGTATGTCGGCCAACTTTGTAATATAAATGAAACTCTCTAAAATTGTATCTGTCCTCTTGTAATTAAACAGGAACAATTTTCCCACTTTTCAACGTACTTAGTACTCCACTAAAATTAGAGTTTGAAATAAAATGAAACTGTTAAACCTCAAAGTGTATTGTTAGTAAACGGTTGTCACAAACCAGCTTGAAATTACATGTGGTGTATTGGGTCACACTTTGCTCTCTTTTTCCACTGGTAGTTATCTTGATTATGTTGTTCAGTGTCAGCAGAGTGTTGTTCAGTGTCAGCAGAGCTTCTTCTCAACATGGTGACACATACAGCTGTGACACAGAAAAATTACCAGCATCTGTCTCAGTTTTTGGTATTTCATGTGAAGCATGTAGAGTCATTCCAGCTCATACAGTGAAAACATAATATATGAATATATTTGAATATCTTTTAGCTGTCAAGTAACATTATAACCTCTATAAAATCAAGTATACTGTAGTAGGGTAAATAAAACTACATAATGGTACTGGTATATAAGCAGACCATAAATCCATTTTCCTCATATACTTTTTTTATAAAATTAGCATCAAAGCACTGCATTGCAAAAATTAAGAACAGTAAATTTGAAAACAAAAATAACAGTATGATTTGTGCTGCTACCACTGCAGCAAGAACGTTGCTTTAAGGAAAGTTTATTCCCTTTGTTTGAAGGTGTTTCAATGTCAGAATGAAACATTTCTGGCTCTATTGCATACTTAGTGAATGTCCCATCTTTTGTGGGATCTGTACATGTCTCACATGAATAGTTAGCAAAAAATGTATATCTGGCAGCATGAAGTGAGTCAGCAGTTAACAAGGTGCAGTTGAAAAGCAGACTAATAAACTAAACATCTGCCCTTATCCTGTGGTTTTAAGTGAATTATATCAGATTATTACTAGCAAATCATTGGTACATGTTTATGTAACAAAGTGTCTGTTACTGCAGTTAAACAGCAGCTTATTTCTAGTCCTTTGCAGTAAAGTTTTTCCATACTCAGGAGTAATTCAAAAGACAATCAGATTTCACATCTTTAATGACACTTACTTCACTACAGCATTGGTAATAATATAGTGTATTTTGTTCAGTTTGCTGTTTGTTGGGAAAAATCTCTATTTTATCAAACAATATGTTGTTGTATTTCAAAACGTGTCAATATTTTTCTTGAGTTATTGTCAGATGCAAGAATGTGTGTGTATGAGGTATGCATAGGTAGTCTTAATTCGTATAAAGCTGTAGAAAACATATATGCCAAAATATTTAGTAATACATTTTCATGAATTCAAATGTAATTTTGAATGATGGAGAAAAAGATAAGAAACTGGATGAAGTATTTTTGTATTGGTTGCATGTGACACATTTCATCATACTGCAACACAGTTGAAATATTGGAAGATGTTTATGCAAATTTTAGCCATATTGTTCAGCCAGCTATGCTTTTCAATGGCTCATTATTTTATACAATGTAGCATATGGTGCCTGTTGTATTGTGACACTACTGGAGATTTATGCTGGGGTAACAGATTTTTTTGTGAACAGGATTCACATTTCATGATTCAGGGCCCCTGGTGCCTTATCAATCTTTGTTTACAGGTACTCTTGCAGCACAATACCATTTGCAAAGACTGTTAAATGGTACTTTTATAAAGCATATTGGTAATATGTAAAACATTGCAATATAAATATCTTCATCATTCTTTACTGTGATAAAAAGTTACTTTTACCACATACTCAGTTTGTTCAGGCCGCGGGTGAATGACAAGTGTTACATTAGACACACAGGAAACAAAATTTCGAAAGACTATTTTATATTATGCTGTAGAATTAATTAATACTTATAGCATCAGAACAGCACTGGTTTTTGTACATAACTGCCATGTATTTCGCATTTGCTACGAAATGTCTTGTATGTTAATAATAGGCTAAATTGTAAATGCTTATCAGAAAATGATTATAATCAATTTACATGACAAATTATAATGTTATATTATTCAGTTCACTATTTATTTTGAATATCTGTTGTTTTACTGACTTTCTATCTTTCACTTGATTTGTGTATTGGAATAACTTCATTTTGGAGTAAAGAAAAGCTGTAAAGTAGCCAAAACACTAAATTTTCTATGTGGAATTGTGTGCGAACATAACAGTGTTGTAGACCCATACTTTTTATGGTGATATATGAATAATTATTGTAATAAAGAGCCATTGAAAAACAAATTTATCAATATTCATAGAAAAATACATATGTTCATACACATATGATACCACTTTTCCAGTAAGCAATGGGAAAAAAATATATAAAACTACACTGCCTCCTACTTTTTGTCAAATGCTGATCATATTGCCATAGAATAAAAACTTTTAAGTGATTTTTCTTTTTACATTGAAGGTTTGATTTGTACCTTCTGATAAACATATTTAAGTTACTTCAGAACTTTTTTTTCTAAAAGTTGCTGCCTAACTACTTTCAGCAATGTTTGGAGCCTTCATGAGCTTACAAAGAAACAGAATGCACATGAAGGAAAATGATTTTCATATGTTCATTGCCACTGCATCATTAACAACTTCATTTATTACTTGGACATGGACTTTTTCTAAGTTTAACTGTCAACGGGAAGAATTCGTATAATATACAATT
Source organism: Schistocerca americana (assembly GCF_021461395.2). NCBI lineage: Eukaryota > Metazoa > Arthropoda > Insecta > Orthoptera > Acrididae > Schistocerca > Schistocerca americana. Next base: position 260,421,237 of record NC_060126.1, read on the forward strand.
ACCTGGGTATTATTAACTTGTTACTTTCTACTTAGTATGAAACACAAATCTTCATGTTTGGTAAGCCACTTGTGGTGTAACAAATGGAACATTTTCAAATGTAGTCAATGCTGTGACAGTGTCCAAGCTAAGTTTGTGGCACAACAATTATCAGAGGCTGTGATATGTATTCTAACTGGTATTCAATCATAAAAAATCTTTACTTTTTTTTAGCAGTAAAATGTTTGTACCCATCATTTATCAATTATGGTAAACTTTGTAAGCCAGTTTCATCAGTTGACAAGGAAGTTAAATGTGGGACTCAAGACAACTTAATAACAGAAGGTGGAGTGAAAATACAGTATCACAGGCCGAAATCCAAACATTTTTATGTATGAAAACAAGATGCTTCAAAATGGAATGGTCAAATTATAAATAATGGGAATAAATGTTATCAATCACTGTGTAGAGTAGGTGTTGAGTGGATGGCAGATACATAAAGAAGATTAACATTTTGACTTTTCATTACTGCAACGGGGGTCAGGGAAGGGGGGACAGTGATGGCTGAGAGAGAGAGAGAGACAGCGACAGAACAGCTAGTATGTGTGGTTGTGTGTGCATGCATTGGCGTGCATGTGGACTGGTGTGTTAACTTGAAAACAATCCTAACCACTTATGTGCTATATAGTCATGTGACACACACGGAAATATATAAATTTGCTTCCTGCTTCCCTGTCTCTGCCGCAAGTGGATTTCTCCTTAAAGCAAATGATCCATTTTGCAGTATCTGAATTTTCACCAACCTAACTTCAGTCACATCAAACAAAATTTGTCAGATGATGTTCATGTAAATGAAACCTGGTCAGTGCGTCTACCTTTGCCCCTACACGTAAGGTGGCACTACGTAACTGCGGGTATGGTGGCGCCATCTATTGGTAGAGAGACTGATGCATGCACAGCATTTGATGTTGCATTGTGCCAGTGTGGTTTCACGTCGAAGAGAAGGTGGTCACACAAGTTATCGTCCACTACCGAACGTGCAGGTGAGTAAGCAGGAACAGTGAGGAGTTATTCGACTTTTGGTGGCAGAGGGAGGTGGAGGCCGTGAAATGTACCGACGGATGAAGGCTGGGTACAGTGAGTATAGTCCGAGTCATTCAAGTGTTGTGGAATGGTGCAAATGATTCCTTCAGGGGCGCATGTCACTGGAAGAAGATACTCGTCCTGGACAGGCTCATCGTGTCATCACATCAGAAATGGTTACGAAAGTGAATGCTTTAGTCTTGGACAACTGCAGAATCACTGTGGGCGAGATTCATCAGTTACTGGCATTATCCTCCTGAATGACAATTCCCGCCCACACACGGCCAATGCAGTGAAGACAACATTGCAGCAGCTTTGGTGGGAAACACTGGAACATCCACCATACAGTCCTGACCTTTCACTGTGTGACTTTCAATGTTTGGACCTCTAAAACAAGCCATTCGCAGACATCGATTCGCAACAGTCGATGATGTGTTTGACTGGGTCCAGGCCTGGATCCGACAACAGCCTACTCACCACAGACAACACAGTGACCGATGGCTTGCACTTAAGGACCTAGAGCAGTGGCCTTTGCGTACAGTTGGCAGTACTGACAGACATGCAACACTGGGTGAAATAACTGCAGAAATCATTGTGGGCTGTACAATGAACATATCTGCTACGTCAGTGTGGCAAAATTTGTCATTAATAGGCTACAGCAGCAGACAACCAATGCAGAGTGCCTCTGCTAACAACGTGACATTATCTGCAGTGCCTCTCCTGGGCTTGTGATCATATCGGTTGGACCCTATGTGACTGGAAAACCGTGGCCTGGTCAGATGAGTCCCAATTTCGGATTATAAGAGCTGATGGTAGGGTGCGAGTGTGGTCCAGGCACCACAAAGCCCTGGACCCAAGTTGTCATCAAGGCACTGCAAGCTGCCAGTGGCTCCATAATGGCGTGGAATGTATTTACACAGAGTAGACTGCATCCTCTGGTCAAACTGAACTGATCATTGATTAGAAATGTTCATGTACACATACTTGAAGACCATTTGCAGTCATTCACAGATGGAATTTTTATGGATGACAATGCACCATGTCACTGGACCACAATTGTTCGCAGCTGGTTTGAAGAACATTCTGGACAATTTGAGCAAATGATTTGGCCACGCAGATCCAACACGTATCCCATCGAACATTCATAGGACAGAATTGAGAGCTCAATTTGTGCATAAAATTCTGCACCAACAACACTTTCGCAATTATGGACAGCTATACAGGCAGCATGGCTCAGTATTTCCACAGGGTACTCCCAATGACTTGTTGAGTCCATGCCACATCCCGAGTTGCTGCACTAAGTTGGGCAAAGGGATGTCCAATACGATACTAGGAGGTCACCTCATTGTATGATCACCTTATAACAGAATTCTTGAGATCCAAACTGCAGATATGCACTTGAAGACAAACATTTTACCACATCTCCTTATCGCTGCCTGTACACTTTCAGGAATTCCAGGTGTGTTCTAAATGCTCTGACAACCATACACAATGTATACCTGGAGTTCATGGGCAGTATCAACAGCACTGGAATAAACCAAAGCTTTTATCTATCCCCACGAAAAATATCCACTATGTTCAAGTTGGGGGATATTGGAAAGCCATGGTACTGATGAGGCATGACCAATACATTTTTCGAAATGTTATACACCGGTATTTAGGTATCTGGTAATATGGTAGTCAAATAAGGATAGTTTATCACTTTGTAATTTTATGCATCAATTGTAGTGTTTCGAAATAAATGTACACTGAGACATTAACAGTGTTGTAATACTGGCATAATTGTACTTGTGCGTACATCATATTATGGAAAGGATTGGTTTCCAGACTGATGTTTATTAGGATTATCTGTTTGTTTCATTGTCTTGTACTCACCCCCATTGTTTGCATCCACAATAGTCAAACATCATACGCAATGTCGAGCCCTTGTGGTCTAGTGCTAACACAAATAAGTGGAAACAGAGAGGTTACGGAATCAAATCCTGGGTGGACCATGGAAATTTTTCAGTCTGCCTTCACCTCTCAGCAACGTGGAGATACAAAGGAACAGCACATAGTTTCGCTCTGACGTTAAACCTTAGGTGCCCTTTCCCTAGAAGGTTACTTGATAGGTTAAGAGTACACAAGTCACTGAAGTGGTGCCCCATTGAAAGAACTTCAAACAGGCAGCTCAACATCCCTCTTTAGGGACTCCCAGCCAATTGTGCCGTACAATTTTACTTTACCCTGCATAGTGTCGGACTCAGATGGGGATTTCAAGTTTTTGTACTGACGAGGCTAGTGACACAGTAAAGAAGCCAAATATTGCAGGGATTTTGTATGGTCATGGATAAACTACATTCATGGAGAAGATTAGAGTCAAACTGTGTTCTTCTTTTATTTGTTTTGTTTTGTTTTAATTATTACAGTTCATAAACATGGTGATGATAAATAGCTTATGTGAAAGTCTGAAGCAGTCTTTCCAACAAATTTCTGGAACACAACCAGAATCAACTGAATGAGCAGTGACACTGTTTTGGCTGCCTAATCTGCATTTACGGCAAACTTTCCTGAGTGCCTTTTTGCCTGTGACAATGGATTTCATATCTACGACAAGAATTCTCTTTTTATCAATGATTAACAGTTGCAGGATGATGCAAGGATAACTTTGAAATGTTGTGATGAAAGTAGTAGTACCTGTTGAAACAAAAACACACACATGAAACTTATTTAAATGTTGTCTGTTGAGTTGTAACTCACAGTGACTGGTTTATCTTCACATTAATTTTGAGACATTATACTGTACAGCATTCACTATTTGCAATTTTGGAACATTTTGAAGAGTGAAGCAAGTTGATAACATATCAGAGAATGACATCATCAGGTGAAATCAAAAAAGTAAATGAAAATATAGCTTTCCCATTCGTTGAAGCCATTAAATCATTACCCAAGTCAATTTTCAAAGCAGTTCCAGATGACGGAAAAATCATAAATGCTTGAGAATTTTTTCATTTTGCTTTTTTGTCAAAAGCTGGCAAACTTGATGCTACGAAATCGTTAATTGAAGATTCATTTTCATTAGTGGAATTGGGAGCAATCTTCAATAAATTGTATGTAGATAGTGGTCGTCGTCGTTGTGGTCTTCAGTCCAAAGACTAATTTGATGCAGCTCTCCATGTTACTCTATCCTACCCAAATAACTACTGCAACCTACATCTTTCTAAATCTGCTTCCTGTATTCATCCTTTGGTTTCCCCTCTGATTTTTACTCCCACACTACCCTCAAATACTAAATTGGTAATCTCTGGATGTCTCAGAATGTGTCCTATCAACCAATCCCTTCTTTTGGTCAAGTTGTGCCACAAATTCCTTGTCTCCCCAATTCTGTTGAGTACTTCCCATTAGTTACATGATCAACCCATCTAATCTTAAACATTCTTCTGTAGCACCACATTTTGAAAGCTTCTATTCTCTTTTTATCTAAACAGTGCAGATGCATGCGTACCGTCGCAGTATCAATATAAAGATGGCCGCCCCACTTGTGAGTTGCACCAAGGAAGAACAGCGTTCTGTTATTCGGTTTTTGCATACTGAAGGTGTGAAAACTATTGAAATTCATTGACGAATGAAGCTTTAGTACGGTGATGCATGTTTGTCACAGCAGCAAGTATACGAATGCAGTAGGAAGTTCGCAAATGGTGTGACTTCTGTGGAAGATGCTCCTCATCCAAGTCAGGCACAACGAGTTGTGACTCTGCAGAAAATTGCAGCAGTTGAAGCCATAGTGAAGGAAAACTGCAGTGACACTGAATGACATTGCAGCATGTTTACAGATTAGCTATGGGTCAGCACATCACATTGTGCATAATGTGCTCCAGTTTCACAAAGTGTCTGCAATATGGGTGCCATGGCAGCTGCCTCCTGAAATGAGAGAATGACGCGTTGATGCTTGTGAAGAACTTCTTCGGCACTTTGAACAAGAAGGTGATGGCTTCCTTGCAAGAATTGTTACTGGGGACAAAACCTGGGTTCACTTCCACCGACCGGAAATGAAGAGAGCGAGCAAGGAATGGCGCCATTCCTCATCACCAAAATCAGAGAAGTTTCGAACAGAACCATCAGCAGGGAAGGTTATGCTGACACACTTTAGGGACAACAAAAGGCGTCATTTTGGAGCATTACATGCCTAGAGGGACCACTGTCACCAGTGCATTATACACAGATCACCTAAAAAAATCATCTGCTGCCTGCAATCAAATCAGAGCGATTGCTGTCAGCAGGTGTCCTTTTGCAGGATGACAATGCAAGGCCCCACACTGCCCATACAACAATCACAGCCCTGCATTTTGAGTGTCTTCCTCATCCACCATACTCACCAGACCTTGCCCCCAAGTGATTTCCATATGTTTGCACCACTCAAAGACGCAATGAGAGGAAAGAAGTTCCGTTCTGATAAAGAGGTACGCCACGCGGTGCATGAGTGGTTGGGCGGACTACCAAAAGAATTTTTTCTAAAGGAATTTATGCACTTTGTAAGTGTTAGAGGACTTGCATTGAGCATGGGGGAGATTATGTTGAAAAGTGATACAGGTTTGTACCACTTCTGCACAATAAATAATATTTTAAAAAATATTTAAGGTTTTCATTTGACTCGAAAATAAAAAAATAGGAGTGCGGTTAAGCTACTACAAACAGCATAGTGAACGCATTATTGTGGCCAAGATAGACACGAAGCCCACGCCTACTACAGTAGTACAAGCTTATATGCCAACTAGCTCTGCAGATGATGAAGAAATTGATGAAATGTATGATGAGATAAAAGAAATTATTCAGGTAGTGAAGGGAGACGAAAATTTAATAGTCATGGGTGACTGGAATTCGACAGTAGGAAAAGGAAGAGAAGGAAACGTAGTTGGTGAATATGGATTGGGGCTAAGAAATGAAAGAGGAAGCCGCCTGGTAGAATTTTGCACAGAGCATAACTTAATCATAGCTAACACTTGGTTCAAGAATCATGAAAGAAGATTGTATACATGGAAGAACCCTGGAGATACTACAAGGTTTCAGATAGATTATATAATGGTAAGACAGAGACTTAGGAACCAGATTTTAAATTGTAAGACATTTCCAGGGGCAGATGTGGACTCTGACCACAATCTATTAGTTATGAACTGTAGATTAAAACTGAAGAAACCGCAAAAAGGTGGGAATTTAAGGAGATGGGACCTGGATAAACTGAAAGAACCAGAGGTTGTACAGAGTTTCAGGGAGAGCATAAGGGAACAATTGACAGAAATGGGGGAAAGAAATAGAGTAGATGAAGAATGGGTAGCTTTGAGGAATGAAATAGTGAAGGCAGCAGAGGATCAAGTAGATAAAAACACGAGGGGTAGTAGAAATCCTTGGGTAACAGAAGAGATACTGAATTTAATTGATGAAAGGAGAGAATACAATAATGCAGTAAGTGAAGCAGGCAAAAAGGAATACAAACGTCTCAAAAATGAGATCGACAGAAAGTGCAAAATGGCTAAGCAGGGATGGCTAGAGGACAAATGTAAGGATGTAGAGGCTTATCTCACGAGGGGTAACATAGATACTGCCTACAGGAAAATTAAAGAGACCTTAGGAGGAAAGAGAACCACTTGCATGAATATCAAGAGCACAGATGGAAACCCAGTTCTAAGCAAAGAAGGGAAAGCAGAAAGGTGGTAGGAGTATATACAGGATCTATACAGGGGCGATGTTCTTGAGGACAATATCATGGAAATGGAAGAGGATGTAGATGTAGATGAAGATGAAATAGGAGATATGATACTGCGTGAAGAGTTTGACAGAGCACTGAAAGACCTAAGCCGAAACAAGGCCCCGGGAGTAGACAACAATCCATTAGAACTACTGACGGCCTTGGGAGAGCCAGTCCTGACAAAACTCTACCATCTGGTGAGCAAGATGTACGAAACAGGCGAAATTCCCTCAGACTTCAAGAAGAATATAATAATTCCAATCCCAAAGAAAGCAGGTGTTGACAGATGTGAAAATTACCGAACTATCAGTTTAATAAGTCACAGCTGCAAAATACTAACACGAATTCTTTACAGACAAATGGAAAAACTGATAGAAGCCGACCTCGGGGAAGATCAGTTTGGATTCCGTAGAAATGTTGGAACACGTGAGGCAATACTGACCCTACGACTTATCTTAGAAGAAAGATTAAGGAAAGGCAAACCTACGTTTCTAGCATTTGTAGACTTAGAGAAAGCTTTTGACAATGTTGACTGGAATACTCTCTTTCAAATTCTGAAGGTGGCAGGGGTAAAACACAGGGAGCGAAAGACAATTTACAATTTGTATAGAAACCAGATGGCAGTTATAAGAGTCGATGGACGTGAAAGGGAAGCAGTGGTTGGGAAGGAAGTGAGACAGAGTTGTAGCCTCTCCCCGATGCTATTCAATCTGTATATTGAGCAAGCAGTAAAAGGAACAAAAGAAAAGTTCGGAGTAGGTATGAAAATCCATGGAGAAGAAATAAAAACTTTGAGGTTCGCCGATGACATTGTAATTCTGTCAGAAACAGCAAAGGACTTGGAAGAGCAGTTGAACAGAATGGACAGTGTCTTTGAAGGAGGGTATAAGATGAACATCAACAAAAGCAAAACAAGGATAATGGAATGTAGTCGAATTAAGTCGGGTGATGCTGAGGGAATTAGATTAGGAAATGAGACACTTATATTAGTAAAGGAGTTTTGCTATTTGGGGAGCAAAATAACTGATGATGGTCGAAGTAGAGAGGATGTAAAATGTAAATTGGCAATGGCAAGGAAATCGTTTCTGAAGAAGAGAAATTTGTTAACATCAATTGATTTAAGTGTTAGGAAGTCGTTTCTGAAAGTATTTGTATGGAGTGTAGCCATGTATGGAAGTGAAACGTGGACGATAAATAGTTTAGACAAGAAGACAACAGAAGCTTTCGAAATGTGGTGCTACAGAAGAATGCTGAAGATTAGAAGGGTAGATCATGTAACTATTGAGGAGGTATTGAATAGAATTGGAGAGAAGAGAAATTTGTGGCACAACTTGACTAGAAGAAGGGATCGGTTGGTAGGACATGTTCGGAGGCATCAATGGATCACCAATTTAGTACTGGAGGGCAGCATGGAGGGTAAAAATCGTAGAGGGAGACCAGATGAGTACACTAAGCAGATTCAGAAGGATGTAGGCTGCAGTAGGTACTGGGAGATGAAGCAGCTTGTACAGGATAGAGTAGCATGGAGAACTGCATCAAACCAGTCTCAGGACTGAAGACCACAACAACAACAACAACAACAACAACAAAATATGACTCGCCCTCGTATCTCTCTTCCTAATCTGATTCCCTTGGCAGCACTTGATTTAATTCGACTACATTCCATCATCCTCATTTTACTTTTGTTGATGTTTATCGTATATCCTCCCTTCAAAAAATTCCATTCTGTTCAACTGGTTTTCCAAGTCCTTTGCTGTCTCTGATAGAATCACAATGTTGTTGGCAAACCTCAAAGTTCTTATTTCTTCTCCATGAACTTTTAATTCCTACTCCAAATTTTTCTTTGGATTCCTTTACTGCTTGTTCAATATACAGATTGAATAACACTGGGGACAGGCTATAATCCTATCTCACTCTCTTCTTAACCATTGCTCTCGTTTCATGACCCTTGACTACTATCACTGCCATCAATTTCTTGTACAAGTTGTAAATAGCCTTTCACTCCCTGTAATTTACCCCAGATACCTTTGGAATTTCAAAGAGAGTATTCCAGTCAATACTGTCAAATGCTTCTCTAAGTCTACAAATGCAATAAATGTAGGTTTGCGTTTCCTTAATCTATCTTCAAAGATAAATTGTAGGGTCAGTACTGACTTACATATTCCTACACTCCTCTGGAATCCAAACTGATCTTCCCTGGGGTCTGCTTCTACCATTTTTTCCACTCTTCTGTAAAGAATTTGTGTTAGTATCATTCAACCATGGATAATTAAACTGACAGTTCAGTAATTTTCACACCTGTCAGCAACTGCTTTCTTTGGAATTATAGTTACCACATTATTCTTGAAATATTAGAATATTTCGCGTGTCTCGTACATCTTGCACACCAGATGAAAATTTTTTGTCATGGCTGGCTCTCCCAAGCTATCAGTAGTTCCAACAGAATGTCATCTACTCCTGGGTTATTGGTTCAACATAGATCTTTCAGAGCTTTGTCAAATTCTTCTCACAGTATATCATCTCCCATCTCATCTTCATATACGTCCACTTCCCTCTCTAAATAATGCTTTCAAGTTCATCTCCCTTGTATAGACCCTCTATATACTCCTTCCACCTTTTTGCTTTCCCTCCTTTGTTTAGGACTGGTTTACCATTTGAGCTCTTGATATTCAGACAACTCCTTTTCCCCAAAGGCCTCCACAATTTTCTTGTAGGCAGTGTCTATCTTTCCCCTACTGAAATATGCTTCATAATCCTTACATTTGTCCTGTAGCCATTCCTGCTTAGCAATTTTGCACTTCCTGTCAATCTCAATTTTTTAGATGTTTGTATTCCCTTTTGTCTGCTTCATTTTTACATTTTCTCCTTTCATCAGTTAAATTCAGTATCTCTTCTGTTATTGAAAGATTCCTCCTAGGCCTTATCTTTTTAGCTATTTGATCCTCTTCTGTCTTCACTATTTCATCTCTTAAAGCTACCCTTTTGTCTTCAACTGTAATCCTTTCCCCTGTTCTAGTCAATCACTGCCTGATGCTCCCTCTGAAGCCCTCAACAATCTCTGGTTCTTTCAACTTGCCAGGTCCCATTTCATTAATTTCCTATCTTTTTCCAATTTCTTCAGTTTTTATCTACAGTTCATAACCAATAAATTGTGGTCAGAGTCCACATCTGGACCTGGAAATGTCTTACAATTTAAAATCTGGTTTCTGTATTTCTCCCTTATCATTATATAATCAATCTGAAACCTTCTGATGTCTTCAGATCTCTTCCACATATACAATCTTCTTTTATGATTCTTAAACCAAATGTCAGTGATGATTAACATGTGCTCTGTGCAAAACTCTACCAGATGCCCTCTTCCATTTCTTTCCCCCAGTCCATATTTACCTATAATTTTTCCTATTCTTCATTTTTCTACTGTCGAATTCCAGTCTCCTACCACAATTAAATCACTATCTGAATCATTTTTCTTACCTCAAACATTTCTTCAATCTCTTCATCATCTGCAGATGTAGTTGGTACATTAACTTGTACTACTGTGGTAGGCCTGGCTTCTTGTCTGTCTTGGCTGCGATAATGTGTTCACTGTGCTTTTCATAGTAGCTTACCAACATTCCTATATTCTTATTCATTATTAAACCTATAGACAGTGGCTCGAAAAATGAAATTGCTATCAAAATTTTTTATGTATCCAACACTGATAATGACTTGAAAATTAAAGATGTGCTTTATAAAGCTAACTGTATATTTTATGATGTTCATCTCAAATTACTCTACAGTTGTCAAATGCTTGAGTAATTTACTGAGGAATAATCAAGAAGATAAGTTTGAAGTCAAGCAGATTTGAGCATACAAGATATCCGTTCATAAGATCCAGCTTTAAAAGTCTACAACCAAAATACAATACTGAGCTACACTGAGGTGCTAGCAAAGAAAGCTTTGGAGCTGTGTTATTACTAAAATCACCAGATGATAACTTTCATCTAGCTTTTTACATAAGTAAAAGAACATCACCCCAAAACGAAAAAACTCAATAGTTATGAGCTTGAACTCTTGGCAGCTGTTAATATCTTAAAGTAATTCTTGGTGTAGTTACTGGGATTACATTTTTAAATTGTAACAGATCATGTTTCAGTACAAAAGACCATGGATTAGAAGCACTTGCACTAAAAATAGCAAGAAGGGCCTTAGTCTTAGAAGAGTATTCCTGCACTATTGAACTCTGGCATGTTCCTAGGGTGAAACATGTAGATGCTCTAACCTGCTGTGTAAATCCACTGTTTGCTTTCAGAAATGCTTTACCAGCTCAGATCAGGGAAGCTCGAGAGAAACGATGCTTTGCCAGCAGTCAAGAACATTCTCAAAGAACAACCTTGTGAAAACTTTTTAGCGAGACATGGAATTCTTTTCAAATCCAATGGCAAAATAGAGACTTCAGTGTTCCGTACACTATGCAGCATCAAATCATCATGCTTGTGCATAAGAAAATATGTTATGCTGTTAAGGGAACTAAAAAGGAAGGAAAACAAGATTCTTATATACTAAGATGTGACTGACAAGGTGAAAAAGAATGATTTTGTATTGTGTACAATGCTTGATTGTGAATAAGAAAGAAGGAAAGTTTCCTTTACTCTTTATTCAATGAGAGTGAGCTGTTATATAACATGTATCATATTGGATCATTTCAATCAACTGGGACCATTTCTGTCAACTGACACAAGATACAACTAGATTCTAAGTATTAATGATGCATTTACCAAGTTTTCTTGGCTATATTCAAGAAAGACAACAAAATCAGCAGAAGCCATTAGTAAGACAGAATCTAGAAAACTAATTTCAGAAACGCAGTCCTAGTAATGACCAACTGATACAAGGGTGCCTGTATGATAGTTTGTACCCGAGGGTATAGAGTACCTTAATATTTTGGAAGATGAATAGCGTCTTGTAAGTAGCCATAAAAAATTTCCAGTTCTGATCCCATTAAAAACCTGCATAACACCGGCTTTTAAATCATTTTCTTGAAAGAAAAACACACGACTACACTATATCCACAATGTAGGAACAGACAGATTGCTACTTACCATAAAGAAGACACGTTAAGTTGCAGACAGTTACAATTAAGACACTTGCATAAAGCTTTCGGCCACAGCCTTCATCAGCAAAAAACACACACACACACACACACACACACACACACACACACAAAAGCACATCTCATGCACACATAACAGCCAACTCCAGCATCTTCGACTGGCGTGCCATCTCCAGCTCGAGATGCTGGAGATGGTGGTCATGTGTGCATGAGGTGTGCTTGCGTGTGTGTGTGTGAATGGTGTGTGCTTCTCTTTTGCTGATGAAGACTGTGGCCGAAATCTTCATGTAAGTGTCTTTAAATTGTTCCAGTCTTCAACCTAATGTGTCTTCTTTACAGTAAGCAACAATCTGTCTTCTCCTACATTGGTGTCTCTGAGAGCTAAGGGGCAGGGGAAGGGGGGATGTGTGCCTTCCTCCCCGCCCTTTACCCCTGAGTGTGGGCAGTCTTGAACTGTGTGACTTGCTTTACTTCTCAAGAATTCAAGTAATACCCCAGGACAGAAGGAAATGAAACACATTTTAATAATGGAGGACTCACTAGATGCAATGGACAGATCAAGAGGATTAATTGAGATTTGGCTGTGCAGTCATTGCTAAGCTTAGTATTGACAACCCTACTGAATGGTGCCAAGTGGTACCACCATTTCAATATGCCGAGAATTCAACATACTACATAGCTATTGAGAAAACTCGATTTCAACTTTTGACAGGAGATAATAAAATTATTAGAAAAAGAATTTATTAATTCATTTGAAGAAAGATGTAATGAACTGAGGGAAGATGCTATACTAAAAACCAGCAAGGTGCTAGAAGAAAATTGTACTACCTTCAATTCACATTGGAAGACATCCTTCACGTGCAAAGTTAGTATGCTTGTGGTGATAAAAGAAACAAAAATTCGACCAAAATCAAAGCTGAAGACCAAGAAACTTGGTCACTAGAGGATTATGTAAGTTAAAACAAATCCAACCTGTGGTGTGTGCTAAGAAAGTTATAGTCATTAGGGTCACAAGGATATGACAATATAAGTTGAATTTGTGCAGCCCTGCCCAAATAACTACTCGTTGCCTGTGTTGGATGATTGTCAGGATGACAAAATGTGGAATCCAGATTTAAGGCTTTCCTGCCAATGAGACTAGTTACACACCAGAGGAGTCAACTATTGTAGAGCAGCTTTTTAATGGTTATGGAGGAACTACGTTTATGGAGAAGACATGAATTGCTTTGTATTGTTCTTTTGTTCGTTTTCTTCATTACTAAATTTTTTAATTGTGGTGGTGGTAAATAGTTCACATGAAAATTGGATAAATACATAACAAACTTAAAGAGAGGTAAGGCGAATTTAATGTTTACAGCTCTTCTGAATGTTTCCTCGGGACAAAATTATTCGTCATATTACTGTAGATATTAATAATTTCTCAGCTGCCACAAAGTGAAAGTGGAATAGCCAACTCTATCTTCTCTGGTCAATGCACACTTACTCTGCTTCATACATGGCTTAAGTACTTCTGCTAGTAATTGGCAGATGGCAATGACATCACTTTCTCAGCCATGGTTGAATTTAAATGTAAATAAATAGAACAAAAGTGTAATTTAACTTCTTATTCCTCAATTTCTCCTTATCCTAAAGATAATTTTCCTAATTCTATGTGTGCATAAAAAGTGAATTACAATATACACAGATTTCAATCAAATATTCTAAATACCACTAAAAAAGAAACAAAAAAAGTACTATCAAAAAAGAACATTTTTCAAAAGCTTGGCAACAATTTTCATGTTAACATACCTGTGATTGCCTCAGTATATGCTGAACTATTACCTTTCCTCCACTTAGGACTCTCCAGTATTGTCTTCAACTTGTTTTTCATAAAATTCTATTAACTCCACATGTCTTAAATGACAATATAGCAATATCTCTAAATGTATGAACAGAAAAAGGTCTTTGTACTGTACATAAATTAGTCTTTGTGACTAGTTACGAATTCCGTTTTCAAAAATATATTAAAAGCAATAACTGAGAGCAAAATCATAAGAGGAGATATGATTCAGCTCAAAGAAGTTTGTGTAGAGATGCAGTCTTTACAATGTAATAACTAATAAAAACCATAAATCAATGTGAAATGTATGTTTCCTGTATAAGTTTTCTAAATGCTTGAATAACATCTTATTTCAAATTATTGGCATAAATGGGAAAGAGATGATGTCATAAACATAAACTGGAGCTTGTACCTTAACACATCATTGATAAGAGAGTTGCATGGTGACAATAAAAGAAATCACAAGAAAACAAAGAATCAAACAAGGCTGTTATGAATATACTGTACTTTTTAACAGTTATAAGGATGAACTCGGAATAAATGAAAAATTAACAAGTGATTCATCTGAATACCTTAATATATACACCAATGTTTCCATTATCCAGGTTAATATGGATATCCGAAAAACACAGATAATCCAAAATGACCATGTTTTACTGGAAACTGCTATTTATTGCATTTACAAAACATACTACACCTCACATTTGAAACCCACTGCATTACTTATTAATTACTTGCTGGAGACTGTAACTTTTACAAAATTACTCTTCAGACCCTGTATGTGATATCAATTGCTATCATTTCACTTTCGGGAAGTAACTGCCCTATTTTTTTATTTTTTATTTTTATTATTTTTTTTTATTTATTTTTTTTTTTTTTCACTTACTCCTGACAGTAGTCCTCATTTTCTGCAGAGTCAAACACCAGTATAGTGAAACGAATTTTTTCTTACTTTTTCTAATGACAGATCAATGCATTTCAGCACCTCGGAGTACTTAATCACTTTGTTGTTGCATTCTACCTCCAGCAGATACCATATCTGCTCACATAGCAGCTCATATCTCCATTCATAGCTATCATTATTTAACCAGTAATTTGATCTTTTTGCCTTCTACGTCTTAACCACCAGGAATTTGAATGCTAAACAAAAATATTCACTCTAATTATAAAAGAATATTTCAGGCTTTGTTTTTCATTTTTTTCAAAACTGCTGAAGTATGTGCAGGTAATCCACATGTGGATAATCAGGAGATTACTGTTTACTGGGTTTTCACAATCATAACATTTTATTCGCAGTCAAATTAAATCCTAAATACCATAATTTAAACCTGGCATTCATTAAGATGTTATATTGTTCATTATTTTGAAGACATGTGTGTTGCCTGGTAAAACACTAATTTTAATTTTATGTAAAGGCTGCCCGCATTTGCAAATTTTTCATGAGAAAGAGAGAGAGAGAGAGAGAGAGAGAGAGAGAGAGAGAGAGAGAGATACTCTATATCATATGTGTGGAACAACATAAAAATTCATCAAGTGTGAGACAAGGAACATACAAAAAACTGTATGACCAATGTGCCGACAAACTTTTGCAGGTACAGTGGCTTTGTCATTAGCAAATGAAATATATTCTGCCTTGCAGGTGGCATCAGAATAGGTGGCATGGCTCTTATCTTTCACACAGTGTATCCCACTATGTTAATGTAAATTCCACATCTACTGATTTGTCTTAACCTTGTCATTCATTTCTCTTGGTTATACCACAAAAGGCAGGTTGCCAAATGCCACTTGTGTGCTGGTGTGGTGAAAATCTGCATTCTGTAGGTCACTTGTATATTTTGCCAAGCACTGTTCTTCTTGGTTTCCTCAACCCTCCACATGTTGATATACAGAGAAAAGATGTCCTAGACATATATTGCTCCCTGCTCCACATGCACAAGAAGGCAAGGATTTTTTCTCTTAGCTCTGTTTGTGTTCCCAACATTTTGTCTCTGACTGTGAGCTATACCAAATAGTGAGTGTATTTATGCATAAGAGTTTGTCTGAGGCATCCTGTTGCTATTTCATGAATTTATTCACAGTACAAAATATTGATGCTACTAAAGTTGTTATAATTAGTCCGCGAAGATAGTGAGTTTACATGTCTCTATGAGTTTAGATGTAATATTTTTTGTTTTGATTTTGCCCAAAATAAAGAAAAGACTTCTGCCAAACTACACGATGCATTCTGCTCACTATGCAGACTGTGTTCTGTCAACAAGTGTATCTGCATCCTGCGTTCTGCTGGCGTGTGTGCCATGATAGTTTTAAAATCAATAATATTCACTCTTTTTATTTCTGCAGTGGGTTTGAAAATCAAAGTGTGATTGAAAGTCTCTCCCACATATTCCAAAATTGTGGAGTGCTGCCACATCACATTTAATTATTGAATTTCCTCATTGTTGTTAAGTGAAATGTACTGACTTTCACCTTGCCTGGACTTGCAAAATTTATAGATTCATTATAAACACTGATTATTTCCATTTTTTCTTGAACCTGCAAGGAGGTCAAGCTGTCTATAGCTATCACCTAGTCATTTGCTTAAATGAAAAGTTTGGTAATTATAGTGTTGGTTTGTCAATAGACTAGTAATCGATCACATTTTTGCCATGATTGCCATGTTCTAAAGATTCTGGAATGCTTGGTAGAGCAGCAGTACTGGGTAGTAGTGTATCAAATCGTGTAGTTCCTTCTTTGGTGTAAGCAAGACTATCATCTTAGTCCTCTGCTACATCCCGACTTTTACTATCTGGTCCACTATATACAAATCAAAACATCTCTCTGACTTCTCCTATGGTGGTGAAAAAATATTCATTAGATCAAGCTGCTTGGATGTCACTCAAGCAAATTCATTATGATGTCAGAAAGACGGATTCTCAGTGTAGAAACTGAGTTTTGTGAATGTAGGACTTTGAATGACCACTTCTTGCAGTGTCAGCTAAGACCCAGTCTTGTGTACCACAGAAGAGTAAACAAAAGCTATGATCAGTCCACTTGAGGTTGCCAAGTTACAGTTTCCAGTTGTTTAAGATGTATAATGTTCACATTTTGCCTCTAGTGAAGTTGTGTATACAAGTTGTTGTTGTATCTGGATCTGCTCCAGCTACTGCCGGGTCTGGGTGCTGACGAGTCCTCTCCATTTGGCTCATTCCTCCCACCACTTTTATTCCTCCACTTGCTGCCAGGTCACACCTCTCCTTTCCACAGATGTTCTCACCCCCATTTTCCACTGTGTTCTTGGGCACCCTCTTGGTCTTTTTCCATCCATCTTAAATTCTTCCATAATTTTGGGAAGTCTCTGCCCACGCATCCTCTTAACATGCCCATACCATCTTAATCTCATTTTTTCGATTTCTTCTCTTATACTTTCTTGTTTAAGGTCCTTTCTAATATCTAAATTCCTTACTCCTTCCATTCTTGTTTTTCCCTTAACTGCTCTGAGGAATATCATTTCCCCTGCGGTCTGCTCCACTTCCTTTCTGTCATTGTCCATGTTTCTCCTCCATAGGTGAAAATAGGAAAGTAATAACTCTTATACATAAGGAGCTTTGCTTTTTCTGAAACCTCCTTATTCCAAATCAGATGTTTTATTATTTGGTAGAAATTGCTTTCCTTGTGTAACCTCCTATTAATTTCGTTAGTTATTCTTCCATCACTAGATATTTCACTGCCTAAATAAGTGAAACTGTCTAACCCTTTGAGGGGTACTCCATTCAAAGTAATATTCCCATTGATCCCTTTGTCTCTTCCAAATACCATTACTTCACTCATATCTTTATTTATTTTTAATCCATACTTTTTCATTATTTCCTTGAATGCATCAAGTTGTAACTGCACATCTACCTCTTTATCACCCCGTATTACCATATTGTCTGCAAAAATCATCTTCTTGTCTTTTTCTTTTACTATATCTTTAACTGCCCTATTCATTCCCTCCATCACAACATTAAAAAGTGCAGGAGATAGAATACTTCCTTGTTTAAGTCCTTGCCTTGTTTCGAAGTATTCAAAGTTCCCCAATGGTGTTCTTATTTTACAATTGTGTCTTCTGTACATTGTCTTTATTACATTAATGTATCCATCTTCTATACCTATCTTCTTCATTTCTTCCCAGAGTCTTTCCCTGTTAACTGAGTCATATGCCTTTTCTATGTCTATAAAAACCATTATCACCCTTTTGTTATACTTCCAACTTTTTTCCATCAGTTGACGGATAGAAAATATCAGGTTGATCGTGCTTCTACCTTTACTAAACCCATGCTGTTCTTTACTCAGCTCCTTTTCTATCTTTTCACTTATTCAATTTAGTAAAACGCTTTAAAAATCTTGGCTGTATGACTGATAAGGGTTACTCCTCTGCAGTTTTTACAAAGTCTTTTATTGCCTTTTTTGAAGATGGGAACAATGTCTCCTCTTCTCCAATCGTCAGGTATTGTACTATTTCTCCACACACTTGACAGTACTCTAAACAGCCACTGCATTGCCACTGGACCTGTTGCTCTTATCATGTCCACTGATACTTCATCAGGTCCTGGGACTTCCCCCCCCCCTCCCCCTCCCCCCCCCCCCCCCCCATTCATCTTCTTCACAGCTATTTCCATTTCTTCCCATGTGATTTTACCAATTCTGCTTCCCAACTTCTCTCAGTTTCTCTATTATTTGTGTATAGATGGGTTGTATGTTATTTGCTTTTGACTTGATAAATAAACAAACCAACCATCTGTGCCAGTTCCAGATCAAGCTGTTAAATCTTCCCAGCTTTCAGGTAAACAATGCTGTGAGCTTTATTTGACTTCATTTTACTGACAGCTGGGTCATTCCACATCAAGTGAACCATTATTTAGAGGTGGTTCCCACTCAACCACTTCCAAATTCAGAAAAATTATTGGAGTAGGTTCGACAATGTCTTGGATAGATATGTAAAAAGTTTCAGTTTGACACCTCCTTTTGTTCAATTACTACAGCCTCTTATAGATAGGTGTCCCAAGTTTGCACCACCTACTTGCAAGTCAGTGTGTCAGCTTTGGATTACTTGTATGGAAGGTACTCTTTAACTTACAAGTCCTTGCTTCTGTACAGTTTAATAACTTTTTGTGCTGAATTAAAATATATTACTGACAGCTGTACTTCAAAAATGGCAGAACATTCATTGTGGAACTTGGAGAGTTCCTCTTTAACCAGCCATAAATCAAAATTTTATCAACAGATTCAGCAAAATATTGGTAATATGGCACGCAGCCATGCTGTCTTCTTGTGCTTTGCAGAGTAGTCTCAGTCCTTCTCTATCAAAATACATACACCTGCCAATTTGATGAAAACGTTTTGGGTGCCAAATTTTGGGTAGTTTTGGGGGGCCCTTATCTCAACCATATGCTCTTTAATCTTTTTTATCTTGTTATATCTTGTTATATCTAGAAAGAGTAGTCTTTCAGCTTTAGAAGCTATATAGTTTAATTTTTGACCCACACCTGCTTGTGGATGAAAAATATTGCTCATTGTTATTACTATTCATACCCAGTATGTATATTCGAATGTCACATTAATGAGTAAACAGAAAGTAAAATCAGTGAAAACTGCTTTCATCAAAATACAAGTCTAGTCGTGTACAAATCAACTTCAAGCAATAAGTGGCAATAAAACAAATGAAAATCCAGAAAGATAGAACTTTAAACACATTATATTACTGGATAATTCTTTTCCACTTCAGACTTAATAAATTGCCAGTACTGTCTTGTTCAGATCCTGAGTAAATATTTACATATTGTCTTCCTGATGTTTTTGATGGTGCTTTTATGATTATAAATACAGGAATTTCCCTTTTGGACTGCACGTATAAGATCATGTCAAGAATACTATACAACCGCTGTAAAGATCAATTAGAACTGGAACTGGGAGAATATCAAGGAGGATTTAGATCCTGGAGAAGCTGCCCAGAACAGATAATCACCTTGAAGTTAGTTATGGATGTCTACAAAAGAAGGCAAAAACAACTAGTCATAACCTTTGTAGATTTCAAAAAGGTGTATGATTGCATCCATAGATCTTCAATGATGAAAATATTAAGGAATTTTGGACTTCATCCTAAATTAATAAAAATGATACAGTTAACCTTAACAAACACCAAATCCAAAGTAAAATTTAGAGGAGAAATATCTGAACCATTTACGATTAAAACAGGGTTGAGACAGGGAGATTGTTTATCACCATTGCTATTCAATGGTGCTCTTGAATATGTAATGAGAGAATGGTACAAGGAAAATCCTATGAATATTAAAATTGGAACTAAGAAAGATAAAATAAACCTAAATTGCTTGGGATTTGCTGATAACCTAGCATTACTAGCTAATAATATTCAGGAAGCCACGAAACAAATAACAAGCTTACAAAATATAGCACAAAAATTAGGACTCCAGATATCATTTGAAAAGACTGAAATAATGGTAACGGATCCACTTGTAATAGATCACATCACAGTGAACAATAGGGAAATTAAAATAGTGAAACAATTTAAATACCTGGGTGAAATTATAACACATAAATTGGACGAGAAACCCGCATGGCGAGCAAGAACTAATAAAATGATAAAAGCTCAAAAACTAACATGGTCTACGTACAATAAAAAATGTCTATCAATTAAAACAAAATTAAAACATTACAAGACGGTGGTTCAACCAGAGGTTACATACGGAAGTGAAACTCTTTTTAAAGTCACCCAGAAAAACAGAATTGACAAAATTTTAAAAGTAGAGAGAAGAATTGCTAGAACATGCATAAATAAGAAATATCAAAAAGCTGGGCAATGGCGGATAGTTCCAAATGAAGTGGTATACAGAGAACTGGAGCCCATCACTGATACTATACGAAAGAAAAGGATCTCTTTTTGTGGTCACATTCTGAGGACACCAGAAACCAGATTATCAAGGAAAATTATTGAGAAACTCTGGAATTTGAAACAACAAGGAGGATAGCTTAAGGAAATAAGAGAGGATATGGAAGAACTGGAAATAACTCTGGATGATTTGCAGAACAAAACGCCAAATTTAAAGAAGTTGAGGGACACAGAAATAAGATTTAAACCAAAAATTGACAAACGACATACAATGAAAAGGGTATTTACAGATGAGGAACGACGAAAGGCATCGGAACGAATGAAGAGATACTGGGCCACTCGGAAGGGGAAAATACCAAAGAAGAGGACCAGAAATGATTGACTGAAGTGGTCCAATGAGGCCGTAAAAGCAGAAGAAGAAGAAGAAGAAGAAGAAGAAATACAGGGTAATTATAATTAAAGTTAAACTTTCAAACTGCTGTAGAAATAACACCACTGATCCAAATGACATCAAATTGCAAGGGGGAAACCATATGGCAGAAGAAAAATAAATAGTTGCAAAATGTAGCAAAAGATGATGCTGTAAGCATCATAATTTAATAGTGGTCGACTACAAATGACAAATGAATCATACAACAATGCCTAAGGCATACATTTGACTACTTGGTGTGCATGGATGTACAATGTGATACTGTTAGTTACGTAAGCCGATCCACCATGGCAAGGTCATATCACATCGGATGGGAAAAATCATTTTTAGTTGCCCTGAGGCCAAAAACCACATAAAAAGCACCACTCACATTGGTTTTTGATTGTCCTGAGGCCAAAAATCAAACTGGATTATTAATTTCTGTGTGACTGGCACAAAACATGTTCTATGCTGTCCACTGTTTTCTGCAATGAGTTGAAATCGAGAAACAACATGTTCCACAACTGATCAAAGTGTTTCAGAGGTCATGTTCAGAATGTGTTGCACAACGCCTGCCTTCAATGCATCCACATTTGCAATCGGAACACTGAACACAACGTCTTTCAGATAGCCCCATAGCCAGAAGTCACACAGGTTAAGATCACGTGATCGGGATAGCCAGGCTGTAGGGAAATGGCGGCTGATAATTCTAGCATTTCCGAAATGGCGCTTCAGCAGCTGCTTAACTGGATTTGCAATGTGCATACGTGTGCCATCTTGCATAAAACTGATCCCATCCTCGCTGTTGGAGAGCTAGAATGATGTGGATGCACAAAAGACACTTGTATCCCTTACCAGTGATGGTGCAGGTGACAGGACTGGAAGCACCTCTCTCTTCGAAAAAATATGGCCCTGTGATGGATTTTCCATTGCCCATATTTGACAATTCTGTGTATTGATATATCCTGTTAGCTGGAAGTGGGCTTCGTCTGTCCACAAGATCTTCCATGTCCAATCATTGCCCAGTTCCATGTGAGCAAGAAATTGTAAATCAAAGGTCTCTCTTGCTGGCAGGTCAACAGGAAGCAACTTGTGCACATGGGTAGCATGGATACAAAGAAGGCTGTTTTGAAGGATTTTAGGTATTGTGCTCATGGGTATGTCCAGTGTTCGGGCAAATTCTCCATGCACTACACGTTTGGACACCACCACTCGTCTTCTCCTGCATTGCTGTGGTCACTGCTTTCACTGATGTCGAATCAATTTGTTTCCTCCCTCTACCAGGTTGCACACCAAAAGAACCCATCTTTTCAAACTTCTGAATCATTTTCTCCAGACCTATGGCAGTCATCAAACCAACGCCTTTTTTCAAACCCTTCAGTGTCCTGAAGTTCTGCAAAGCAATGTGTGCACAGTCGTCATTCTTGAAACACAGCTTTACAAGCAGCGCATGATGCTGTATTGAGACAGTCATGGTGAATGTCACTGATGTGAAAGGAGGAAAAGCCTTGTACTCTGCATGTTTGAACCAACTTCAATGGGTCATGCACGTGACAGGTGTTTTCATCTACGTATTATGACACATACAGCACCATCTATTGATCAATTTTCACACTATTTTTTTTCTTCTGCCATATTTTTGACCCCTTCTCCGATAATATTCTGTTACAATTTGACGTCATTCTAACCAGTGGTGTTACTTCTACAGCATTTTGAAAGTTTAACTTTAATTATAATCACCCTGTATATGATGCTCGGGAATCCAGCATGTATTTTTAGTAGATGGTCTGTGAAAGGAATGGACAAGCCTATGGGGATATATAAAGCTGACCAAGGCCGGAATTTCTTCATCTGCTTTAACTGTGGATGCCACAGTGTCATTGGAAGCTCTCTTCAGTTTCAACATTTCATTGACAGGGAACAGCAACTTTATTTAAAGTATCGGTAACCAATAAATATTGCAACTGTTGACAGAACCATCAATAAATGCTTTAAGGGATTGGAATTGCTTTACTGCTGTTTTAAGTGTATACTGCCTGCAGCAGTTCAGAAGTGATCACCACCATGGTGAATAAGTGTTGTGTTCCTGGTTGTGACGGTAATTACGATGTGAAGAAGAAGGTTCACATTTTTAAATTTCCAGCCGATGAGAATACACGAAGGAAAATGGTTATCTGTGATCAAAAGAGAGAAATTCATTCCTAGGGGACCTTTCATTTTAAGCCGTACTTATCGACGAAAGTATATGGCAGTTGAAGTTAGAGTATCAGTACAAGTTTCAGTGACATGCATGTAGTATATTATTTTTCGCTTTGTAGGTCTGCCATTAGCATTCTGTGAAGATGATATACTGTGGGAAACACAAGCAGTAGACTGGAAAACTGGGGCTACAATAACCGTACCACTAAGCAAGCCACAACTCTGACAAAATGCAGTCCCAAGCAAATTTACTAACTGTCATTCGTATATTTCGAAAGTGATGACAAAAACCAGAGAATCTCCTTCTGAAAAACAGGAGAAAAGGGAAGCTGCTGCTCTGAGAGCATCCATAGAGGACAGTATTAAATCTCTAGAAGAATATAAGAAGTTTTCCCTCAATTCATTTCAGGAACTGATGAAGAAGCTTGACTCTGTTACTTGTAGTGAAAAGTAGTCAAACGCAGTGAAAGATTCATATATACTGTTTTTTTATGTAGACACTGAAAGAATACCACATCATATTTTGTACATAATTATTAATCAGGAATTCAGCGTAAGCATATGCATTAAGAGTTGTGAAATCACTTCCAAGAAAGTTTCAAGAACTGTAAATAATATCCATGAGTTAGACAATATCATAATATTTGTTGAAAGTTTAGTGTGCAAAAAGGAAGAAAATTATCTTCAAGACATCATTTTTGAGTTGATAGATAACTTAGAATGTGAGGGGAAAATTAAACCTGCTGCTGAATTCATAAGAAGCCAGTTTCAGTTAAGCCTCCTGAGAAACATAGGTGTTCTCCACATGTTTTAGTATTTACTTCTTTGTTGTTTTTTATTTCAAGCCACGCTTCCAGATTCATACCGAGCACTAAAAATATTATTCCGCCTCATCCTAGTACTATTAGAAACCTCTGTGCAAATATTAATGTTGATCCTAACAGTCCAAACTTTCTAGTTTACATTAGGGAGAAAGTATCAAACCTGAATGAATCCTCATGATTGTTTTGTGACACTCATGTTAGACGAAATACACATTAACACTTTCGCTGCGGCTGATGCTTATAAGCGTCACAACAAGCCATGAGCCACTGCGGCTGACGCTGATAAGCATCAAAACAAGCCACGACCCATTGCCAGTGACCATCTCATTGTCCTCCTCACCATTTCAGTAGGTTATTGCCCCCATCCTGATCCTCGCATTGACCCTCCCCCGAAATATGTTCATGATTATTCCCGTGTCGACTGGAATGCCTACCAGGATACCCTTTCTACCCAGGTCGATGGCCACCCCCTCGCCTACCACCACCTTGATGATGTTACCCATGCCACCTCTTTCCTCCAGCAGACTTTGTCTGAGGCCACGGAGGCCCACGTCCCTACCGTCGCCATCCACCTGCACCATCCCACTTTACTCCCACAGGCCGTCCTCCTCCTCGGTGAATCCCGCCATATCTACAATGCCTTCCTTCATACGCGTGACCGGGACACACTATGACGCCACCGGCAACTACAATGACTCGTCCGAAACTTCCTTGCGGCTAAGAAATGCCGGGACTGGCGACAGACATGCACCCGTCTTAATGCTACCCTACCTATCAACTCATCTAAGTACTGGTCAGCCTCCTGCCGCCATACCGGATCTAACCCCCCCCACCTACCCTCTCCTTCATGATGACCACCCCTTCCCTGATAACCTTAGTAAGGCCAATCACTTTGTCTCCTACCTCTCCGATATATTTACCCTCCCTGACGATCCCCAGTTCGATTACTCCCTCTTCCCTGATGTCCGCGATCGAACTGATACCTCTGCCCCTCCACTCGCTCCTGGCTTCCAGTACTTGGACAACATTACTTACAACGAACTCAACGCCCCAATCACTACTCAGGATATCATCATTACACTCCGTACAAAACACAACACCACTCAGGATCACGATCGTTTTACCTATCGTCACCTCCGTGAAGCTCCCGCCTCCTTCCTCTCCACCATGGCCAGCCTCTACCCCGACCTGTGGGAAACCTCCCGGATCCTGATGTTCCTCAAACCCGATAAACCTCAGTCTTCAGCAGGGTCCTGGAATCCATCCTCACCCGACGCATCCAACAGCACTGACTCCTTCCCGCTACGCAGTGTGGCTTTCGACCGTCCTTCTCTCCCGATGAGCTTCTCCTTCACCTCACTCACATCCTCTCCGAACAACTCAACTCCCGTCGCTCCGCCATCTTCCTCTCCCTTGACCTTGAACATGCCTATGACTGTGTATGGCATTCCGCTCTCCTCTTCAAGCTCCAAACCTACGCCCTTCCTATTAACTAAATCCATCTGATCGGGTCTTTTCTTTCCGAATGTCCTTCCTTTGTCATCATCCATAACACGGATTCCTACACCTTCTACCTCTCCGCCGGTGTGCCCCAAAGTTCCGTCCTCTCCCCTCTTCTCTACTTTCTCTATACGGCCGACATGCCGCCGCCTTCACCCCCCGTCCACCTTCTCCAGTATGCCGATGACACCGCCTTCCTTGCCCTCGCCCCCACCCTGCAACGCTCCCAACACCTTCTCCAATCCCATGTTGACCTGTTCACCACTTGGTGTAACCAGTGGTTGCTCAACTCAAGGTCAATCCTTCAAAGACCCAGGCGATCATTGTAGGCAAAACCACCGCTTCCTTCCGTCTCCTCGATTTCTATATCACCATCTACAGCCGTCCTATCAACCTCACCCCCACCCTGAAGTACCTTGGCGTCACCCTCGACTGTCGCCTCTCCTGGACCCCCCCCCATCTCCGGACAATCCAAGTCAAGGCACACTCCCAACTCCGCCTCCTCAAGCTCCTTTCCGGCCGCACATGGGGTCTGGACCCCTCCACACCTATAAATCCCTCATCCGCCCTATCCTCTGCTATGCCCATCCCGCCTGGATCTCCGCCCCTCCTACCTTTTACAAACCCTGGAACGCCATGTGCTCCGCCTCGCCTATTGCATCCACCTCCCCTCCCCCACGCGGGTCCTGTATGACCTAATTCCATTCCCACACCTCCTCCTTTCCTCAAACAGATACAGATCCTCTACACCTCCCGCAAACTTGATCCCCCTCACCCGCTTGTCTCTCCCATCCTTTTCCACCCCCGTCTCCTGCCACGCCTGTATTCCCACATCCCACCCGCTCTCCATCTCTCTCTACCCTCCATAACCTTGTCCAAGGTGGCTTCCGTCAACTCCTCCTCCCTAATGATGCCCTCATCCCCTCCATCTACCCCTCCTACCAACTTTGATCCTCCCATTCCTCTCCGTGTGTTTTTTTCCCAAGGTCACCCTCTCTCCCTTCTCTCCCCGCAGGCTTCCCCTACCTTCCTTCCCACTCCCCTCTCCTCTCCTCTGCCTCTGTCATCTCCACCCTCCCCCTCCCCCTCTCCCTCGTCCCTCACCCCCACCCCCACCCCCACCCCCACCCCCACCCCCACACTTTCCCCTCTGGCAGGTCCCCGGATTTTGTGTGTGTGTGTGTGTGTGTGTGTGTGTGTGTGTGTGTGTGTGTGTGTGTGTGTGTGTGTGTGCGCACGCGCGCCTTCGTGTTTCACCGTCCGTGCTCCATCGTTCACATGTGTCATTTCTGTCATCTACGTTCGTGTACAAGTGCTGAACGTTTTTTATTTCACTACGCCTGTGAACAGCTCCATGTATTTTACTTTGTGTGTCTACTGTTTTTTATCCACCATTTTGTTTTGTTTTTCTATGTCTTCATATGTACTAATTGTAATATCTGTGGCCGAAGAGCGGCGTAGTTTTGCCGCTGCCTGCCTACCTGTATAAGGTTTCAAAATGACAATAAAGAAAAAAACGAAAACCACGAGCCAGTTCGGCTGACACTTATAAGCGTCCGTGCTCACTGTCGGATTACTCAGTCTTGTTGCAGCATCTAAGCTAGCATCAAATCGCGTAAATTTTGCTTTGTGGGGTCAGTTATCGAACGTATATTGTTCGTAATGGCGGCTAATGAACCGACACCTAGACCTTCCTATGTGAAAAGGAGCAGGAAAAGTGTTAAATTGGCAGAGGAACAGTTACTTAGTGTACTAGACGACAGTGATTTTCTGTGTAGCGAGGACGAGGCATATCACGGAGATTGTCATTTAGAGGCTGCAGAAGAAATACAGAGTGATGATAGCGTGTAAGCACAGCTTTAGAATCTGTTTTGTGACAGTTTTTTTCCACCACACTACGGCCCGACAGGAAATCCTAGGTCTGACCACTGTGGTGTATATCCAGCGCATACCACTGGGACTTAGGCCCCAGTTTTTGCCACAAGCCCTTCTAGTACTCACTAGAGTACTTTTTGCCTTGGAGCAGATACTCTTAGTGTGAGGGGTCCATGTTAGCTTCTCATCTAAGGTTACCCCTAGATATTTCACTGTCCCCTTCACGGGTAGAGTTTCATTGAAGAGCTTTCGATTCCAACTTGAGTGTTGAATATGTCTCTTCATAAATGGCACCACAACAGTCTTCTTAGGATTAACCCCAGATCCTGTTTGATGCACCAATTTTGCACAATGTCCAAACTTCCTTGTGCCATATTTCTAACTGTGTCAGTAAATTTGCCAAGTATTAATATGACAAAGTCATCTATGTACCCTTGGCAGAAGCACTGTCTGGAATTTAATCCCTCAATGGGTTCATTCACCACTGGATTCCACAATAGAGGCAATAGAGGGGACAAAACTAATACTTGTAGGCAGCCTCTAGTGGTGTTAATTACCATCTTTTCATTCATCATGGTAGCCTCCACTTTCCTTCCACTAAGCATGGCCCTGGTCCACCTGCATATAGTGGTCCCCAGGTCCCCAGGTCATGCACCTCTGCTGCCCTTACCATGGAATCAAAGGTTGTGTTACTGAAGGCCCCCTCGATATCCAGGAAGATGCAGAGGGCTGCTTGGAAGTGAAGTGCTTCTTCCACCTTGTCAACAAGTTGGTGGAGAGCTGAATGACATGATTTACCTGGTTGATATGTGTGTTGGTTAGAATGTAGAGGGGCCCTACTTAGCCTCCTCTCCCCAACATATACATTAACGAGTTTTTCCAATGTTTTGAGAATGAAGGAGGACTGACTGACTGGTCTCATCGCCTTGGTATGATCAATTCTCCCTGGCTTTGGAATGAAGACAACCTTCACTGCCCTCCAAGCACTGGGAATGATTCCCACTGCAAAGCTAACGCTGAACAGCCTGTCTAGGACTCTTATGAGCTTCTCTCCTGCCTGTTGCAGGAGAGCTGGAAAAATTCCATCTGGGCCAGGTGACTTGAACGGTTGGAATGTTCCCACTGCTCATTCGATTTTATTAATGTTCACACACTCCTTGGCCAATTCCCAGTCCTCTCTTCATGTGCTTCACATTCTGGATCACATTCTGGACTGTGTTGTCCAGCAGAGCATATTGAGGAAAGTGAGTTTTGAGGAGCAGTTCCAGCATCTCATGATCTGTCTTTCTTTATTCCCCATCCACTTTCCTCAATGTACCTCCTGGATTGGTGGGTACTCTAGTGAGAATCTTGTGAAGTCTGGCTTGTGCAGCTGTGTTCTCCACTTCCTCACAGAATACCTCCCAGGATGCCTTCTTTGCTTGTCTGATTGCAAGATTGTAGCTGACAAGGACCTCACAATATTGAGCCCGTTGTCCTTTACGTCTCACAATATTAAACAGTCTCCGTACCTGTTTTCGTTGGATTTCTAAGTTGTTATTCCACCAAGGCACACTCCTATTTGTGCACTTCTAGGTTGTTGTGCAGTTGTCTTGATATGAGGCCACTATGGGAGAGGTAACAGCCTCTGCTACTTCCTCAAATTCTACTGGATTCCTTATCGAGGTTTTAATATCCGATAAGCCTAAATCGAGGTCCCTCCTATAAGTCTCCCAGTCTGTTTTCCTGGGATTCCTATAGGCCATGGTCTGTCTGATTCCCATTTCAGCCTTGAATTTAATGTACATGTGGTCCGATGAGGATGGCTCCAACACCACATGCCATTGTTTGACATAGCTGCCCATCATCATGGAACTAAAGATTGTGTCAATTACTTCTTCCCTTCTGCTACTCCTGAATGTAGGTTAGTTGCCCCTATTCAGGATCTCTAAGTTGTTAGCTAAAAGGAATTCAAGAGGGTACTCACCTCTAGTGTTGGTGTCCTTGCTGCCCCACATTAGGTTGTGGGCATTGGCATCGCATCCCACCAGCAGTTGGTCACCTTGCCAATGACAAGTCTCCACCAGTCTCCTCACCTCCTAGGGAGGAGGAGA
This sequence comes from Schistocerca americana, assembly GCF_021461395.2. Classification (NCBI taxonomy): domain Eukaryota; kingdom Metazoa; phylum Arthropoda; class Insecta; order Orthoptera; family Acrididae; genus Schistocerca; species Schistocerca americana. The sequence goes on from NC_060126.1 coordinate 260,450,697, forward strand.
GCTGTCTTCGTAAGGAAGGTATTCTGAAGCCAAAACAATTTCCCTTGTGATACCTTCCTCACATTGCTGCATTTTAATGGTCACTAATCCCTAGAGCAGAAATCCATCATTGGCATGAAAGAAATTCCATTTCTTACATAGATGCATGTTCTGGAGTTTCTTAGATTTCTAGCATAAATCAGCTTACCTACAGTGCCACCAAGGCCGAATACACCCCCCTTATATAAATAGGGTTCCTGTATCAGGCCCACGTCCACTTCCTGCCTCCCCAGGCTGCAACTCGGGCAGCAAAGGCCCCTTTACTGTGCTGCAGATTAATCTGCAGCACCTCCAGTCTCCGTCTTGCTGCCATCTTTGAGGTCTTTGAGAACCCTGATAGTGACCTGCAAGAACCCTAAAAACAATTTCAGGTCCTGCTCCCGCATCACCTTCAGGGACTTATCCCTGACCTCCACAACCAGGGTTCGTCCTTCTGGTGCAACCTTCTGGTTGATCACTCTCCAGTCTTCTGTCGAGACTTTTGGGTTCTGGGCCCCTATTTTCCTGAACAGTGTCTTAGGAGAGACTTCCTTAAGGATCTTTGGTACACATATTCATATCTTTGTGGTCTTAAGAAGCTCCGCTGCCATCTTAACCAGCAGTTTCGCATCTTCCCATGGTGATATAATGGGCACCTTTTGCTTGAGCCATTCCACTGTGTGCACCCCCTCACAGACAAAAATGGGGGCACCACAATGTAGATAGACCCTCCTGAAGTTGGGTCCTGGCCAGGGTTCCCCCAATCTTTTCAAAGAGGGTCATCTGTACCAATTCCTCCTGCTGCGAGGTGATAGCCACCAGTGGATAGCCTTCCTGGATAAGTGCCATCCTAGAAACTGAGACTGCAGCACTATAGGTCTGGTTCCCCATTTCTTGCCTCAGTTTTTTTCTGGACTCACTTATCCAGGGAGGAGGGAGTCTTTGATTCCTCCCTTATCCACTTGCTACCTGTCTTTCATGTAGTGGGGGTCTGCTTACCCCCTTCAGCCTGAGATAGTTTCTTCCTGGGGGGACTCAAGTTCAAGTCCTGTGAATTCCCTCCACTTGTCTTTAGGAAGCCATTCTTTCCGTTCCTTTTTCCTCTGTTCCCTGAGTAGTTTCAATCTCTGGACCACGGACAAGCCTTTGATCTTAATCTGGTCCAGCTTCACGGTTAAAGTTCCCACTTCTGACTCAGGTCTAGACCCTGATTCAGTAGTGAGAGTGACTTCCATTGGTACTGACCCCGATGTTTGGATATCTGAGGTCTCAGTTTGCCCCTCAGTTTGTTTTTCTATGTTTTCTTTACTCGTTTCCATATTAGTCTCATGAGATTTGGGGATCTACAAGGTCCACACCACGAATACCCCACGCGGTGTAAGGCTACTTACTCAGGGAGGTCACCCGGTATCCCTGAAGCTCCATTTGCGACACATCTTCCTGCTGCTCAGGACATCACAGTTCAACCTACAAACGGATATACTTCCCGAATGTATTGCCATTCTTGGTATTGTCTAGCACTTCTCCAAACCCTAACACGCCTAGTGTCTGGTCGCAAACCAACCCTGGTCTTGTCAGCAAACATGACATTACTCCATTCTGCAATAGTCCAATATTGATGTGCAAGAGCCTAGGTCCTTCGATTGCATCAGTTCCATTGGTTCAGTGCAAAACTTCGGAGAAGTCATTTCCAATATTTCTGGCAGCTGATACTGGTTGCCTGGATGCCAAAAGTTGGAGGAAACAATCCTGCACTGGTGTTGTCATATGAGGTTGACCACTCCGAGGTCAATCGTTCACATTTCCCTTGTCTCTGTACTTTCTCCGCACCTTGGTCACACCACTTTGAAAGACATGTAACCAATCGGCAACATCTTGCCGTGTATGACCCACTGAAAATAAAGCCACTGTCCTGACACTATCAAAGTATTGTGTGCCTCTACAAGGCATGTTATTGCAGTGCTGAATACAAACTGAATGAAGCTGTTATTGATACTGGACTGCTCGCGGTATGCCATTGCAGTAGCGATAACACTGTCCACTATACGGGCTCTAACTGGATAATGCACAAAGTGTCTAGGTCAATGAGGCTACATTTTACAGTAGTATTCCAAACATTCATTGAGCATTATGTATTATCTGGCATCAAATCATCTTCTTCCAATTATTCAAACATGTCAAGTAAATATTGTTTGCTTGGACAATCTTGACATTATCCCATGATTATACAATTGTAACTGTCAATATTGCATAACAGAACTTCCAAAAAGTCCTAATAGTCAACTATAGGATTGACCTCACCAATCATCAAGTTTATATTTTGGTGATACAGACAAATGCAAACATTATGGGTGCAAGATGTCCCTGCAACAATACACCATTTCAGTCTCAACTCACACAATTCTGACCTTACAATTTCAATGTCAGTACTTTCTTTTTTGAATTCAGTGAATAGTCATTTAAATTACACAATATTAACCTTTTTTGTCTTTGAACCTAAGTACCATTTTCTGCCACAGAACACAACTGTTTTTCCCAGGTATCAAATAGCTGTTATTGTCATTTTCATAAAACCTCATAATCTTTTCAATTGGTTTTCCATCCATCAAATTAGATCACTTTTCTTTTGTGATACAGGTAAAATTCATGCTCTTTTACTAAATGCCTAGTTAATTTAACCAAATGTTCACACACATTAAATTCATCATTTTGCTCAACTTCAAGAATTAAGCAGTAAACTGATAATCTTAATTTTATTCTCTTTGTCTGAAATATGGTATTTAGATTTTAGCTTTTCTATCAAATCATCATATTTAGTTGGTGAATTTTTAAAACTTGCATATCATGGTACTGTACTGATAAAAGGGCTTTTAGTCTTAGAATAATGATCAAAAATTATTTTTTCCAGACTTTTTGTTACAGACTTCTTATGTTTCTTAAAAATTTCCAAGCAAGACTTGCCAAAAAGATGATGAAATTTTTTTAAGTATTTCATTTCATGGTACTTGCAAGTTGATTTAACAATGGCCGTGCGGTTCTAGACGCTTCAGTCTGGAACCGCGTGACCGCTACGGTCGCAGGTTCGAATCCTGCCTCGGGCATGGATGTGTGTGATGTCCTTAGGTTAGTAAGGTTTCAGTAGTTCTAAGTTCTAGGGGACTGATGACCAGAGATGTTAAGTCCCATAGTGCTCAGAGCCATTTGAACCATTTTTTGATTTAACAACATCTAAGTAAAACAACACTTTTTCTTCTTTACTGTAATCTTCAACTCAAGTAGCCTTTAGAAAACTCTCCTGCATACTTTTATGAGAAGCTTGGTTAATAATAACACCAATAGAACACTGAGACTCCGTTTTTGCACTGCATGATTCAAGAGCTGAGTGCGTGAGGACAGATGTTTATGGAAGAGAGAAGACAATGCACAGAACTGTACAGACTTGCCTATGAGTCTGTACAGACTAGCAGTTGCTGTCTGCCAGCCTGCTGAAACTTTCAGCAGAGGATTGTCTCAACAAATAATCATTAGTTGGTTTAGTTTGACGTGTTTAAATTATACGATTGATGTACTTTATTCCATTAGCCTAGGTGATGCAGAAGTTAAGGAATGTATTTTTGACTAATGTTTGTAATTTTTTTCATAACTTTCAATTGAATCTCAAAGTTGAAATTTAAACTGAAGTTTGGTATCTTAAAGATCTATTAAGTGTGTAATTTCTAGATTTCTACCTGGTCCCCTAACAAAGATATTTCAGGCCAAAATACGAAAAAATTCAAAAAAATCATTTTTTTTAAATAGTGTGTTTTTTTTAGTGTAAGTTTCTCAACCACTGACACACTTTAAAAAGTAACTCTGCTATGTAGTCTAAAAGCACAAAAATATGAAGTCTGAGAAATTACTTTCTCTTTAGAAAACTGCTGTTCAAAAACTGAGTTTTTGTTTTTTAAAAATTGTGACTAATCAATTTTGAGCTATTCAAAATGTATTGAGGGATATATTCAGATAGGTGATAATGGTTCTGATTTGTAGGCTGGTGTGTGCTGAACTGAATGATTTTTTATTTAAAAGGCTTAGGCAACCCATTACTGAATAATTAAAAAAGACAGATGCTTGCAAATGGGAAAAAACACTTGTGGCCTGAAACAAAAATGACTGCCGTTTCTAAATGAGAAACAGAAAAATTTTGTAAATATAGTTTTGATCATCAGGGAATTCACCCAGTCAACGTCAAATTTTTCTGATTGATCAAGCACCAAATAATTTTTTTCCTGGACCACTTGGTATGGAATGCCCCCTTTTTGTTTTTGTAATAAATAATAGCTTTCAATTTTTTTTTGAGAACCTAAAATAAATTACTGAAAGATTTGGGGTCCTGAAAAATGTACAGGGTGTCTCAAAAGTAACTATATATTATAAAATGGCTGTAAAAGTTTTGCTATCAATGGAATCATAATCGAAATATTGTGTACATATGGGTCCTTAAATAAGATACAGATTTCTGCAGTCACTGTGCAGGAATTTGTCAGCTGGTTCATGGAACATACTGACAATAGAACTGCAAACATCTGGCTGTCAGGCCAGACTTGTGCTCAACCCTCAGCATTTGTTCTGTATCTCCATCACTCTCTCCCCTTCCTGTTTCTTCCCTTCAGTGAGCGCTAGTTTTTTTAAGTTTTCTGCAGTGCAGTTGCTGTGAGAGGAGCTGCAAAAAGCAACTGAATAGATGGCCAAATTTTCAACAGCGAGCACAAGTTGTTGCACTGTATGAAGTGCGGAATTCCGTCGTACTGTTGTAGAGGTGGTAGAGTACCGCATCTCCTCTACACACAATAAACAATTGTCACAGAAAGTTAACGATCACTGGCTTGGTAAAAGAGGCAAGAAAACTGCTCATTCAGTCACATCTTTATATGATGATAAAGTGGAAATGGTGCAGGAAACGTTTTTATGCAGCCTTTTGAAGTCAGCACACCAGGCAGCAATGAAAGTGGACTCGCAAGGTACACAGTATGTCATATCTTGAATAAATAATTGAATTATGGAATATGGAAAAAAACCTCAAAACCTCATTACATGCAACAACTGGCACCAGAAGACTAAGATTGCAGTAGGAATACAGGGAGTTGATGTTGAGTTGGCACAATTGTTTAATAACATTCTCTGGAGGGACAAGACCATATTCCATGTGGGAAGTTTTATCAGCAGACACAATTACCATTATTGGACGGAATGGCTTCCTGGTGTGACGTTGGAGAAGGTGCAGTCTTACCCAACAGTGACTGTGTAGTATGACTGCTACAAATGTTATTATGCCATTTATCTTGCGTGACAATGAAAGCGGAATGCTACTGGCAGATGCTTGAAGATTGTGTTTGTCCGAAGTATCTGCATGGGATAGAACTGAAAAATTATTTTTATGCAACATGGAACATCACCTCACTTTGCAAATGTTGTCTGTGTGTGGCTGGATGAGGAGTCTCCAGAATATTGGCTGGGAAGATGCAGACCTCACGAATAGACTGCAAGAACTCCAGATCTAACACCATGTGACTTTCCTTTATGGGGCTAGGCAAACTGTGAGGTGTGCCAGGTGAAACATTACACACTGGAAGCATTGGAAGCATGGATTTGGGACGTTATCAGCAATATCAGACCAACTTCTTTCAGATGACAGTGAATTCCAAACCTGGTCATTTGAAACAATTGGTTGATGTCACAGGTGCCTACATTGAATTTTAAAGTACGCATCCACATTCTTATACAACAATATTTGTAAAGTAAAAATTTCAGTAAATTAGTGTTGTAAATGTTGAATTTATTCAAATTTTTCAAATTTAGTTACTATTCATGCACTATGTACATTTGACATAACTGAAATGTTAAATGGTTAAACAATAAACAGAATTTAAAAAAGCTCAAGTTCATTCATTTTTTAAAAAAAATCCTACTCACAATGAACATAATTTATAACAGTAATTTTTTTATGACAATTTCTAAGTTCTTCGAGCTGATGTTTTTGAACGTTCAACAATAGCAAGCACATCAGGAATGGCAACTGTGCAATCGTCTTTTCATTTGTGCCAAAGCAATGATGGCAAAGGTTCTGAAGGATGTGAACTGGACAGTAACATCATGTTGTGCTGTTGTTACTTCACTGATTATCCCAAAGTACCACAGATTCAACACTTTACAAGCTATATGTCTTGATCGGATCAAATTTTCTTTTCCCCCAAAAGATGCCAATTTGTTCCATAAACTACATTTCAGGGTTCAAGGAGGGCTCTGCATCCCTAAGGGTCCTCCTTGCTTCTAAGTTCCCTAATTAATCTAATGGTTCAATGTTGTGGGAACTTCTGGTTCAAGGAGTGTTTGTAGCTTTGCAGTTTGTCTGATTTACAGACTCTGTAGCAATAAAAAAAAAACTTAACTTTGGTGATTTTAACATTGTAAAACTGAAACAAATCTTCTGCAGATAGCATATGATTTCATTGGGAAATTTGTAAATTTTCCTTTTGTGCTAATCTTTTAACTGTCAGTTCTTTTCCATCACATTCAAATTTTACATTGCTAGTTGCACATAATACCCAACCAGCACTGATAATAGAACAGATTTGATGAAGAGAAAGGTTTATAAAATTAAATTTATTTGAACATGGTTTCTTTTATATTTCGAAGGTAGAACTGATGTTCTGGTTTATGGAACTGAGATGTATGAGGAAACAATTCAGCTTGTCTCTTCCATCTGGCCACATGACAAAGGTGTCATCGACATACTGATAAAAACAGGTAGGTTTCTATTAGGCTGATTCCAGGCCAGAAACCACAGTAAAAAAGGTACTATGTCAAGATCAAGAAATGTTTAAAAATCCAGAGTGAGATTTTCGCTCTGCAGTGGGGTGTGCACTGATATGGAACATCCTGGCAGATTAAAACTGTGTGCCGGACCGAGACTCGAACTCGGGACCTTTGCCTTTCATGGACACTCGCCCGAATTCAAGTCTCGGTCTGGCACACAGTTTTAATCTGCTAGGGAGTTTCATGTTTAAAAATGTTGGTCATCTCCAAGTCATATTTCTGGCCAATAAATTCCAAGGATTCTTGTAAAGGCACTCTGGTGAAAAATGCAACTTGACAACTTTAATCTTAAAGATTTTGATCCCTTGTGAGCTCTGTCATTGTCTTTCAACAAAATACACATAGTTTTGAATGTGATGTGGACATTTTACAATGTAAGTGCTAAGCAAATACTTCTGGTATTTAGCATCCCATGTTGCTAACAATGGGATGTAAAGCTACTCCATCTTTATGAACGCTCAGAAATCCATTAAGTCTCGATGGAACCAGTTCTCTCCATTGTTAACTTCTTAACAACTTTGTCTGGCAAGCTGGGTTCTTTGAGAAGAACCAGTCTTCCTCTCCACCTTCTCAGCAGGATCAGTGTCAGTCTTCCATTATGCACTGTCTGCTAGCAGGCCCTGCATCTTCTCAACATAATTCTGATGAGATAGGACCTCAGTTGTGCCTGTGTCAGCTAGTAAGAACAGGATATCTGGATCTTCTCTTAATTCTTGTATAGCTGCCCTCTCCCTGGTAGAGATGCTCACTTTCATAGGTTTTGTTATCGTGATAGCACTGATTTTATAACAAGCAAAAAAAGATGAGAAACCTTGGAAGGATGGAGCTCATTTATTCCAATTTATTGTGCATTATCTGGAAAGACAGAACCAATTATCAGGAAAGTTCAAGTAATAAGGTCTTCCAGCCATCATCGTCACCAGTCGGTAGTGTCAAGGACAACCTCAGCCTAGTGCAGTGGGCTTGATAAGTTGTCATTCACGGAACACTGCCTTTCAGAAATACATGGAATGGGTTATGACAATTCTAAAGCTCTGGCACAGATGTCTATCTTCTGGGACTGTGTCATTAAATAATTATCAAGATTCAGGTAAGGGGACCACAGATCAGTTGTGATAGTGGCAACATCCTTAGTAAGGCCTGGGAACCCTCATTTACAAGGGAACATACCCAAATGCTATTGATGAATCTTGCTCACTATGTACAGGGGTCAAATTAATACAATATATACTTTTTTTCAGCCAAGACATCCTGAAAGGTAATGTGGCATATTAAGTGTACAGAGAATATCTACAAAACAATGATGTAAAAAAATGAGTTTCACATAAAAGTCAAAATGTAATTAGTATCCTTGAAAAAACTGTATAATCAACTTCTGTAATAATCTGCAATTTTGTGAAATACCCCACCACTATTATTTAACTATGAAAAATGAAACTTTGCTTCATTATAAAGTAAAGAAGCTTTCATACCTTATCCACCCATGTGTAATAAAGCTGGTTTCTGAAAACCATTTTTGGAAAATAAGCTGTACACAATGCGCTGTCAGAGTATTTCAGCATATCTAGTTCAAGTATCTAAAAGTTCATTATTTATATTGTTATTTTATGTTTTAAATTCATATTTGTTTGCCATTTCACATAAGTGTTTTTGGTTAATTGCCGTACGGGATTAGCCGAGCGGTCTAAGCCGCTGCAGTGATGGACTGTGCGGCTGGTCCCGCTGGAGGTTTGAGTCCTTCCTCGGGCATGGGTGTGTGTGTTTGTTCTTAGGATAATTTAGGTTAAGTAGTGTGTAAGCTTAGGGACTAATGACCTTAGCAGTTAAGTCCCATAAGATTTCACACACATTTGAACATTTTTGTTAACTGAAAATAAGTAACTCATTATCTGCAAAGAAATGCTTAAAAATAAGTTTTCTTACACCATGCACATAAAAAAGTGAAATTTCTTGACATAATACACATGACAGATGACACAACATAAAACAGATTTCAACATGATTCACAAATTGTGGTGAGCACACAGCATGTGCCGTAAGAAGATACACACCGACAATAGCTACACGTGGACAGCTGCTACCTCCCCTGCCCTCCCCCCTCCAGTGCAGGGAAATGTAGTGCTGAAAACATTGGTACATGGGGCTCGCACCCTCTCCAACAAGGGATGTTTCAACAAAGGATTTGAATATCTGAGGGCAGCGTTCCAGAAGAACAGCTGGAGTGGCAAACTCAAGAGAGCCCTACATCCTACACTGATGGTACAACCTGTGGAAATAGAAAAAGAACCTCAGAAGTATGCAGCTGTAGCACCTATTCCATATTGTGGTGCACAGCCAGTGAGATTGGATGAATTCTCCGGAAACACCAAGTGAAGATGGGTCTTCCATCCGCCAGCTAAAACATGGGCAATAGTTGGTAGTTTCAAAGACGACTTCAACCTATGGAAGTCCAGGTCTATCAGATACCATGCCAATGTGGCATGACATATGTAGTTCAAACAGTGCGTACTGTCGAAGACTGTTTCTGAAAACACCAACTGCACTCTAGATTGTAGTATAAAAAATCAGTGGTTGGGGAACATTGCCTATCAAAGTAACATGGAATGACTTATGACCAGACTAAGGTACTGATAAATGTCGGTCTATCGAGATTTGAATAAGTAAACCACTGATGAGTTGTGATAGTGGCTACACCCTTAGTAATGCCTTGGAACCTGCACTGAGTCTGATTAAGAAGAAGAGGCTACATGCCACAATGAAATGACATCAGGGGCAGGCAGAGCAACAGGTAAGACGCTGTTATCACATGCCCATGGATGCAAACCACAGATTTAATGGTGGGAGGACATGCCAGACACGTGGTGATCCCTGGGTGCAGACAGCAGACAATAGAGGCATATTGGAATGGAGAGAGAGAAGAGATAAAAGTGCCAAGCCACCTCCTAAGCAGTCAGTTCATTAGAGATCTGATAATGGCAATGTATTCATTTGCCGAAATATTGTACCCATCATATACTGACGTTGGGTATTCATCCATGAACTGTTTTATCAATACAGTTCCTTACAATGATATTGTTGTCCCTATACCATTTCCCCACCTGTTCTGTTGTTACAGAGATGTTTTCTTGTAAATCTGCTACACTTGATCCCTTGATAAAGAGGCCTGTATCGTGAGCAAGAAGGATTGCCTGTGCCCTTATTACGTGGTTTGTTAATCATTCATGAAGACTAAGAACTGAGGACCCAAAAGAGAACCTTGAGGCACACCATAGTTAACTTCCTGGTATGTTGAGGATTACTGTCTACTGTCATGAGATATTTAACTCTTTAATAGCTGTCACAGAGATATGACTTGGGCAACTTCCCAGATGCTATATCAATACAGTTGCTCTAGTAACAGGTCATAATTAATAATATCAGGTACCTTTGATATACCTACAAATAACAGTAACAGGTCATAATTAATAATATCAGGTACCTTTGACATATCTGGAAATAACCCTTAAGTTATTTAAACCTTATCGACTTCAGTGCAAACTTGTTCTGAGATGAGATATACAACTGTTTCAGTTGACATGTTCTTTCTGAAACCATTCTGAACTCCAGTGAGTATTTTGTATTTGTTCAGAAAGTTTAACCATCTCAAACAATATTCTTTCAATTACTTTAGAAAATCACAACAGCTGTGATACCAGTCTATAATTTTGTTTGTTAAATGAATAGTCTTTTTTATAATGTTTTTATTGTTTATTGGGAATACACCAGTCTCCTAGTCAGGAATGCCATAAAATTGACATAAATTTTTTTTATCTCATTTCCGGCCCTTTTTGGCTCTGAATATGGTACAGTGGACAAAAAATTCTCTTTTAAGTTCTCATAACTTATGTTTTCATTATTTGCATTTTACAAGTTCTTAGTCATGTTTTGCATTGTATTTGTATAGTGATGAATACATATATTAGAAATATCATGGAAAGGGGATATTTGATAACTTATCTTTCTTTTTTTTATAATGAGCTTATTGTTTTCCACTTTACATTTACCCAAGTTGTTACTTTTTACATTCCAAATTGAATTTATTTTGTTACTGCCTCAAGTAATAAACATGTCATTGTTCAACTTTGGTACAGCACATATATCTTTCATAAAGATTTTTCTGTAACATCTAAGGCTTAGCTATATCGCTGTATTATGCTTTGCATACTCCCTCAGATTATTAAGTGTGCGTGCTGATTTGTACCTGGAGTTAACCATGAGATTGATTTAGAATTTTGAGTGGCTAAATTTTTGGGGGAAGAATGCCACACCATCACAAAATTCATAGTAAGGAAAAATGACTCTGCATATTCAGATACAGCAGTGTCTTTGATACCACATGTCGACTTTGACAAAACTGGACTCAAAAACATGACTTGACCTATACAGCTGAAAAGTCCGATACCAGTACAGAAAACCAAGTAAGGCACAAGTGCAGAGAACACAAAATCGCAAACATGACTTCACCTATATATATCAATTGAAAAACCTAATACCAATAAAGAAGGCCAAAGTTGCAGAAATTAATTATATTTAATATCATTTAGGCAGGCTTTTGGAAGGCAGTTACTGGATACTGACTTAATGAAAAAGACTAATGAAAGCAGGAAATTGTATGGAAGGGTCTAATTAGAGCTTAGAAGGGACTTTTAACCCAAAAATGTAATGTAAAAGGAAAAATGGTGAATTAATAGCAACACAGGATGTTACACTATTGGGCAGAGCACTTTAAGGAATTACTATACTCAGAGAATGCTTTAGTATAGGAACTGACTGAAAACTAATAGGTGAAAGAAGAGGAAACTTGGACACCTCAATGCAAGAGATTTAGCAAGCAATCAAGAAACTAGCCAACAATAAGTCACCTGGCATTGATAACTGCCAGTCAAGATTATGAAGTGTGGTGTAAATCATCCACTTAGATGTCTACACACTCTGATCTCAGATATGTGGACACAATAAGCCATCCCACATGATTGAAATATGGAAGTAATATGTGCTATACATAAAAGGGCGGCATTCTGAAATGTACAGACTACATAGGAATTATGACACTGAACACCATATATAACATATTCTCCTCCCAGGTTTACACTTGTGTAAAATGTAAAAGTGGCTAGGAGATATCAGGCAAGTCTTAGATCTGCCAAATGAACTATTGACCGAGCGCTCAACCTGAGCCAAATACTGGAAAAACTATGAAATACAATACAGAAACACATCATGTATTTGTTGATTTTAAAGCAGGAAATGATAGTATAAAAAGAAAAACTTACAGAAGTCATGAAAGAACCAACATACCACAACAGTTAATACACCTCGTAAGTTTGACTATGGAAAGAGTGGTATGTAAAGTATGGATACAAAGGTATTTACACCAAGTTTTGAGATGAGCTGTGGACTGAGGCAAAGGAATGCAGTCTCATGTATCCTTTTTAATACAGCACTAGAGAAGGTAATAAGGTCAGCTCAGATCAACAATATAGTCACAATATACAACAGAGTGGTGCAGGTTGATATTTCAAGGACAGAACTTAGACCAGAACTAAATACGATGCTAGAAATTGACCAGGCACAAATAGAATTTGTTAGTGAATTTGTCAATTTGGGAACACCGGTAACAGCATGGAATGAGATTAGTTTGGAAATAAATAACTGCAAAAAATTGGCTAACAAATCCTATTATATGCTGGCCACATAGCGTAAATACTGAAATCTGTCCAGAAGAACAAAATGTGAACTGTATAAGATATTAATATGACCAGTACTAACATATGGCTCAGAAACCTGGACATTGACACAACAATGTGAAGAGTTAATAGGACATTTTGAACAGGACGTATTATGCAAAACCTACGGGGCAACTAATGAATGTGGCATATGGTGTAGACAACACAATTTCGACCTTTATAGATTATACAAAGATCTTGAAAGAACAAAATTCATTAAAATGAACTGCCTGAAATGTATTGACTATGTTTTCCTTATGGAACAAGGGAATCAAATAAAAATATTGCTGCTACTAAACCCAATGGGAAAGAAGCAGGGGAAGACCAAAACTTCAATACTTGGATGATATACAAGAAGATCTAACAATAATTAGTGTCAGAGGATGGAGACAGAAGGCACTGGACAAGGTTGACTGGAATGATTTCCTAGAGCAGGTCAAGACCCATCAAGGGCTGCAGAGCCACGAAGAAGAATCACTTAGGCATAAGATTTTACACACTCAGGCAGACCTCTCAATGACGATTTACTTTATTCTATCCCTGTGGGTCATGTTGTACACTCTCAGCTCAACTAATGCTGATACACCTCAGTACAGTGTATTTTCAATTATTAAAATTCATTTCTTAGCCTTTACATTAAAAGATCTTCATTTGCTGCCAGACTTCTGCAGAGTTGTGTATTTTGTAATTGATGAGGTATAAGATTTCTTATTTCAATGATCCAACCATTCCAGTGCCCCATATCCTGCCACTGCTGGGACTGGTATTGTACCTCTAACTACCATGCCTGTATGTAGACTATTATTATGAAAATTTTGCCACTCCCAAAGGCTGAGCAGGGGAAGGAATCAGTGTATCCTTCTGTATGCATCTAAAGTACATTGTGGGGTCAAATTTCTCAATGTTTTTGAAGCATTTGTGAATCATGTAACTGACATAGGACTTGCGAACCAGCCCAGTATTTATCTCAGTGGATGTGGAAAACCATCTAGAACCACATCCTGGTTGGGCAACACATCTGATCCTACTTTTAATCCACCAGATGGATTCAGTCCGGGGCCGGAGCATTATGTTGCAGGCTTACTCTCGTTTGAGAAATAGTAAGTGTTGTAAGGAAGATGAATTTCTTATATTTCCAAGTTCACATAAATTTTAATCACTATTTATGTTTGTTACTAGGGCAACCAAAAATAATGTTCTATATCTGATGGATAATGAGCATAAGCCTGTTATCTTTGGTTCATTCAAGCAGTCAGACTTTTGGATTTAATAACATACCCATGCCATAACAATTCACAGTTCCTGTACAAACCCAATATAAAAACTAAAAACATGGCATTAGCTGACACTACTCACACTCCAAAGCTACACTGGCAACCTCTAGCATCTTATATGGGAAAAAGAGAAGTCGTTACATATATGAAGACAAATATCCATTTAAAGACATGAAAACAAATAGATTTTATACTCACCAGCACAGAGAAGTGCATGCTTGTGAATTAATACTGAAAAAGAGTCCACTTTTAATTGTAAATGCAATAGATACCCCCTGTGGTATTTTGAACTGTTTATGAGGCATATGGATTCAATATTATGCTATCTGCAGACAGCAACAAGCAGTTAACAGTCTGTGGTCATGTCAGTGTAGATTTTCTATAGGATTTTTATACAAAAAGTCATCTGGAAACCTTATTTGGATCCTGAAATTTTATCTCAGTAATTAATTTTCCAACACAGGTGGATACAGATGGTAGGCCCTAACCATTAATGTTTTCTTTGATTAAGTTCAACACAAGAAAATAACTGTATACCCAGAAACAAATACTCACTTTGTTCATGATGCAGAGTTCATCAGGATAAATAAGATTGTGCCTTACAACACAGATACTCCTCAGTGGAAATCAGTTAGAATAATTAGTGACTCAAGGCCAAATGCTTTTAAGAACATTTTAGAAGAGATGACCTGGGATGAAATTTATAATGAACCAGGTGTTGACATAAAATTTAATCTATTCCACATATCATTATTTGAAAATAGCTTTCTGCATAATCTAATCACAAAGGGGATTAACAGGCCACATACCTTGAATCACTAGAGGGATTAAAGTGACTTGTGGAAGGAAAAGGGAGATGTATGTGTCGGCAAGAACAAATAAAGATTGTGCAGTAGTTTCACATTACAGAAACTTCTCAAAATTACTTAGAAAAGGTATTAAAAGTCAAAGACAACTCTCACCAAATTTTACAATCATTAAATAACAAGATAGCACTGGTTGGTATTTTATGTGACCTTGTTCAGAAATTTCCATTACAAACTTCTAGGATGTGTAGAAAGAATAGGAACCCAGGTCTGGTAAAGAACCATTTGTGTGCTATAGCTGTTTGCAAACATGTTTGCCAGGGTGTGCCATAGGGTGGTGGGGTTTTGGGTTCCTCTGGATAGGTCAGGAGTCCACTACACACAGCAGGCGGCTACACAGGTAGCAGAGGTTGTGTGGCGTGGACTGGGCGGTTTTTTCGGTTAGTACAGAACTGGCAACAGCCTCAAGGGGTGCGGGGGCAAAGTCAGGACATGCAGGGACCAAGCAGCAATCGGTATTGTAATTGTAAACTGTCGAAGCTGCGTTGGTAAAGTACCGGAACTTCAAGCGCTGATAGAAAGCACCGAAGCTGAAATCGTTATAGGTACGGAAAGCTGGCTGAAGCCAGAGATAAATTCTGACGAAATTTTTACAAAGGCACAGATGGTGTTTAGAAACGATAGATTGCATGCAACCGGTGGTGGCGTGTTTGTCGCTGTTAGTAGTAGTTTATCCTGTAGTGAAGTAGAAGTGGATAGTTCCTGTGAAATATTATGGATGGAGGTTACACTCAACAACTGAGCTAGGTTAATAATTGGCTCTTTTTATTGACCTCCTGACTCAGCAGCATTAGTGGCAGAAAAACTGAGAGAAAATCTGGAATAAATTTCACATAAATTTCCTCAGAATGTTATAGTCTTAGGTGGAGATTTACCAGATATAGACTGGGACACTCAGATGTTTAGGATGAGTGGTAGGGACAAAGCATCGAGTGACATTATACTGAGTGCACTATCCAAAAATTACCTCGAGCAATTAAACAGCGAACCGACTCGTGGAGATAACATCTTGGACCAAACAGACCCGAACTTTTCAACTATGTAAGTGCAGAACAGGGAATCAGTGATCATAAGGCAGTTGCAGAATCCCTGAATATGGAAGTAAATAGGAATATTAAAAAAGGGAGGAAGGTTTATCTGTTTAGCAAGAGTAATAGGAGGCAGATTTCAGACTACCTAATAGATCAAAACGAAAATTTCTGTTCCGACACTGACAATGTTGAGTGTTTATGGAAAAAGTTCAAGGCAATCGTAAAATGCATTTTAGACAGATACGTGCCAAATAAAACTGTGAGGGACGGGAAAAACTCACCATGGTTCAACAACAAAGTTAGGAAACTACTGCGAAAGCAAAGAGAGCTTCACTGCAAGTTTAAACGCAGCCAAAACCTCTCAGACAAACAGAAGCTAAACGATGTCAAAGTTAGTGTAAGGAGGGCTATGCGTGAACCATTCAGTGAATTCGAAAGTAAAATTCTATGTACCAACTTGACAGAAAATCCTAGGAAGTTCTGGTCTTATGTTAAATCAGTAAGTGGCTCGAAACAGCATATCCAGACACTGTGGGATGATGATGGCATTGAAACAGAGGATAACACGCATAAAGCTGAAATACTAAACACCTTTTTCCAAAGCTGTTCCTTCTCTAAATCCTTGCACAAACGAAAAAATGGCTGACATCGAAATAAGTGTCCAAGGAATAGAAAAGCAACTGAAATCACTCAACAGAGGAAAGTCCACTGGACCTGATGGGATACCAATTCGATTCTACACAGAGTACATGAAAGAACTTGCCCCCCTTCTAACAGCCGTGTAACGCAAGTCTCTAGAGGAACGGAAGGTTCCAATTGATTGGAAAAGAGCAAAGGTAGTCCCAGTCTTCAAGAAGGGTCATCAAGCAGATGCGCAAAACTATAGACCTATATCTCTGACATTGATCTGTTGTAGAATTTTAGAACATATTTTTTACTTGCGTATCATGTCATTTCTGGAAACCCAGAATCTACTCTGTAGGAATCAACATGGATTCCGGAAACAGCGATCGTGTGAGACCCAACTCGCTATATTTGTTCATGAGACCCAGAAAATATTAGATACAGGCTCCCAGGTAGATGCCATTTTCCTTGACTTCCGGAAGGTGTTCGATACAGTTCCGCACTGTCGCCTGATAAACAAAGTAAGAGCCTACGAAATATCAGATCAGCTGTGTGGCTGGATTGAAGAGTTTTTAGCAAACAGAACACAGTATGTTGTTCTCAATGGAGAGACATTATAGACGTTGAAGTAACCTTTGGCGTGCCACAGGGGAGTGTTATGGGACCGTTGCTTTTCACAATAATAAATGACCTAGCGGATAGTGTCGGAAGTTCCATGCGGCTTTTCGTGGATGATGCTGTAGTATACAGAGAAGTTGCAGCATTAGAAAATTGCAGCAAAATGCAGGAAGATCTGCAGCGGATAGGCACTTGGTGCAGGGAGTGGCAACTGACTCTTAACATAGGCAAATGTAATGTATTGCGAATACATAGAAAGAAGGATCCTTTATTGTGTGATTATATGATAGCGGAACAAACGCTGGTAGCAGTTACTTCTGTAAAATGAGTACGTGTGCGGAATGATTTGAAGTGGAATGATCATATAAAATTAACTGTTGGTAAGACGGGTGTCAGGTTGAGATTCATTGGGAGAGTCCTTAGAAAATGTAGTCCATCAACAAAGGAGGTGGCTTACAAAACACTCGTTCGACCTATACTTGCGTATTGCTCATCAGTGTGGGATCCGTACCAGGTTGGGTTGACAGAGGAGATAGAGAAGATCCAAAGAAGAGTGGCACGTTTCGTCACAGGGTTATTTGGTAAGCGTGATAGCGTTACGGAGATGTTAAGCAAACTCAAGTGGCAGACTCTGCAAGCGAGGCTTGCTGTCCAGGTTTCGAGAGGGTGCGTTTCTGGATGAGGTATCAAAATATTGCTTCCCCCTACTTATACCTCCCGAGGAGATCACAAATGTAAAATTAGAGAGATTCGAGTGCGCACGGAGGCTTTCCGGCAGTCGTTCTTCCCGCAAACCGTACGCAACTGGAACAGGAAAGGGAGGTAATGACAGTGGCACGTAAAGTGCCCTCTGCCACACACCATTGGGTGGCTTGCGGAGTATAAATGTAGATGTAGATATAGATATGAAACAGGGTAGGATTGCTGAAGGGTGGTTACGTTGGATCGGCTGATGTCATTTGATGTCTGTCCAACATCTCTGGCCTGAAATGAGATTTTCACTCTGCAGCAGAGTGTGTGCTGATATGAAATGTCCTAGCGGATTAAAACTGTGTGCCGGACCAAGACTCTAACTCGGGACCTTTGCCTTTCGCAGGCAAGTGCTCTACCATCTGAGCTACCCAAGTATGACTCAGTGCCAGTACTTTGTCTCCTACCTTCCAAACTTCACAGAATCTCTCCCGCGAACCTTGCAGCACTAGCAAATGTCCCAAGTATGAGTTTTGGTCCGGCACACAGTTTTAATCTGCCAGGAAGTTTCTCTCTGGCCTGTTTCAAGCCTCAGTCATGTGTCTGTGTGAATTAAATCAATATGGCTAATTACGCATTTGCAGAATACACCAACATGATCCTTCTGAATGGCAAAGCTCATGGTAATGGAAGAGATGCTCATCACCTTTATTGAGATTATTTTCCACAACATCCACCACATACACTTTTTGCTAAAATTATGGAATGGCTTCTAGAAATGGTACCTTCACCTCCATTAGGTGTAGTGCTCCAAAGAGATGCTGAACATACAAATTGGAAGAGGCCATACTGCGTCATGTTGGAGAGAACCTTTCAGTGAGTACAAATGCAATTTCTCTCCTGTTAACGAGTGAAATTTTAAAACAAGTGATGTACTGGGTCACATCTAATCAATTACTTGTAAAAGTGGTCACGTTACCAACATGTTTTCAGATGGTTGTAGCACATTGGTACATTTCCAGAAATGGGTTCCAAATCAAAATATTATCTACTCACTCTCCTCTACAAGTCCTACAAGTCCTACAAGTCCGTAATAGGACTTTTCAAACACCCTCTATAAACTAAGGTTTTATTGAACT
This sequence comes from Schistocerca americana, assembly GCF_021461395.2. Lineage (NCBI taxonomy): Eukaryota > Metazoa > Arthropoda > Insecta > Orthoptera > Acrididae > Schistocerca > Schistocerca americana. The sequence continues at coordinate 260,469,577 of NC_060126.1, forward strand.
GATGGAACAATCAACCAGTGGATAGTGTCATATCTAACTAAAAGAATGCAGGAAGTTGTACTTAATAATTCAACCAGTGTAAGCAGGGGAGATTCTTCTGACTGGGGAGAATTCATTTATAGGGTTCTCCAGGTATCAGTCTTAGGTCCACTATTGTTTCTTGTGTATGTAAACGATCTTCTATCTAATATACAACAAGAAGAATCACTTATTTTTGCAGATGACACTAGTATTGTAACCAGTCTAAACATACATACAGCAATAGAAAAAATGGCAAGTAATGTTTTTAAAAGTATTGTTACATGACAGCAACATCATGGACTGCCTGCACAGAGTCCTGATCTGAACCCTATAGAACGCCTTTGGGATGTTTTGGAACGCCAACTTCGTGCCAGACCTCACTGACTGACATCAATACCTCTCCTCAGTGCAGCAGTCCATGAAAAATGGGCTGCCATTCCCCAAGAAACTTTCCAGCACCTGACTGAATGCCTGCCTGCGAGAGTGGAAGCTGTCATCAAGGCTAAGGGTGGGCCAACACCATATTGAATTCCAGGATTACCGATGGAGGGCGCCACGAACTTGTAAGTCATTTTCAGCCAGGTGTCTGACTCTCAGTTACAAAAACATATTCAGTTCTATACTATCTAGAGGTACCACACCAACGAAAAGTGTAATACATGGTGAGGAAATAATAACAAGGGTGGTAACTTCAAAAATTTTAAGTGTCCATGCTAGTGAGAATTTAAATTGAAAAAAGAAAAAAAAACACACATTTTGGAACCCCAAGGCAACTTAGTTCAGCCATATTTGTGTTTTGAATCACTGCAACTCTTGGAGGGAGGCAAATCAACAAGTTGACATATACTGCACATTTTCATTCAGTAATGTCATATGGAAAAATGTTCTGGGCTAGCTCATCTTTAAGAAAGAAAGTCTTCATTGCTCAAATATGTGCTGTACAAACAATATGTGGTGGTCACCTACAATCATTTTATAGATATCTGTTTAAGGAGTTGCTGAACAACGATTTTCATAATTGTAATACCAGAAGAAAGATGACATTCACTACTACACAGTATGCTCACCTTCAACAGAAAAAGAGGTACACAATGCTGCAACCAAAATTTTTAATCACTCACCCAGTGATATAAAATGTGTGACACACAATGAAGTTAAATTTGTAAACAAACTGATAAAGTTTATCCTTGACACCTCCTTACTTTCAGTGGAACTATTTATCTATTGTTATAATGTGTAAGAACTGGTGGGTAGGAATTACTATCTCACATCTGCACTAATAATAATAATAATAATAAAATAGTTGCATATCTTCAGCATGCGGTCATATTTACAAATGGACATGTAATATGAATGTAAAATGACTAATTCTACATCATTACGATTAATCACACAAATGATCCATGGAAAATGAAACTGATTGACTGACTAGAACACCAGACTTGATTTTAGTTTTGGTATTATTGCTGACTGTTGGCCCAAATAAATTGTTAGGAATTTTTTTCCTCATAATTGGTGGGTTGCCAAAGCACTGTTCACTATAAGTAAGCATCCAAATGAAGATCTTTGCTGAACAAACTTTTACAGTTTCGTCAGTTCAATACCCCTGCAGATTTATTATCTAAATTAAGACATTAATATTTAATGTGGAGTATAGACAGTTTCCTTGTTATATTCGTTCTTTCATTTTGTTACTGCAGTGCATTGTAACATTACAGGGCCTCAGAAGCACTTTTTATTTGAAGAGTTACCCATGAAGAGCGTTCACCCCAAATTATTTTGTAGAAACATTATATGATTACTGTTTGTTATACCTTCAAATACTTGCGGGGCATTTAGAAACTGTTGCATTTTCAACTTTTTTCACTTGAAGCGGAAAACAAATTCCTTAACACTTAAATTTGTAGCCTGTTGTAGGGAAGCAACATATTCACGCCTTATAAAATTCACATCAGTCTTTCCATTGTGTGCCAGCGTAACCCGCTGTAACTAGCTCTGACGTCATAAATATTGCGCAATACTTTAAAATGAAGTAAATAACCTGAAACGTTTCTAGCATGTCAGGAGTAATACAAAATCAATATGTGTTGGATAACAGTTCAATAACTTTAACCATTTTCGAAATTTGGATGTTTTTCTGCAAAAATCATTGGCGCAACAGAAAAGAGCTAGAAACTTAAAAATTTATATTTAGATCCCTTTTGCATAATAATTTAGTAGAAACTGTATTCTGGATCTCACAAATTAAAATTTGAGTTGAAATTCATGATTTTCTGGTTTTTGTCTTAGAAATTAAGGAAGCAAGATAGATTAAGTAGGCGAATAAATAAAGCTAGGATGTTTAAATTTAAGTAGAAGGGAGATCCGCTATAATCATAAAAATGTGAGAAGTTTCAACAGAATAACTATAAAACTATAGCTATATCGTATCTCCACAGAGCAAGTTCAGAGCTCGTCTACTGCGTGTAGTGTAATTACATTAATTCTCTCGCCCAAAATATTTGACTTAGCCTCGTCAGACTTTTATGATTATTTACTTGTGTGCTGATTGCACAATTAAATTGAAAGCTTCATTGGCCATCAGCAAAGGAAGCAATGATTTATTCGATAACTTAAAGTGGTGCATTACTAGCCCAGCGGCTAGTTGGGAGAGCAGATTTGATCAGGCGTTCCCTTAGCTGTCCACACCGCGGCTTTATACGTAAGAACGCTGCGCAAGAGGAAGAAAGCCTCAGTTCTTTCCAGATGCTGATTAGCGCACCACCTGAGCCAGTAGTCGCGTCGCGTCGGTATCGTTGATATAAACAGCCTCGGATGCAGTAATAAGTTACTCGGGATACGCGTAACCATGAAATGGTTTTCGAGTGAAGTGTTAATTTTGGGATGACGTTAATGATCTATCTTTAGTTTGCGTATGTCGTATTTTCACGTGCCGCCGCAGGACAGACATTCTACCATTATTAGCATGGCGTTTGATGAACATTATCATCAAATTATCGCGAGCATTCACTTAAACATTTAATTTGAACAGTTATAGTGGCATCAGCGCATTAGACTCTGAGCTGCTCTGGTAGTTAGATTGTGTGGATTCTTTTTGGTCTGAGACTTTCAGAATATAGTGAACATTTTAGAGAGAATGGTTTTTGATTATGAATCCCAGACAATCTCCTAATTCCTCAGAGCTGTAAGCTATAGCTATAAATGTATTTCTCAGATGAAGTGAGCACTAGGAATTCTAATGAAAGGCTTCACGTTTTGCTAATCACTTTCTGGTTGCCAATATTGTAGTTAGAGAGCCAGTGTTGAGAACGGCAAACAGCATAAATACAAAACATTTATTATATTACTTCACCCGCCGCCCCACACTGTGTCCCTGTTGTTTCAGTGATTTGTCTCCTGAATGAGCATCAAGATATAAACATCAAGGTGCCTAAATAGTTTTTACATTCACTGTATGAATTCTGTATATTGTAAATATAAAAACAGCTATGGCGATGTGCTATTAGCCTAGTAATGACTCAGTAATTAAAAAAAATTACTAGCAAATTTTTCACAATTTATTCTTGTGTTTGTTTCTCACCGACAGATATTCCTGTGGACTTTGTATTCCACTACTGATGTTCTGTCACAGTGTGGACGAAACATGGCTGCCACACACTGTGTTATTGCGAAATGGGATTTACTGTGTATCTAGAGTGAAATTCTTCCATGTAGGGTAGTACAATAGAGCCACTGGCAAGCTGTAGGCTCTCAGTTGCAGGAAATGCTTGGGTCAAGGTACCAGATCACTAGCATTTTTAAAGCTAGTGTAGGGCTAAGTCAAGTGATAGAGGACTTACAGCCTTTGTATCCACAGTTTGGATAGGAACCGGGCATATGATACAGGTGCTGGCTTGGAAAGAATAGCTTCCCAGACTTGGGGGACAAACTGCACATTGTTGAGTTGTTCCAGCATCTTTATTGACCTTGCCTTAAAGTAGCTGTAAACCTTGCTACTGCAGGGCTGAGGATGACTCCAATGACCTCAGGCATGTTACACTGGTACCGGTTGAGACTATTGACAGATGGAGCTTCAAAAGGCAAGGTCTACAACTGAACAATATTAGGAAGGGGAGATTGGTTGAGTTAATTAGTGAATACATTTTGTATGAGTTTCAGGTCACACATGGTCAAATACATGTTATTGGTAGGAAGGCTAGGCCCTTTTCAGAATTAACCCAGACAACAAGTACTTTGTTTAAAATTTTGCTCATAGGTGTAGAAACTTCTCCTGTCGACTCACAACAGATAGATTCCAACAAAACAAGAAGCTTGCTGAAACTTCCTGGCAGGTAAAAATTGTGTGCCAGACCGAGACTCTAGCTCGGGACCTTTGCCTTTCTCGGGCAAGTGCTCTACCAACTGAGCTACACAAGCATGACTTACGTCCTGTCCTCACAGCTTTACTTCTGTCAGTATCTCATCTCCTACCTTGCCCGCGTGAAAGGCAAAGGTCCCAAGTTGAAGTTTCATATCAGCACACACTCCACTGAGTGAAAATCTCATTAAGGAAACACCCCCAGGCTGTGGCTAAGCTATGTCTCTGCAATATCATTTCTTCCAGGAGTGCTAGTTCTGAAGGGTTCGCAGGAGAGCTTCTGTGAAGTTTGGAAGGTAGGAGACTAAATACTGGCAGAAGTAAAGCTGTGACGACAGGGCGTGAGTCGTGCTTGGTAGAGCACTTGCCCACGAAAAGCAAAGGTTCCAAGTTTGAGTCTCGGTCCAGCACACAGTTTTAAGCAGCCAAGAAGTTTCATATCAGTGCAAACTCTGCTGCAGAATGAAAATATCATTCAAGAAGCTTGCTTATTGGGCATCAGAACCAGAAAGAAGCCACAAGGACAAATAACACTGGAACTGAAACAGATCTAACAGTCATCAAAACTTCAGTAAAAAAAAAAAGGGCAATGTTATGTAATTTGCAACATGGAGCACTGCAATAGATATACAAAACCCAACAATATAAAATCATCCACATACAGAGGGAGAATCAGGTGTACAGGGTGTTTGATTATTATAGAAGCGAATGAAAAGGTTGAGTACAGAACATTAAAACAAGCAAATACTCCTAATAGTCAAAAGTCTGGAAGCCAATTATCTTTCCCAAACTGGCACATGCACAAATATTGTCATGTCAGTGTTATGACACTGCTAATGTATAAGACTACAGTTGAATAATATTTCTTAATAATGAAAGGATATGTATGTGGTACATGCACGATAGTACAAATGCACACTTCCGTTTGGTAGTTCAGGAATACATAGCATGAATCTTTGATAACAAGTACATCAGTTGTGGTTCACCAATATCAAGGCCTACCAGGTCCCACCAACTTGAACCCATTGGGTTTTCTTTGTATAGGGATATTTGAAAGCTATAATGCATTCCAGTCCTGTTGATAGCGCCGATGAACTCCATGTGGATGGTTGACAATGCAATTGAAACACACCTGGGATTTCTGAATGTGTTTGGACATTGATGTGGAGATGTGCTGAAGCCTGCCTTCACATGAACGGTGGGCATGTAAACTCTTGTTGTAAAGTGTTTGTCTTCAAGTGTATATCTGCAGTTTGGATCCTCAGGGACTCTGTTATAAATTGTTCATGTACTCATCGAAAACCTTGGGTCTGCAGACCTGTGTATCTCATACCTTTAAATACAGTCATCAAGACAAAAAAAGATGTACACTATGTGATCAAAATATCCGGACACCTGGCTGAAAATGACTTACAAGTTCGTGGCGCCCTCCATCGGTAATCCTGGAATTCAATATGGTGTTGGCCCACCCTTAGCCTTGATAACAGCTTCCACTCTCGCAGACAGGCATTCAATCAGGTGCTGGAAAGTTTCTTGGGGAATGGCAGCCCATTCTTCATGGAGTGCTGCGCTGAGGAGCACTATTGATGTCAATCGGTGAGGTCTGGCACAAAGTTGGCATTCCAAAAAAACCCAAAGGTGTTCTATAGGATTCAGGTCAGGACTCTGTGCAGGCCAGTCCTTGATGTTACTGTCATGTAACCACTCCGCCACAGGTCGTGTATTATGAACAGTGCTTGAACATGCTGAAAGATGCAATTGCCATCCCCGAATTGCTCTTGACAGTGGGAAGCAAGAAGGTGCTTAAAACATTAATGTAGGCCTGTGCTGTGATAGTGCCACGCAAAACAACAGGGAGTGCAAGCCCCCTCCATGAAAAACACGACCACACCATAACACCACCACCTCCAAATTTTACTCTAGGCACTACACACACTGGCAAATGATGTTCACCAGGCATCTGCCATAGCCACACCCTGCCATTGAATCGCCACATTGTGTACCGTGAGTCGTCATGCCTCACAACAATTTTCCACTGTTCAATCGTCTAATGTTTATGCTTCTTACACCAAGTGAGGCATCATTTGGCATTTACTGGCATAATGTGTGGCTTATGAGCAGCTGCTCGACCATGAAATCCAAGTTTTCTCACCTCCTGCCTGCCATAGCACTTGCAGTGAATCCTGATTCAATTTGGAATTTCTGTGTGATGGTCTGGATAAATGTCTGCCTATTACACATTACAATCCTCTTCAACTGTTGGCAGTCTCTCGTCAGTCAACAGACAAGGTTGGCCTGCACACTTTTGTGCTGTGCATGTCCCTTCACATTTCCACTTCACTATCACATTGGAAACAGTGGACCTAGGGATGTTTAATAGTGTGGAAATCTCTTGTACAGACATATGACACAAATGGCACCCAATCACCTGACTGAGTTCTGCGGAGTGCCCCATTCTGTTCTCTCAAGATGTCTAATGACTACTGAGGTCACTGATATGGAGTACATGGCGGTAGGTGGCAGCACAATGTACCTAATATGAAAAACGTATGACATTGGGGGTGTCCGGATACTTTTGATCACACAGTGTATATTTACATTTTTGTATTTTATTTTGCAGATAACATGAATCATGATTACACTGAATGCCACACAAAGGGAAAAGGATAATTTCTATTTGTTTTTATTTTTTTTTCCAAAGTAATGCTCAAAGCACGTGCTGTTACTTAGGATAGTTTTTGGAATGGCGTTTTTGATCCTTTGTAATTCTTTGTTTTTGTTATACAAATAAGTATTTACAACTGTATGTTTTCAGTATCTCTATCCTTTTTAATAAATACTATTTTGTTTTTAAAATGGTATCATAAGACCTAGTAAAAAACTGCAAATACTTGCATGTTGGTGGCCACATTTTCTAATCTATGAACTCTTTAAATGCTACTTTCACAGAAGTAGTATACTCACCTTTGAAATTTAATGAAGACTAGAAAGGAATATGCAAAAGGAAAATCTCTTACAATTAGAGAAAGATGTAAAAAAGGCAAATAAAAGTTGCATTAGATGTTGAAGTGCCAGAAAATGCTACTCTGTTAGAAAATACTGTAGAAGAAAAAGCTGTTGATAGGGACTTGCTGCTTCATAACATAAAGAGAAATTTATACTAAACTACAAAGAAGAAACAAATTCAGTTGTTAACTGTACCAGCATCACTGAATTGTTATTGGGAAAAATTCAAAATATTTTTCAAGTTCCTGATTACTTCTTGCAATAAGAATTGAATCTTTTTAAAAGAGCCAAACCTGGAAAGAGGAAAGTAGCTAAAACATGGAGGAACTGATTTAGTAATAACTTTTTACCAGGCTGATGAACAGTCTAAAGAGTTACCAAGTATAAAAGATGCTGAAAGCGCAGAAGAAAAACAGTATAAAAGAAAATGGTTGATTATTTATTTTATTGGGGGTCTTTCGTCTAAATTGGAAAATAACTTGTTCCATACACTTTTGTCACCGAATTTCAATCAAAATGTTACAGTATAAGACACCTAGAGACTCATCTTGTGTAAATATTACCACAGTATCGATGGACCTTAGTGAAAATAACTCTTTTACTAACCAGGACAAAGCCAAATGATACTATTGGACACTCCCATTCTGTTATAATTTACCTAAAAAATAAAGGTAAAATTTATTTAAATGTGTATGTTATATCTTATGACATGAAATATGACATCTGCATGGTTAACAACATTCAAGAAACTGTGACTGAATTCATCAAAGAAAAGATGAAGACGATTTCATTGATGGCTCTGTAGGTCAATAAAAAAATAAATTTAATTTTATAAACCCATGTATTCAACAACATGATTTTGCTATTTGTGCTGAGTGATCATTCTTTGCAATTAGCCACAGGAAAAAATGAGTGTGTTGGCGTAAGAGGGAGAGTTAAAAGATTAGCACAATAGGATTTTTTACAAAAAAACTCCTGGGAAATTGAATTCTATCTGCATTCTTTCCAGTTTTGTTATTTTACATCACCATAGTTTTAATTTATTGCTGAAGAATCTGTAAATCATGCACATTCTTACGTAATAGCGCGCTTTGCAAAACTTCAGACACTTATTGGAACCACAAGCTTAGATAATTTTAAGCCGCAAAACTTCAGAGACTTATAGGAACCACAAACTTAGATAATTTTAAGCCATTTGATTGTTTAGGGAATTTGGAAGCAAGGATGATTAGTACTTATGCAGAGCCCACCTTGAAATATAACTGAAAGAATAATTTGCATCTTTTGTGAGAGAAGAAAATGTGATCTCATCAACATATGTAGCTTGTAAATATTTCAGTCTGTGGTACTCTGCGATAATCATGTAACTAAATACAACAACACATAATGTTACCACACAATATACACCTGTTTCAGGACCTTTAGCACCATTTCTTTGGCCCAAACGAGAGGTTATTTGCATGGTCCTCAATCCTCATATGCTTGCTTTTGTTAAATGTCCTGAAACATTAACTGGAAGAACATACCAATTTTCAGGAATGTATATGCTCTATTCAGAAAAAAATTACTGTTATAAATTAATTCTACTGTGAGTAGTGCTGTTAAGAAAATTACGTTAGCTTGAGCTCATTTAAATTCTGTTATTGAATTTGAAGTTTACTCACTTAAATTTTCAGAAGTTCAAAATTCTACTACTCGGGGCACTTGAAAAATAGTTTCTTTTAGCTTCTCACAGAAAAAGACAAAAGAACAAAAATTCTATTAATTTTATTTTCCCAAGTGATAGCCCATGCTTTAAGAATTATTTGCACAAAAGTGATTACAATTTTCCCTTTGTGTCATATTCAGTGTGATGATGAGCCTTACTTTTTTGCAAAAGAAATATAAAATACAGAAAATGTAAGTTTATATTTCCTTTATGCTTTTACTTACAGGTATGAGATTTTTTTTTTTAATTTTATTTATTTTTCTCCTACGAACTGCACACTATAGAGCAAAGAATCTCCAAATATCACATTGTTTGGATGATACATAAAAAACTTTAACTTCAAAAGTTTGAAGTACCATATAATGGAAACAGAGAGGAATAAAATGTTAAAATTTGATAGATTATTACTACTTTTTCTTCTTATTATTTTTTCCTTCTGGTTGAATGGTTAAATCAACATGGAATGACCACAAAATAATATTATAAGGAGACATAAATATATACACAAGTATCATGAATGAAACCAGCAACAGTATCATAAACTTTCTTCTTAGTTTTAGCAAGTGGCAGTGGGTCAACAGTTCATCAAGATAGGGAATACTGTGTTCCACATGTGGAATATTATAGATTGTGATCATTTCTGCAAACTAATGAAAGTAAAAACTGTGTTGGGTAAGTCAACCAGACAGCAGACGTCCAGAAGATCTCTTTCAAAAACTGAAATTCAAAATTTTTGGAGAGTATTGCTAAACCAAAGCTGGGAAGAAATGTATACAGAAAATAACTTTGTGGATGCAAAATTATCTAAGTCCTCCACAAAATTTAAACTGAAGTTCAAGCAATCATTTCCAAAAACATCCACATCAACAGTGATTCCCATTAAAAACAAGAGGATAGTAGCAGGTATTGCAAAGTCCTCCCACACCATCTCAGTTCCATTAGAAAAGCCCATACTAAACACGAGTTCTTAAACAACTATCAAAGATATGAAAAGCTTTACAGAAAGGTGTTGCCCGCTGCAAAAAAGAAAATAACAAAGCAATATTTAATGCTAAAGATAAAAGCAAAGCAGTCTAGAAAGATGTAAAATAAGAAATGGGAAAAAACAGAAACTCAGTAACTTACAAATAAATGACAGAAGTAAGTTGATAAATGACCATAGAAACTAGCAAATTTTGCCAATGAATAGTGTTCAGGTATCACAGGGAAACTACAGCAAAAATTCCAAAAATCAAATGCTGTTCCAGTAAAAAGTTATGGTGAAACTACAACGCTGTTACTACCCACAACAGAGTACAAAGTCAGCAAAATATACAAAAATTAAAAAAAAAAAAAAAAAGAAAAAGGTGTCAGCAAGCGTATGATTTGTAAATGCCAATCAGTCTTCTTATACTTGGATCAGATAAACAAAGTGATTGACAATTAGACATTCAAAGGGGCAGTACTCTCAGTTCACTATTATCCACACCCCAAATATGGCCACAGCAATAGTTGTGCAATCCAGTATTGAATTCCTCAGGAAGGTTTTCCATTAACCTGTAGTACTGAGTTCATGTTGCAGGTCCATAATAGCTTTATTGCTGTGCTGCTCAATTTTGCTATTAGTTGCAGACATTCTTTTGCATATTACGAAAAAACTGTACAAAGAAACAAATCCTATGATAAAAAGAAATCATATTAGCAATCATAATTGTCATCTGTAGTGCAATGTGACAATAGTGAACAAAACAGAAGGTGCAATTAAGCTTGTTCTCTGGTTTCTTGTTACTATTGCAGCTTTTATGTAAACAATTAACTGCCACCCAAATTTGTTATTCTCATCTGAGTATAGAGAATGTATAGACAAGGTCCCGTTAACTGACATAATAAGTCAGTCTTTCAGCTCATGTAACTTTCCGGAATATTTAAGACAACAAGAGCTGCACCTCTACTTAGGAAAGTTGATGCAGAAGGTATCGGCCCATTTCTCAGCTGTCATCATTCTCAGAAATAATAGAATCTATTATGAAAGGCAGAAAAATGAATTACTTGAATGAATATAACATCCTCCAAGATGCACATTTCTGTTTCCAGAGTAGCAGAAGTACAGAATTAATAAAAGTGGTACTTGATGAACTATACAAAGATGAATCTGTCACAAGCATATTTTTTTTATCTATCAGCCTTCGATGCTGTTGACCGTAAAATTCTGTTAAAAAATAGAATCATTATGGATAAGGGGAATTGCCAATGAGTGAATGACTGCTTTCAATCATATCTGAAAAACGGAACACAAAGATAGAGATAGTGTGGGCTTCAAATAACGCCAGATTTTTTTTTGTATATTAATGTAGGAGTCCCCGAGAGCAGCTTTTGACAATCAGTATTGTTTTTAATATAGGGGGGGAAGCGAAATTTACACACTCGGGCTTCGCAGCACGATTCCTCACATGCCAGTGATAAAAAAATGTCTATCACAAAATTTCGGCCGGCGAGTACATCTGGCAGAAAAATGATGTTGAAAGAGTGGCAATCTGGCAACACTGAAACCACATGTATGGTAACTACCTCTGTCAGCAGTTGTTCTTCCTACTGTACAGTTGGTGCAGCAGATAGGATCTTGTGTTGCTATGCTGGAGGTCGATGGTTCGATCCTGGGTTGAAGCATATATTTTGTATTTGGTAAATGTAGTCCAGGTGGTACGGTATCTGACATCTTAATCGTCAACAGCGACCACAGCAGGTCTTCCAGAAAACATTTGCGCTTACATACTACAATCGTAGAAGTGGAAGATTGGTCAGCTTCGAAAGAAGCCCTTTCCATGACGTAGGTGAGAATTTATTTGCACCACTTCATCTTCTAGATGCAAAACAGGTTTTCTTTGTACCCTCCTCCAATGGTCCCATAGATTATCACCAACTATTGTTTTTGCCTCATTGATGTCTATTACCTTTCGTTAGGGCCTTATGTTATCAGTAGGACTAGCAATGCACTTTGTAAATAATGTCCAAACTCAGTTACTATTTGTATGTTTTATCACCATGATCCCACTAATTATACATTTCAGCATTGGGTCTGATAACTGCTTGCTGTTTAGTGTGTATCTCAATGCATTATTATTATTATTATTTTCGATGATTCCCATTTAAGAGAGCATTTGAACTTGAATTCCTTTATTATTAATTTTTATGTTTTTTCTGAGCCCAAATTTTCTTCATGTGTTCACTGTGTTGTTTCTTTCGCTCCGCTGTCCATTTGCATCCTGGTCCTTCTGTGTTGTGGTGTCAAATTTATGGTTGGTTGGTTTGGGGAAGGAGACCAGACAGCGTGGTCATCGGTCTCATCGGATTAGGGAAGGATGGGGAAGGAAGTCGGCCGTGCCCTTTCAGAGGAACCATCCCGGCATTTGCCTGGAGCGATTTAGGGAAATCACGGAAAACCTAAATCAGGATGGCCGGACGCGGGATTGAACCGTCGTCCTCCCGAATGCGTCAAATTTATGTTTTTTTGATGATGTTCCTGAATTCAGTTCTATTTTCTGCATCGTTTACTGTTGCATTATTATTATTATTATTATTCTATCAATATATTGTGGAAACATCACGTCTATTACCATTAGGGAAATAGGGTAATTCGAAACCGAACATTTTACAGTTAGCGGTGTCGGGATGAATCATGCAGAAGAATATCCGTCAGAGGGTTAATGCGCATTAGGTGGAACAGCATGCAGGACTGACGGCATGTTTATACTCTATGCGCTGTCCACCAGACAGAGACTGGTTGCGAGCAGAGTAACGTGCCTGTGACAGACTGCAATGTATATGCATACACGTATCAAATATTCTCACTGTAAACCTCTAAACCAGTGTGGCAGACGTATGATATACACAAATGATGAATATGTGGATATGCTTCTGGTCCTTGATGCATCTGATAACTGGGCTGGTGTTGTTGCTCGTGAACATGCTGCTAGATATCCTTGTTGATGCCATCCAGGTACAAATGTTTCATGATCTGGAGCTGCACCTTTGGGAGTCAGATTCTCTCCTTCCACCATCGCGTGACAGAGGTCTTCCACGGAGTGGCCATACTCCACCTACTGAGGAAGCTATACTGGAGTCATCCATCAAGAACCTCAGCAAAGTACATGTAGCGTAGCAAGGCGGCTAGCTGCATGTCTCGCAATGCACGGTCGTTAACGTGCTGCACGAGCAAGGGCTGCACCCCTATCATTATGCTTCCATGCAACACCTTGTAACATTATGTGATTGCCTTATCATTTTAAATCATTCACTAATCGAGCAGTCGCTCGGCAACAGCTACAGTTAGCAAATAATGTTGCGAGAATGTAAAAGGTGAGCGTCCTGTGACGTAACGTGTTTATTGTCGAACCGCTGTCAGAGATACATTGAGTTACTCACTTTGAAAACCGCGGCGCGAAAAACGGACAGAAGAAGAACACTTTTACACATTTTTTTTGGATGTACGAGATATTCTCGGTGAACAGTTACTCATTTTTCTCTTGTCTCTTGTAACTTGAGTCGAACGCGTATGTCTTGCCGCCGTATTATTATTGTTAAAAATATTATTATTTTAGTGTAAAGTAAAAGTGCAATACTAAAAGGGCAATGCTGCATAGCAGTAGATGTATTGTGCGACGTGTATGTGAAACGTCAAAGGAATTATTTTCATTACGAGAAGAGAAGTGCCAGTCAAAACGGCATCCATGTTAAATCCTTCATTGCAGTGTTAAGATCTATTAATTGCCATAAATTCAGAGTTAAATGGAGCTGTTGTATGGACTATTTATTTAGTATAGAATCTATGTCTCACTCCTTCATGAAGTTATTTAATTTTCTTTATGTTTCTGCCAAATAGAGAGTTCATAGTCACGAATTCTTTCGTCGAAATCGGACGGAAGTTGCATGCGGCGAAATATTTTCTCCGTGCCATATTCTACTGGTAAATACATGATAAAACTACGGTCCCTTGGAAAATTCATGTTGAGCTACCCAAAAATAATTATATTTTGAATAGGCATTTACTCTCCTCTGCAATGCAACTTCCGACTGATCAGACGATCCAACAAGAAACAGCCGCACACGGTCGGCGTTCGCAAATATATTTCCACCGCTGATTATAGCTACATGTTACAGCACAAAAGTAAACATATTGTTATAATTAGCGACTACGAACGGGGACATTTATAACTGTATATTTATGTATACACATTACGTAAACATATCGTTATAACTGGCGACCGAACAGAACAGCTACTCATTTTTCTCTTGTCTCTTGTAACTTGTAGGGTTCTTACAGAAACTGAACGATCCTATTCTGTTACTGAATTGGAAGCTCTTGCAGTAGTTTGGGCTTTCAAGAGATTCAACTACTACATCAATGGCAAGAAAATCAAAGTCTATTCTGATCATCAGGCTCTTAGTTTTCTTCTGACGTGTAAACTCCTACATCCTCGCTTAACGAGGTGGTGTCTTTTCTTACAGGAATATGACTTCGAAATAATCTATATAAAAGGCAAAGATAACATTATTGCGGATGCTCTATCTCGCATGCCTGAAGGCTCTTCGGACAGTACTGAACTTTTGGAACAAATGTCAAATTACAGAATTCTTTTGATGAAGGATCCAATACATCGGAAATATTTTCTTGATCTTTGTAACCAGACTCTCCAATTGCAGGAAACTGATCCAAAATGGAGAGGTGTGAAACAGATCATCGAAACTAATCCTACCCATCGCATGTGCAAACATTACAAATTGATAATCAAGTTCTTTTCCACCGAACATCATTGTCATCAGATAATTGACTAGTATGCATTCCACAGGAATATTTAGAACACTTACTCTGGTAAACACTTTGGTCGAGAAAAATGTAAGCGTAAAATAGCAAAGTACTGCTACATCCCTAACCCTCATAGCAGAATTCACAAACTCTAGAAACACTGTATCATTTGCCAAAAGGCAAAACCTTTTAATCTTTCGAATATACTGCCTCTGAATCGTATTATCACAGAGAAACCTAGGCAAACCCTAGGTATAGATTTGGCAGGACCCCTCCCACGAGGTCGTGGAGGACTAAGCTACCTTGTAGCTATCATTGATCTATTTACCAAACATTTGAGATTGTATGCTATGAGGTCTGCAACACTCAACTAATCATCAATCGTTTAGAACGTGATTACTTTCCTAGATTCGGAAAACCTGAATCAATTCTCTCAGACAATGGGTCTAACTTTGTCTGCAAAAGATGGAGACTTTTCCTTGCTAGTCATCAAATTAGGCAAATCCTTATGTTTAGACCGCAGTCGAACCCAACTGAGCGCGTGTTCAAGGAGTTTAATCGTTTCATTCGTACGTATATACCAAATTAGCAGATTCGCTGGGCTGACTTTGTGTCACCTTTCCAGGAAATTGTGAATAATCTACCACACCTGTCTACTGGTTTCACTCCGGGTGAGTTGATGTCTTCTGACCAAGAGAAAAATGAATGGGTCAATTCAATTGTGTAACAACACAAGCGCTAGTTTAGACGCCAGAATAAGACAAGCTCTAACAACGTTGACCACCCAAGCCAATTTACGCAAGAAGGCGTATGACAAACATATTAAGTAGGCGAAAAGGTATTGCTAAAAACACACTTTAAACCATCGTTGCTCTTACGCAAAAATCGAAAATGGCTAAGTCTTTTTGAGGGACCTCACGAGATCCTTCATATACCGCACACAGGTTATCATCTGATTTCTGATCCCGCAAATGGAAAAATAAAAGGGTTATACCATCACTCTGATCTTAAAAAGTATCATGCTATAAAATAAGTCAAAAGGAAAGCTTTACAATGGCAAGTGAAGGTTAGCCGCTAGTGACTAAGTGACAACTGATCTGACTTCGTTAAAAAAAATGGTTAGAATAAATTACACGACAGTGAGTCTATCTTGCTATACAGCAGAGAATTTAAAATATGTTATCTTGAGCCATAATTTAAGTACAGACAAGCTGATTAAAAAAAATCTTATTTGAAAAAGAAAGTAATCAACTCCAAGAACTCTAGTTTTAAGATTTGGTTTTAAGGAGATAATATTTAAGAGAGAAAAATGAAATATAAAGCGAAGGATGTGCCTCACAAGGCGGCTTCTGCGATATGAAATGTAAAAAAGTGAAAATAAAACATAGTATGTAAGAAATATTTTTTTAAGTCGAAGGAGCAATGATCGAGAAACGAAATTTATTTTCGTCAAGGACAAGGGTCGCTTGACAATTATTGGTTCCTGATCGCACTAAAAAGGACAACAAGTAACTAGTTTCTAAGTCAGCTATGTCTAGATAAGTTCTAATGTACAGAGAAATCTGGAACAGGTTCATCTCTGCATTAAAATAACGTAATGTTTACGAAGCATGTGAGATACAATGTAAGTACCAACATGACCACGAAAGCGCTATCCTTCAGCTAGATAAACAAAGTAGCATTAATTGTAATTGCAATACGCAGGTCAGATACATTCAAAGCCATAAGTGAAATAAATACTAAGAGCGTAAAGTGACAGGACAAAGCAATGATGACTTAAGGTCATGTATAGAGGTCAATGCAGTGTAGCGCAAGCAGGCGTCAAAGCGAGAATAAAATGACAATGAAACCGCCGGCAAAACAAAGCAGCTAGTTCTTAATTGCAGCGCGTACGCAGACGTACGGCGCAAAGGAAAATTAATTTCTAAGTCATAAGGAACAAGGAGTTGTTTGCTAGATTTCTTCTTCTATGTACTATTATATCAATGTCTTTCTTCTGAATTTGTGTAAATAAAGACATCAATGAGGCAAAAACAATAGTTGGTGATAATCTATGGGACCATTGGAGGAGGGTATAAAGAAAACCTGTTTTGCATCTAGAAGATGAAGTGGTGCAAATAAATTCTCACCTACGTCATGGAAAGGGCTTCTTTCGAAGCTGACCAATCTTCCACTTCTACGATTGTAGTATGTAAGTGCAAATGTTTTCTGGAAGACCTGCTGCGGTCGCTGTTGACGATTAAGATGTCATTAAGATGTCATTGAGATACACACTAAACAGCAAGCAGTTATCAGACCCAATGCTGAAATGTATAATTAGTGGGATCATGGTGATAAAACATACAAATAGTAACTGAGTTTGGACATTATTTACAAAGTGCCTATGCGCGTCCCGTAGACTTGACGTCACAGATTGAGAAATGCGGTTGACCTGGAAGGCTTGTTTGGCATACGATTTTCAAAAGGAAACGCGTGAACGAAATCGGGAAAAGCTAGTTTTGAAATGTCTTTATTTTTCCTTTTAAAGTCAATCCGAGACGCAAACCGAGATCGTGACAAGGAATTTGAATATTTTCTTGAATGGTGTTCTGTTCTCATGTGAGGGGGCGATCAAATGTGAATATCCTCACATCTAGTAAAAAGGAAATTTTTGTTGAAATGACAGTGATAACTTTAATGAATCTAATGAATAGAAAGAACGATTCAAATGAATTAGAATAATAATAATAATAATTGCAAACAGATCGGAGAAACTAATGTATTGTGACTGTGAACTAAAAGCATAATTAGTCTTAGAGAAAGATGATGAACAATGTAAAGCGAAATGTTAGGGAAATTACCAACAAAGCAACAGAAATTGAAGTGGACATGATTATCGAAGCTCTCAATTAGCAAGCTTCAAAGTAAGACAAACTATTTGATTATAAACTGTAAAAAATTTGTGTACATAGTAGTGTATAAGTGAAGGCTTAAAATGCTGTGGAAGTCTGCCACAGACACGAAACAATGCATCGTTGTTATAAGTAAGTGATAATTTCATTCACGATGATGATAAAAAGTGTTAAACGTGCAGATAGGCCGACGGACAGTGATAGTCCGGTTGTGTAACCGAAGGCGGTGATGTGATTACGTGCAGTGCATCGGAAATCAAGTGTGTTAAATGCTTTGCAAAGCGCGAGTGCTAGCCTACCTTAAAATCTTCAAAATCGGCTGGAAAATGTGGAGGCAGGGATGGTTTCAATGGAGTCTCTGTCCCCGGTAATCCTCGTCCCTCCGCACCAGCTCAGCAAACAACAAAATACCACAACACCATCGACACAACGTGTTCACTGAACCGTGCGCGGAAAAGCTGAAATACCGCGAGGAGGCTAGTGAGCGCCTCGAGTTGCGATTCAGTTCTAACAATCAGACTGTGTCAACGTCCAATGGCGCAACAAACGCGTTAAATGTACTAGCACAACATCCCGCTGCAGTTTGACGAAACGGACTTTCCATGAAAGCCGCTCCCAAAATAAAAGACTCTTATATGAGTTCACAACATATCACATACTATGCTAATGTTATATCCCGTGAATGAAATGCGAACAGCCAAACCACACGCGAATAGTGACAAAGTCGAATTCCTATGAATCCCAAGTCCTAAAATTAGATTTAAGCTTAGTTCTTAGACTAATGGGTATTTATATTTTTTGTTACATGTAATGTGTGTACCTAACGTGCGAGCGAGACTCGCCGACCAGAGCTGATGAAAAGTGTTCTACTCGGAGAACGCAAAGTAGCGATCCAACTTCTCAAGGGATAAGCTACACCTGGAGAAGAATCAAATTTTAACTTACCTGTCAAATACACAAACAATGAAAGCGTAAAAATCATGACAACTTGTGAGCAATGGAAAATGGACACGTGTGAGAAATTCCACGTGTGAGAATCATATGTAAATAAAAATGGACACGTGTGAGAAATTCCATGTGTGAGAATTATGTGTGTATAAAAAGATGAATGTCTATGTGTTTTCTTTCAGGAGCAAAGAGCCTATGAGCTCTGGACAATAACTTGAGGCCACAAAGGAGGTCGTTATGAACTCTGAAAAAAAAAAAGACTGTAATGAGCATAATGTATAACTTTGTAGATTTACTCTCTTAGTTTTTAAATTTTTTTGTGTATCTTTACCTTAAGAATTGCCTTAGTCACCATATTTGTGTAATCCTATTAATCAAATGATAGGAATACTGTGTTTGAACAATGTACATCTGTAAAGTACTCAATCCCATAATGTTAACGGCGACATGTGAATCATGGTAATCTCCTTGATTTACAAGATTCCCATGGAAGGCAATGTAACATTATGTAATTGCCTTATCATTTTAAATCATTCACTAATCGAGCAGTCGCTCGGCAACAGCTACAGTTAGCAAATAATGTTGCGAGAATGTAAAAGGTGAGCGTCCTGTGACGTAACGTGTTTATTGTCGAAGCGCCGTCAGAGATGCATTGAGTTACTTACTTTGAAAACCGCGGCGCGAAAAACTGACAGAAGAAGAACACTTTTACACATTTTTTTGGATGTACGAGATATTCTCGATGAACAGTTACTCATTTTTCTCTTGTCTCTTGTAACTTGTGTCGGACGCGCATGTCTTGCCGCCGTATTATTATTGTTAAAAATAATATTATTTTAATGTAAAGTAGAAGTGCAATACTAAAAGTGCAATACTGCACAGCAGTAGATTTATTGTGCGACGTGTATGTAAAAACGTCAAAGGAATTATTTTCATTACGAGAAGAGAAGTGCCAGTCAAAACGGCATCCATGTTAAACCCTTCATTGCAGTGTTAAGATCTATTAATTGCCATAAATTCAGAGTTAAATGGAGCTGTTGTATGGACTATTTATTTAGTATAGAATCTATGTCTCACTCCTTCATGAAGTTATTTAATTTTCTTTATGTTTCTGCCAAATAGAGAGTTCATAGTCACAAATTCTTTCGTCGAAATCGGACGGAAGTTGCATGCGGCGAAATATTTTCTCCGTGCCATATTCTACTGGTAAATACATGATAAAACTACGGTCCCTTGGAAAATTCATGTTGAGCTATCCAAAAATAATTATATTTTGAATAGGCGTTTACTCTCTTCTGCAATGCAACTTCCGACTGATCAGACGATCCAACAAGAAACAGCCGCACACGGTCGGCGTTCGCAAATATATTTCCACCGCTGATTATAGCTAGATGTTATAGCACAAAAGTAAACATATTGTTATAATTAGCGACTACGAACGGGGACATTTATAACTGTATGTTTATGTATACACAATATGTAAATATATCGTTATAACCTGCATCTTGCAGATCGCCATCAGCGGGTGCAATTCTGTGAATGGTTCCAACAACAACAGGAAGCCAACGATGACTTCGTGAACACCTTAATATGTTTGGATGAAGCAGCATTCAGTCATGAGGGTTTTTTCAATATGCACAATGCTCACCATTCGTGTGAGGATAACCTGCATGCCACTCGCGACCGTGGCTATCAAGTTCGCTTTGGTATCAGTGTCTAGGCTGTAAAATTGGGTGACAGCTGTTTGAGCCCATACATGTTGCCTGACCGATTGACTGCATGTAGGTATTGTGCAATTCGCTCAAACTACCTGACTGATGCACTGAAAGATGTTCCACTACATGTTTGGCTGAGAATATGGTTCCAACATGATGGTGCATCTCCACACTCTGGAATTAATGTGTGACGTTATTTGGACAGAACATTTCTAGGGAGATGGCTCAGACATGGTGGTCCACTGCATCCCATGTATGGCCACTGCATTCCCCTGGATGTCTTCCGGTGGGGACACCTGAAGGAGCACGTGTAGTCTACTTTGCCGACGAAGGTGGAAGAATTGGTAGCGCACGTTCATGCTGCTCTTGTTACTGTGGACGCAGCTTTGCTGTGAACGGTCCAGAGCTGTATGATCCGGCGGGTTGCGCAATGTTCGGACGTGCAAGGAGGTTGCTTTGAGGATCTGTTGTTCTCAGGACAATATATTCTGTTGCGATGGTCATGTGGTCATTAATATGGACATTATTAATGTCACTGCTTGCTAATGTGCTACATCTGAGTGCTCATATTAGATGTAGTATAAATGACAAGTAGATATTGTGTTATTGTACTGTGCTATCATTTTTAGCATCTCAAAATTGATATTGTTTTTGTAGTTATTCTGTCCTATGATAGGTCATTTGTTTCAACTGTCTCTTTCTTATTTGTCTAACCAGGTATTTGTTATGTTTAGCATTACATAATGTTGTAAATTTAGGATATAGTGACCTAAGAAATAGTGTTTATTACAATATGAAACGTCAGAATGAAATAAGCAAATAAAAAAATGCGCTCCCAACCCAGGATCGAAACCTCCACCTCCTGAATGCTAACCCAAACTCTATCCACTTTTTTTTGTTCGGTGCGGATGTCCCATGACATCCATTCAAGTTCAGTGTTGAGCCATTGACTCAGTTTTTTTATTGCAGAGGGCAGCTAACCATCCGACTGAACACGCTGAGCTACCGTGCCGGCTCCACTAGCCCAACTGTACAGCAGCTAGCAGTGGTAGTTACCATACATGTGGTTACAGTGTTGCCATATTGCTACTATTTAATGTCCTTTTGCTGCCTGATATACTCGCTGGACGTAATTTTGTGACAGACTTTTTTTTATCACTGGCACGTGAGGAGTCGCAGTGCAAAGCCTGAGTGAGCGAATTTCGCTTCACCATGTATATCTATGATTTTCCAGACATTTTTAAACATGGGGAGGGGAGAAATTTCTTTTTGTTAATGACAGCAACATTGCAATCGCAGGTAAAACTAGAACTCCAAGAAGAGACAGCAAATGGAACCTTAAAGGATGTTTATAATTGATCATTAAGCAGCAAACTTGTACTAAATGCAAAGAAAACAAACAGCATTAATTTATACTTTAAGAGTGAAAAAACTCTATGAAATTAAATGTGAGTGAAAATTTCACACGAAACAGCATTTTCTTCTTGGGAATAAAACTGCACAATAAATTGCCCATCCAGATTAAACAAACAATTAAAATCTGATTATTTACAAAACCAGGCAAAGCATACCACTTAAATTTATTTATTTACCCCCTGAGGATCATCTCTCATTGATATAGGAATTTTCATGGTAATACGATGATAATCAATAACTCAAAATATAAATGCACGCTCAGAATATATAACAGGGTGTATACAACCCGGGACAACCGGGAGATCCGGGAAGAACCCGGGAATTTTTTCATCCGGGAGAAAACCGGGAAAATCCCGGGATTTTTTTAGAATTACGGGAATTTTTCGTTGTTTTAGTTTTCAATCAAATTTTTGTAATTTTGACTGGTAAGAATCGATACTCTAAAAAAGGATATAACTGTATCCCGCTACTGCAGTTACGAGTGGGTTAATGCGCATGCGCAGTTGAGTGGCGTATAAGTAGTACGTTCTCCCGTTTCTGGCTACAGAAATGTTGCTGTTAGCTGTGTAAGCAGTCGCAGCAAGCAACTAGACGCAACCGGGAAAATTTTACTGGCGCGCTCAAGGTGCCAGATTCACGCATGCGCAGCGGGCCCGGATATATGAGGGTGGGTGGGGGGTGCGAAAAATTCATATTCTTGAGCAGAAAAAACCTTGTTTCACAAAGCGCCTGGCATCCAGCGCACGTTGGTCTATCAATTACTCATATGATTTTGATGCGCATCCCAGTTGGTTTTTGAACACACTCGGTAAGTTGATTTCTGAATGAAACATAAGCCGCGCGGGGTAGGCGTGCAGTTTAGGGCGACTTGTCACGGTTCACGCGGCACCCCCCGTCGGATGTTCGAATCCTCCCTCGGGCATGTGTGTATGTGCTGTCGATAGCGTAAGTTAGTTTAAGTTAGATTAAGTAGTGTGTAGGCCTAGGGACCGATGACATCAGCAGTTTGGTCCAATTCTGTAAAAAAAAAAAAAAAAAAATCATAAGTTGATATTTGAATGCGTGTAAAGTGTACGTGACGTCTCTGTCAGGGGAATCCTCGTCGCATCTAAAAATAAACTTCCCTGCAGGCAAAAGGGGACCGGGCTATACAATCGGAGCGGAGTAAAGTCGAGCAAATGAACGCCAATCGCTGTCAGATTATGTTGTTGATTGGGTTTGTGAATGACCATCGTTGTTATAATTACTAGGGAAATCCATAGATTCAGACTACCAAAGTGGAAATAAACGACTAACAGGAATAACAGGTAAGAAAGATTACGTATTATCTTCTCGGTGTATCCAGGAAAAGGTTTGATGCAGCTCTCCATGCTACCCTATCCTGTGCAAGTTTCATCATCTCCCAGTACCTACTGCAACCAACATCCTTCTGAATCTGCTTAGTGTATTCATCTCTTGGTCTCCCTCTATGATTTTTACCCTCCACGCTGCCTTCCAATGCTAAATTTGTGATCCCTTGATGCCTCAGAACATGTCCTACCAACCGGTCCCTTCTTCTCGTCAAGTTGTGCCACAAGTTCCTCTTCTCCCCAATTCCATTCAATACCTCCTCATTAGTTATGTGATCTACCCATCTAATCTTCAGCATTCTTCTGTAGCACCACATTTCGAAAACTTCTATTCTCTTCCTGTCCAAACTATTTATCGTCCATGTTTCACTTCCATACATGGCTACACTCCATACAAACACTTTCAGAAACGACTTCCTGACACTTAAATCTACACTCGATGTTAACAAATTTCTCTTCTTCAAAAACGCTTTTCTTGCCATTGCCAGTCTACATTTTATGTCTTCTCTACTTCGACCATCATCAGTTATTTTGCTCCCCAAATAGCAAAACTCCTTTACTAATTTAAGTGTCTCATTTCCTAATCTAATTCCCTCAGCATCACCCGATTTAATTCGACTACATTCCATTATCCTCGTTTTGCTTTTGTTGATGTTCATCTTATATCCTCCTTTCAAGACACTGTCCATTCCGTTCAACTGCTCTTCCAAGTCCTTTGCTGTCTCTGGCAGAATTACAATGTCATCGCCGAACCTCAAAGTTTTTATTTCTTCTTCATGGATTTTAATACCTACTCCGAACTTTTCTTTTGTTTCCTTTATTGCTTGCTCAATATACAGATCGAATAACATCGGGGAGAGGCTACAACCCTGTCTCACTCCTTTCCCAACCACTGCTTCCCTTTCATGCCGCTCGACTCTTATAACTGCCATCTGGTTTCTGTACAAATTGTAAATAGCCTTTCGCTCCCTGTATTTTACCCCTGCCACCTTTAGAATTTGAAAGAGAGTATTCCAGTCAACATTGTCAAAAGCTTTCTCTAAGTCTACAAATGCTAGAAACGTAGGTTTGCCTTTCCTTAATCTTTCTTCTAAGATAAGTCGTAAGGTCAGTATTGCCTCACGTGTTCCAATATTTCTACGGAATCCAAACTTATCTTCCCCGTGGTCGGCTTCTACCAGTTTTTCCATTCGCCTGTAAAGAATTCGCGTTAGTATTTTGCAGCTGTGACTTATTAAACTGATAGTTCGGTAATTTTCACATCTGTAAACACCTGCTTTCTTTGGGATTGGAATTATTATATTCTTCTTGAAGTCTGAGGGTACTTGGCCTGTCTCATACATCTTGCTCACCGGATGGTAGAGTTTTGTCAGGACTGGCTCTCCCAAGTCTACCAGTAGCTCTAATGGAATATTGTCTACTTCTGGGGCCTTGTTTCGACTTAGGTCTTTCAGTGCTCTGTCAAACTTTTCACGCAGTATCATATCTCCAATTTCATCTTCACCTACATCCTCTTCCATTTCCATAATATTGTCCTCAAGTACATCGCCCTTATATAGACCCTCTATATACTCCTTCCACCTTTCCGCTTTCCCTTCTTTGGTTAGAACTGGGTTCCCATCTGAGCTCTTGATGTTCATACAAGTGGTTCTCTTTTCTCCAAAGGTCTCTTTAATTTTCCTGTAGGCAGTATCTATCTTACCCCTAGTGAGATAAGCCTCTACATCCTTACATTTGTCCTCTAGCCATCCCTGCTTAGCCATTTTGCACTTCCTGTCGATCTCATTTTTGAGACGTTTGTATTCCTTTTTGCCTGCTTCACTTACTGCATTTTTGTATTTTCTCCTTTCATCAATTAAATTCAATATTTTTTCGGTTACCCCAGGGTTTCTACTAGCCCTCATCTTTTTACCTACTTGATCCTCTGCTGCCTTCACTACTTCATCCCTCAAAGCTACCCATTCTTCTTCTACTGTACTTCTTTCCCCCACTGCTGTCAATTGTTCCCTTATGCTCTCCCTGAAACTCTGTACAACGTCTGGTTTACTCAGTTTATCCAGGTCCCATCTTCTTAAATTCCCACCTTTTTGCAGTTTCTTCAATTTTAATCGGCAGTTCATAACCAAAAGATTGTGGTCAGAGTCCACATCTGCCCCTGGAAATGTCTTATAATTTAAAACCTGGTTCCTAAATCTCTGTCTTACCATTATATAATCTATCTGATACCTTTTAGTATCTCCGGGATTCTTCCATGTATACAACCTTCCTTTATGATTCTTGAACCAAGTGTTAGCTATGATTAAGTTATGCTCTGTGCAAAATTCTAACAGAGGGCTTCCTCTTTCATTTCTTAGCCCCAATCCATATTCACCTACTGTTTCCTTCTCTCCCTTTTCCTACACTCGAATTCCAGTCACCCATGACTATTAAATTTTCGTTCCCCTTCACTACCTGAATAATTTCTTTTATCTCATCATACGTTTCATCAATTTCTTCATCATCTGCAGAGCTAGTTGGCATATAAACTTGTACTACTGTAGTAGGCGTGGGCTTCGTGTCTATCTTGGCCATAATAATGCGTTCACTATGCTGTTTGTAGTAGCTTACCCATACTCTTATTTTTTTATTCATTATTAAACTTACTCCTGCATTACCCCTATTTGATTTTGTATTTATAACCCTGTATTCACCTGACCAAAAGTCTTTTTCCTCCTGCCACCGAACTTCACTAATTCCCACTATATATAACTTTAACCTATCCATTTCCCTTTTTAAATTTTCTAACCTACCTGCCCTATTAAGGGATCTGACATTCCACGCTCCGATCCGTAGAACATCAGTTTTCTTTCTCCTGATAACAACGTCCTCTTGAGTAGTCCCCGCCCGGAGATCTGAATGGGGGACTATTTTACCTACGGAATATTTTATCCAAGGGGACGCCATCATCATTTAACCACACAGTAAAGCTGCATGCCCTCGGGAAAAATTACAGCTGTAGTTTCCCCTTGCTTTCAGCCGTTCGCAGTACCAGCACAGCAAGGCCATTTTCGTTATTGTTACAAGGCCAGATCAGTCAATCATCCAGACTGTTGCCCCTGCAACTACTGAAAAGGCTGCTGCCCCTCTTCAGGAACCACCCGTTTGTCTGGCCTCTCAACAGATACCCCTCCGTTGTGGTTGCACCTACGGTACGGCCATCTGTATCGCTGAGGCAGGCAAGCCTCCCCACCAACGGCAAGGCCCATGGTTCATGGTGGAGGGGGAGGGGGGGGGGGAGAATTATATTCTGTCGTATTATAAAAATGACGATTTGTGCCAAAACAGTCTCATTTATTTGGTGTGTGTTACAATTTCTGCAGTGTTAGAAAGGACTATTTTGTTTTATGTAGCAGTTAGTGACCAAACAGACGTAATCAGATCGAGAAACCACACCGGCCTTGGGTACTATTCGTATTAACAACTTACGCAGTATTAGACAGTGATATTTCGATTTTCTATGTAGCAAAACGTTTGACGAAGTTTGATGAGGTAATAGAGTCTTTCAGAGAAAGGAAATCACGCCATGTAAAGCTATAGCAAGATTAGAGAGAAAACAATGCTAGAAGCTAAGGATTGAGGAAATGGGTACTGTATTGCTTCTCTCATTTTACTTATTTTATGTATCCTATATTTAATTTTATGTCACCCAGAACAGAAAGTTATTGACTAATATGCAATAAAGAGCGCAAATTTTCTGAAGAGTTTTTGTTCTCCTGACTGCAAATAATACCATCCAGTATTAATTGCGAGATTTTTTTTTTTTTTTCTGAGGGGCAGGATGTCAAACCGGGCGACTGCGCGAGCAGGAGAGGCACCACAGGACATTTTAATTTCCACTGTGATGAATATAGTTCGATCGCATTCAGTAAGAAATATACACGTTTCAGCTCCACGGAGCGAAATACAGTGACGTGCGATAGGAGAATGCTGTGTGAAGTGGGGTGGCACTGCACTCTAGTACAGTTAAGACCAAATAACATGTCTTACATTTCGTCGAACATATATGTTTTATGTATCAGACTCTCCAGAAAGATGTGCGCTACAAAATGAACATATTTTTGAAAATGCGATTTTTTTCAAATTTTTGACGCCGTATCTCAAACGCTCGATGGAGTGAGCTGAGCTGGGGAAGGGGGCATCGCCACTATCTTAGTATCGCCCCGGTTCGGAAATATTGAGTTATAGTGGGGAAGTGTGTAGTCTCCACGTGACCCGTGTTTACAATTAGTGATTTTGCTGTTTCCTCTCCGTTTACTGCTCTCACTCCAACAAAATGGATTTCTGTGACCGGGAACTATCAAGTGAATTAAAATGCATTCACATAATTACGGAAGGCTAATATTCGTTATTAGTTCCAGATTTTATTTTATTTCTACTTTTCTGACAGCCATGCATTAATCGCTTTGTAGAACAATGAAGTTATTTTTGTCGGTTTGCTAAATAAATTTGGTTTTTATTAATCTTTTACGCTGAGGCAGTCAATGTGTTTGAAACAAAGTGTTTAGTTCCACACTATTGGTTAATTTCAACTGCTCGCTGCATTTCAAGTGCATGTTTTCATCTTCTAGCACGTACGGCAATATGCCATAATAAAGAATAAAAAATGAGTTAATACAGTACTGGTACTCCAAGAAAATTTACATCCCGAAACCCAACTGAAAAGCTTAATATCAGCTCGAGGCCTACTTCATTGGGAATCTGGACATACGATTGTGCTCTTGCGGGAAAATATTGCGAATGATGGTTTGAAGAGCGTTACTTTTAAAGTAAATTTCCTTTTACGCAAGTTGAACTATGTGCGAGAATGTACGATGAATTTCTTGAATCGTAGAGCGTTTGATGACGAGCCATTTAGATGTATTTCGAGCCTAGAAGGTCATACATGTCGTTATTATGAGCAAATTGATGTAGTGCTCCGAGAGACAAGTCACTGGACTCGGCTAAAAATTTTGCTGGCACATTTGTGTGATGTAAAAAAGTGTAAAACGCGCAAAAAATATCAACATTATATGTGAAAGCTTAGCTTCTCTTGCAGCTTATTAACCTTAGAGACCAATGTTATATGTGAAAGCTTTTCTTTTCTTGTAACAACACTATGTATATTAATTTAAAACGTTAACTTTTCCTGTTTGTGTATCCGCGCTACTTAACACTGGTGTTGCTATTAGCTGACTACATCACGTGGCCTGTGGTCTGAATATCCGCTGTCATCGGCTGGCGGGATCTCGTGACATGAGCTATGACTGGCTTACAAAAGCGCATTGCAATCTCGATAACAATGGTTTGGAAGGTAACATGCAGTGTTTGGTGGAATTCAAATTTACACTTCCGCAATACGAAAATATGCAGCGTACACGTTGCTGCACATCAAAAATCTTTCCAAAAGGAGTTTTCTTCCCTGAGTTTCGTTTTCTAAAGTGCCGGGAAATTCTACGCCCGTGTATAAAAACATAGCCATTCAAAGGATTGATAAGTTTTGCAGTTCCGAGGGAAAATATACCGTCACTTAATAACATGGAAAAAGTGTGTTTTCATCTGGGAGAAAGTGTATTTTTAACGGGGAAATCCGGAAAAAATCCGGGAATTTTTTTTCCTTGTCCACGTATACACCCTGTATAAGTACGATTTATTAGGATAAGATGGGTCATTGACTGTGACTTCCACACAGAAACCATCCTGACATATGCCTGAAATGATTTAGGAAAATCACAGTACACCTAAATAAGGATGGCTGGGCAGAGCAAATTCCATCCTCCCAAATATGTCAGTATCTTAGTAGCTGCACTCCCTCATTCGGTTGATCTTAAGTGTATAATGTTCTGACCCTGACACGTGATTTTCTTGAAAAAGCATTTCATCATGATTAAGTACTGTATTGTGTCAGGTTGTTGTAGTTGTCCCATTTTATTATTAACCTGTATTCTGAGCCATCTAAGTACACTACTGGCCATTAAAACTGCTACACCAAGAAGAAATGCAGATGATAAACGGGTATTCATTGGACAAATATCTTACACTAGAACTGACATGTGATTACATTTTCACGCAATTTGGGTGCACAGATCCTGAGAAATCAGTACCCAGAACAACCACCTCTGCCCGTAATAACGGCCTTGATACGCCTGGGCATTGAGTCAAACAGAGCTTGGATGGTGTGTACAGGTACAGCTATCTATGCAGCTTCAACACGATACCACAGTTCATCAAGAGTAGTGACTGGCGTATTCTGATGAGCCAGTTGCTCAGCCACCATTGACCAGACATTTTCAATTGGTAAGAGATCTGGAGAATGTGCTGGCCAGGGCAGCAGTCGAACATTTTCTGTATCTAGGACCTGCAACTTGCAGTCGTGCATTATCCTATTGAAATGTAGGGTTTCGCAGGGATCGAATGAAGGGTAGAGCCACGGGTCGTAACACATCTGAAGTGTAACGTCCACTGTTCAAAATGCCATCAGTGCGAACAAGAAGTGACCGAGACGTGTAATCAATGGCACCCCATACCATCACGCCGGGTTATACGCCAGTATGGCGATGACGAATACACACTTCCAATGTGCGTTCACCGCGATGTCGTCAAACACGGATGTGATCATTATAATGCTGTAAACATAACCTGGATTCATCTGAAAAAATGACGTTTTGCCATTCGTGCACCCAGGTTCGACGTTGAGTACACCATCGCAGGCGCTCCTGTGTGTGACGCAGCGTCAAGGGTAACTGCAGCCATTGTCTCCGAGCTGATAGTCCATGCTGCTGCAAATGCCGACGAACTGTTCGTGCAAATAGTTGTTGTCTTGCAAACGTCGCCATCTGTTGACTCAGGGATCGAGACGTGGCTGCACGATCCGTTACAGTCATGCGGATAAGATGCCTGTCATCTTGACTGCTAGTGATACGAGGTCGTTGGACTCCAGCACGGCGTTCCGTATTACCCTCCTGAACTCACCGATTCCATATTCTGCTAACAGTCATTGGATCTCGACCAACGCGAGCAGCAATGTCGCGATACGATAAACCGCAGTCACGATAGGCTACAAGCCGACCTTTATCAAAGTCGGAAACGTGATAGTACGCATTTCTCCTCCTTACACGAGGCATCACAACAGCGTTTCACCAGGCAACGCCGGTCAACTGCTGTTTGTGTGTGAGAAATCGGTTGGAAACTTTCGTCATGTCAGCAGGATGTAGGTGTCGCCACCGGCGCCAACCTTGTGTGAATGCTCTGAAAAGCTCATCATTTGCATATCACAGCATCTTCTTCCTGTGGGTTAAATTTCGCGTCTGTAGCACGTTATCTTCATGGTGTAGCAATTTTAATGGCCATTAGTGTAATTTTTAGTTATGAAGAATGCTTTAGCGGTGTTTTTAAATAGATGTATTTCAGTGATCTTACAAGATTCCTTGGGCAATTTATTATAAATTTTATTCCATGATGGAAAATGTTGAGTGTTTTTCAAGTCCAAACTGGCTGCTGTGTGATGATTATGTATAGATGTATTGTGAAATACTTAGTAATGTTTTCCCTGATATGCACAGCAGATTTGTAGATGTGGCCATTTGGTGCACTAAGGATAGCCATTTTTTTTAAATAGTCTTGAGAATGAGCCAAACAACTACCAATTCTTATGGCGCTACCAATTCTTCTGGCCCTTTTCTACAACTTAAAAGTTGTGTCCATGGTTTGTGCCTTTGACCCACAGAAAAGAAGCCGCAAAGTAAGAACTGAGTGTTTGCCAGAATAGTATGTCACCACAAGACATTAGCTCTATTACGTTGTTGTGTATGTTCGAAGCATTTTGTTTTGCATGTGTGGTATTATGGTTGCTTTTGTTTTATTTATTGATTATCATTTTTTTATTTGTGATTCACCGTTGCTATTTGAGTTCACATATTGTCATTTTCTCATTTGGAGTTAGTGAGTGGAGCTGTGAACACTAGAAAATGGAATGCAAAGTGGAGAAACTGGAACATTTGTGATATATTCTTCTGTCTGGGTTCCACAGAGGGGTTACAACAGTGGAGGCAGCCAAAAACATTTGCACCACGTCTGGAGATAATGTCGTTGGATAGAGCATGGTAAGAAAATGGTTTTTTCACTTTAAGGCGGTTCGTTTTGACAGTGACTCTCCAAGGTCAGGAAGACTTTTGAGGTTTGATGAAGATCGCTTAAATGCATTAATCCACAATGATAACGTCAGTGTACTCGAGAACTGGCAAATGTGATGAACTGTGATCAGTCCACCAACGTGCGACATTTGTGTGCAATGAGGGAGGTTCAAAAATTATGTGTATGAGTACCACATGCTCTAAAGGCAAAATCTCAAAAATCAGTGGGTGGCCATATGTGTATCTCTGCTTCCTCATCATCAACTGACCCATGAACAACACCAATCGTTCCTATCATGTATTGTTAATGGTGATGAGAAGTAGTGTCTTTATGCCAACTTAAGGAAAATAAATGAAAGGTTAAGCATAAAGAAAGCAGCAACTCCCCATAACAAGACCTGTGCACATCTACAATAGATGCACCTGGTGGAACAGCAATGGTGTGGAGTAGCAGGAATTGCTACTCCGAGATGTACCCATCGCCGCTGACATTTATTGGCAATAACTAAGACATCCTGCAGAAGCAATCCAAGAATAACAACCATAAATACTGTGTGAAGTGATGCTACTCCACAATAATGCCCATCCGTATTCTGCTACACTGACAAAAAACACCATACACGAGTTGGGTTGGGAATACATTCCACGCCTACCTTATTCACCTGATCTTGTACCCTCAGATTTTCACCTTTTCCTCTCTCCATTAAACAGCCTTCAAGAAACTTCCTTTCTGGATGAAAATGCAGTCCAAACATGACTCAACAATTTCTTCTCAAAACTACAGTCGCAGAATCAAAAAGTTACCCCAGTGAATCATCTGCCATCAACAAAGAAAACTTTTTCTCCATATCTTAAACTATCTGGAAAATCATTGATATAGTGGTGTCCTTCCTAAGAGTTATTAGGTGCATTTTCTCAGGTGTTTCAGCAGTTATTTGCAATTTCTTTTTCGCACTGTGTTTCTGGATTGAGCAGAAACAAATGCTGCTCATCATGTCTTTCATATGACTCACGGTGTACATGCAAAGTGTCGGTTTGCTTCCCATTGGAAACAAAATGATTTTTAAAACATTATACATGACCATTCAACAGAGTGGTTCCAAATTAGCTGAGTGTGCTATTTGTTTTACTGCTATATATTAACATGGAAGTACCATGAAAAAAGATGGCGTCGCGTGTAGAGGTGTGTATAAATAGTTCCACGGAAAACGGCTACATATCGAGTGCAAATTGTATAAAGTGCACTAACTACATCGCGAAAGATATCAGGTTATGTGCAGTATCGCAAAAATGGATTCATGCAAAGTGATCCGCGGGAACGGAAGAATGGGACCCGAAATGTGACTGTGGCAGGGAATGCTGCGATCTACTAACGGTAGCTTTGTCGAGATCCAATAACTGCATAGAAGAAAGTGTTACTGCATCGCTTCAGCAAGACCTTGTGCTTGCAAATCGTTACGTAAATAATTTAGAGGAATTGATAAAGCAACGGAAAGATGACGATTTAAAAAACGAGTGTAATGAAAACATACCGGCAATTTTCGTTTCAAACAAAACTTCTACTCGCAGTGAACGAAATATTTCTGACGGTATGAAATCGTCAGTAAATAGAGTGCAAAGAAAATCTGGTAATAAAGACACGACAGGACGAAATGTGAACTCAAAAAATAAGACAAGTGAAAGTGAATCTAGATCATCTGCGTGTTCTAACGAGAGAAATGTTTCTTCAAAGTGTACTATAAAACCAACGGAACGAGGGCACTTGGAGAACAACAAATATCAAGTCTGTGTATTAGGTGACAGTCATGCAAAGGGTGTGGCACAAATAATAAATGATCGGCAGTCCCAATTTAGAGTAACAGGCATTGTCAAACCTGGCACTCCCCTTAATGAAATAGTAAATAATTGTGAAAACTTAGTTAAGACTGGAACATGTTGTGTGCTAATAGGTTGGAGCAAATGACATATACAAAAATGAAAGCCAACTAGCGACAAGGACACTTCAAACAACTGTAAAAAAGCTGTTAGATCTAAATTTAAAGGTTCTCGTTGTAACTGTGCCACATAGACATGATCTAATCGAGGAATCATGTGCAAACAAAGAAAGAACGTCAACAAATAATAAATTTAGGACGATCTGCTGTGCTTTTAAGTGTGCAACTTTTGTGGATGCAAACAGCTCAGAGAGAAATCATGTCACGAAGCATGGATAACACAGGAACTATTATGGAAAATAGATGATGGGTGAAAAGATATTAGAAGAAATAAGCCGTATATCAATAGAAAAGTTCCCTAAAATCCCACTTCAAATGAGGGCAGAAGCAGAAGAAATGAAAACCTTAACAAGAGCGACATTTGCTGAAGCACTAAAAACATCAACACCTGCTATAGTTAATATTAAAATGTCATCATCTGCCACAGCTAGTATAAACAATCAATCAGCATCATCCATTTCAAGTAGGAAAAGTAACAGAAACAAGAAACATGTGGTACAACAGGATTTTTGGTATCTGGCCTTAATGAAAAAGTTAACAGTGTTAAACGGAAGGAGAAATACCTTCGGTGCTCACTCCCCTGTTCTAAAGATTATGACTCTAAATGTGCAGTGCCTCAAGAACAAATATTGTGAACTCGAAGTAGCAGTAAGTAACACCCAACCTGATGTCTTGTGTATTACTGAACACTGGTGTAAGGACCATTAAATCAGTAGTACTCATTTT
Source organism: Schistocerca americana (assembly GCF_021461395.2). NCBI lineage: Eukaryota > Metazoa > Arthropoda > Insecta > Orthoptera > Acrididae > Schistocerca > Schistocerca americana. Next base: position 260,503,637 of record NC_060126.1, read on the forward strand.
AATCCATTTAAACTGGCAAATCATTATAGTAGGAAAACTGCAAAAGGTGGTGGAGTTGATATTTACCTTAGACAAGAGTTAGAATTTAAAAAGATATGTGAAGCAGAGAACTTAAGTATTGAAAAGCTTTTTAAGCGGGTGCTGTCAAGCTATATGGTCTGATGAAAAATGTCATAGTCATAACAGTGTATAGGTCACCATGTGGAAACATAGAAGTCTTTTTTGATAAATTAGAATTGTTGCTAAATACTTTTTACAAAAAAGAAACTGTGATTATTCTTTGTGGTGATTTCAACATTAATCTTCTAGTTGAAAGTCAACAAGAAAGGCAATTTTTGGACATATTAAAGAGTTTCAACATGTCACCACTCATAAACAATTCAACTAGAATAACAAACACCTCCAATAGCCTCATAGATAACATTTTATCAAATATGTCAACAACTGACATAAAAGTAACAAAACATAGATTTAGGATTGTATGACCACAATGCTCTCACCATTGAAATCCCTTTAAGGTCATAGGAAGATAAAGGTATAAATAATATTTACAAAAGAAACTTCTCTGTGGACAGCTGTCATCAGTTCATAAGTATCTTAGAAAATGAAAATTGGTTAGATGTCATGAAACAAACAAGTACAGATGAGGCATATAGCGTATTTCCATCGATTTATATGATGGACTTTGAGATTTTTCCAAAGAAACTAACCGGAATCAAGTCTACTGGACACATAAAGTCAAATTCTCGGATGACTCTTGGCATTAAGAAATCATGTGAAAACATAAAAGAAACTGAATTAAAAGAATGTATGGGAAATCTTATGGGACTTAACTGCTAAGGTCATCAGTCCCTAAGCTTACACACTATTTAAGGGGCTCCCGAACGCCCTATACTTGCAATGTTAAAATAACGCTTATAAATTACATCTTTCCTCACAAAGTATTTGAGGTAGGAAGTTGAACTTTTTACAGATTATTTATTGGAATATGGGCTACAACTTAACACAGGGATTTTACAAAATTTTAGTTCAGTTATTAAAGATGATTTTTTTTCAATTGTAATGAAAATTCACAACATTTTTTTGCAATTTTTTATTTATATATTCAAAAATATACACTTTTTCGGAAAAAGGCTGTGTTAAATTATGCAGAAGGTACTGTGTAACATTTACTGAAAGTTTGAAAGAAATATGTTTGGAAGATCCTTAGAAAACATGCAATTAGTATGAGAAAATAAAAGTTTTGGGAATCGAGCGACAAAGATTGGATTAACTTTTTAGTGCATTCCAGGTCCATAGGATGGATTATCTTCATCCTCTGCAAACTCCTCCTCCAGCTTCCTCTTGTTCCTCCTCCTGTTTACTCTTGCTTGTATTTCTAGACTCTTTACAGCCCTGTCTGCAGCCCGAAGGCATTCCTTGTCTAAAGCAAGCACCGCTCGTACCATGTTAGAACCTATCTTCATTCCCATATTTCTAAATACCTTGCACCTTACAATGTTGCCATCATTGAAAGTCGCAACAGCATCATACACGCCAAAGTGAAGTGTTTCTATTCCAACAAATACAGTCTTGGGGATTCTCGACCATATAACACTATTTACACTTTCATTGGGGTTTTGAGTTTTTCCGTGAATACACTTTTTCAACAGTTCAGGTGCTGCTAAGTCTATGAAAATAGGTTTTATCACCTCCATTATTGCATGAGGCAGACTATGCTTATGAGTGTACACTTCACCAGTTAGCAATCCTTTGTTATATTTACACCAACTGTCTTCTTCTTTGGGACACAAGCTATGTTGGGAATTTTCATCGGTTGAAGAAGTATGAAAAACAAGAGCCCAAACAGCCTTCTTCATTTCGTCGACACTTTGTGTATTTTGCCTAATAGCCATTCCATAATAGCTCTGTATTTTGTCAATTACACTGTCAGTTAACCTTCCCTTCCCATCCAACCCTTTACCATCACTGAGTTTTTGTTTTTTGTACGAAGCTTTCAGTCGCCGAAGTCTTGTTCCCATTCGCTTCTGTACGTGTCCAATACACTCAAATTTCTGAACTACAACATCATCACCATAGGGCTTCAGTCCTTGAACATGTTTGAAACTTTTAGAATCACCGTCACCAAGGTAATTAACATATCGCACTTTATCACATGCCTCAGAACGCTGGAATATACTGGCAACACCAGCCACTTCCATTCCTCCACTACTGACACTATAGTTAGCTTTGCAATTATTTTCATGTGTACCTTTATATTTTTGTGGACATCTACAATACTTTGATATTACTGCTACATCTCAAACATTCCATGTATACATACTGGTGGCAGATACTACACCATGAAGAGATGTGTGTCCCCGTTTATGCCAGGTATCATCGAACGCTGCAGTCAAATCTCTGTTACCATTATTTTCCATTACTGCCTCTTCCACAGCGTTCTTCATAGATTCTATACAGACATCTTCTACTTTAGACCCTATTAATTTATTATAGGTCGTAAACTTGGTTGGGGGATTTGGAAGATTCATGATTCCACAGAAAATTGCACCTGCAGTAGCACCCTTACCAACTGAACGCAAGGAATAAACAAATCTAATGTTGTGTTCGTAGATTTTGCTACCATTTTCTTCAGTTGCAGTTACTGCAACACTGTTCCAAAAGGTGGTCATGTATGAACACTTATCACATTTCAGTTGTATTTCACTAGCAAGTCCTACGTGCTTTATTATGGAGAGTTCCAGACCAACTTCACTACAATGAATACATCTTACACAGTTTGAAAAAATTCCTTTGAGAACCGACATATCAAATATTTCATTCACATCCGATTCGCCCATAAAACATTCATAGTTTTCACTCATTGAACCAAGCTTCTTCTGTGAAGTATTTTCTTTCCCACTTTGACTGCTATGGGCAGGTGTACTTGAGAGGTTAGGTTCACTCACTTGGTTATCGTCTTTATTGTTTACAGTAATAACACATACCTTTGGCTTCCCAACATTTCTCCTTTTCTTAAAAGCCTTCAGAAGATTTCTAATAACTTTACTTTTACTCATTATTATACTTCAACAAAACAGAGACTCAAGAAACAGAATTAATTACGAATATTTTCGAGATAACGACAGAGTAAATAAATATGAAACAATCGACAATCACACCAGCGATATATATTGAACCATCACAGGTTAGCCACAACACATACTTTATCTCACATCACTAAAATGTACCTGATGAACACGGACGTTAATAATAACACCATTTGACAGCAGTTTAACAGCGCCACAGTGGGTCACGCCCATGTAGAACACATTTCAAAAAAAAATTAAAAATAGTTGTAGTCTTCAGAATTGAATAAATTATATATCTCTTAAAAGGTAATAGTCTGCAGATTCAGAAAACGCAAAAAAGTAAAAATTGAACTTTTCATGATTTTGAGACTTTCCGGAGCCCCTTAACCTAAATTATCCTGAGGACAAACACACACACCTATGCCCAAGGGAGGACTCGAACCTCGGCTGGGACCAGCTGCACAGTCTATGACTGCAGCGCCTTAGACAACTGAATTCAGAGTTGAGGGAGTGTGCAGATACTGATTTTATGGAACATGCAAAAAGGTATAGGAACATGTACCGCAGAGTAATTGAAAATGCAAAGAGACTAAGTAATGACATGGAAATAAAACAGTTCAGAAATAAAACTAAAATAGCATGGGAAATTGTGAGAAAAGAAACCAGGTTACCTATCAAAGATAAGGAAATTATTCTAAAAGATGAGGAGAGTAAATGGTAGATAAATATGCCATGCCTAATTATATAAATAATTACATTTTAAATATACCCCAGACATTAAGCAGGAATTTAGCGGAGCAGATTAAGATAGCAGCACCCAAGGCAACCAGCAGTATGATGGCAGTCCCAACAAACCAAAAGGAAGTTTTAAAAGTGGTTAAAAGTCTGAAGTCCAAGAGGTCAGCTGGAGTAGATGAGCTGCCAATAACACTAGTAAAGAAAACAGCTAATCAAATAGCGAAACCATTGGCGCACATAGCAAACTCGTCAATGGCTGAGGGCGCGTTTCCACAGAAACTGAAAATTTCTAAAGTCGTTCCCCAGTTGAAAAAGAGTGATAAGCTTAAAATAGAAAGCTACAGACCTGTTTCACTTCTCCCAACTTTCTCTAAGGTTTTAGAGATACTAATAAAATATAGAGTCACACATTATTTTAATATCCACAATCTGATAAACAGTGATCATCATGGATTTCAAGCTGGAAGCAGTACCAAAACAGCTGTACTGGAATAAACCAAAGAAATAATCAGTAAATTGGAAGAGGGAAAAAGTGTAGTCAGGATAAATCTAGATTTTTCAAAAGCTTTTGACACTGTTGACCACAGCATACTTTTGGAAAAGCTTGAAGGTGTAGGTATCAGGGGACCAGTAAAAAGTGATTTGAGTCGTATCTGGAAAAGAGGATGGTGGTTGAAATCTCAGCACCAAATATTAACCAAAAAATTAGACTAAGATCAAATCTAAGGGAGGTCACCGTAGGAGTACCCCAAGGAAATGTGTTAGGCCCCTTGCTGATCCTCATTTACATTAATGATATCCAGGTGTCAGAGAGAAAAGCTAGAGTCATGTTATTTGCTGATGATACTAGTTTAATAGTTAATGATATGAAGCAGTCATTGTGCAGTACTATGGAACATGTCCTACAAGATGACCTAAAGCCAACCACGGAGGGCAAACAACTTGAAAGAGTACAGTGTGCAAAATTCCTGGGTATGCACATTGATGAGAAGATAAGCTGGAAGGACCATGTGGTGAGCTTAGCACTAAAACTAAATTCAGCATGTTTTGTACTTAGAATAATTTCAAGAGTTTGTGGTAATGACTATACCAGATTAGTATATTTTCGCTATTTTCAGTCAATTGCATCCTATGGGATTGTATTCTGGGGAAAAACAAATTGTTGTCTAAATGAGATTTTCAAAATACAAAAATGCACTATTCGGATAATGACCCAGAGCCTACCTCAAACACATTGTAGACCCCGTTTTAAAGCATTGAAAATTTTAACAATTCCATCATTATACATTCTGAAATGTCTGTTGGTGATCAACAGAAATCAGGACAAAATAAAAACCAATACAGACTACCATAATTACGATACACGGCAATGTAAAAACCTCCACTTAAAAGCTGTAACAAGGACCCGAATACAGAAATATGTATGTAATCAAGGCATCAAAGATTTTAATGCACTACAAAACATATCAAAGAGCTGGAAAATGAGGATAAATTCAGAACTGTTATAAAGAATCACCTGCTTGACAAACATTATTATAGCGTAAGTGAATTTCTATTCTCAACTGTATTAGAACATAAAGAACCACATGCTTGACAAATGTTATTACAGCATAAGTGAATATCTATGCGCAACTGCATAAGAATATATGTTTAAGTTAATGTGACAAATGAAATTACATCAATGAATATGTCTGTCAAGCACATACGAAGATTAAGAACCACATGCTTAACAAATGTCACTACAGTATAAGTGAATAGCTCTGCTCAACTGTAAATGAATATGTGATATCATAAATGTGACAAATGAAATCACAACATCAAGGAACAGGTCTGTCAAGCACATAAGAAATTATCTTATAAAAGCACTTATTAGTTGTATATTGTATTAAACATAAGATAGATTCATATGAATTCAGAATAGAAAAAAAATTTGTAAAGATATCATATAGCTGTTAAAATGTATCCCGACAAACCCTATATTTCAAATGTGATCATTGGGATGATAATAAATAAATAAATAAATATTAAAACACAAAGAATAACCAGTAATTCAGCAGTGACTGATCAGTGCTGCTGCATGGTGGTAGCATTCAGTGTGAGCCACAGTGGTGCTGTTGTTGCTGGAGTACTGGTTATTCTTCTTATTTCACTGTCTCTGTTAATACACATCAATAATACTGCACTCGCTAATTTGGACTACTCTATTGAATGGGTATCTAAAATTTATCTTTAAAACTCAATTTGTTTGCAATGGGAAACAAACATATATTTTCTGTCGCACAAAAGATGTGAGGAGCAGTATTTGTTTGGGCTGACTCCAGTTACACATTCCAAAAATGAAATTGCAAATATTTTCTGAAAAACCAGAGAAAATGTGCCTGATGATTCTTACAAGGGACACCCCATACAGTAAAAACAGAACTGGACCCAATACACTAACATGGGGAACACTTAGGTTTATATGTTCCTTGTATGAAAATTGTTTTACTAAAAGTTTAACATCAGCAGATGTGTGAACTATCTTTTCCTTTTCCACCCTGTTTTCCAAATAATACTGAAACCACCCACTTGCTATTTCTCTTACATCTGGTACTTCTAGCTTGTTTAGAAGTATTTTATGGCCAACAGTGTCAAAATTCTAGGACAAGTCTAAGACTATGCCAGTAATGCAGTCATCCTAGTCACAAGTCTCAAGTACAATTTGGTGAACTTTGTAAAGGTCAATATTGTACTACTCCTACTTTGAAACCAAACTGTGATTTGTTGAAAAGGGTGTATTTATTCATGTAACTTATTAATCTATCTGTGGTGTCACCGCCAGACACCACACTTGCTAGGTGGTAGATTAAATTGGCCGCGGTCCATTTAGTACTTGTCGGACCCACGTGTCGCCACTGTGTGATCGCAGACCTAGCGCCACCACAAGGCAGGTCTCGTGATACGAACAAGCACTCGCCCCAGTTGTACGACGACATTGCTAGCGACAGTACGGACGAAGCCTTCCTCTCATTTGCCGAGAGTCAGTTAGAATAGCCTTCTGCTAAGTCCATGGCTACGACCTAGCAAGGCGCCAATTCTAACAGTGCATGTATCTTACGAGTCGCATTTGTATAGTCAAGAGAGATGTATCACAAGGAGTGAATAAAGTTAAGTATATTCCAGCTACTTACTTTTCTTGCTACCATTCAATAGTTATCCTGTTCCAGAATTCATGTCCGTCTGCGTTAGATAGCGTGCCTATCGGCCCCCTCAAAATAACACTGTGTCGGCACTTCTGTCGACACATCACTATCTTTCATGACTTATTGAATTATTTTTCAGAATGCAAACAGAAGAGAAACTGGCTTGTCATTTTCAATACTTTCCACATTACCTTTCTTTAGTAGGGGCAAGCTTTAGATATTCTGAAAAAAGTACCTGAACTAAAGGACTCATTTAGGTAGTGGGATTGGGCTTTTATGCTGTTTATGTCCACCTTCAGAACAGTGACTGAAACCTTATCTATGCCTGCTCCTGCTGATTTCTTATTTTTCAATTCCTGTATTGTCTCCCTGACTTCAAACTCTGTTGTGGGAAAAAACATTATTGTGAACGCTATGCGAGCCATTTTCAGTGCCACAATACCAGAGTAATAGTCATTTACAAAATTTGCCAATCACAGAGGAATTTCTACTCTTCCACCCTATCTTTCACTTGCATGTTATTAAACTTGTGTCTGCCTTCTCCAGTTTCATGTTTTATGACATCTCATACTACTTTGCTTTTATTTTCTGCTTCATTTATTATTTCATCATTGAATGATATTTTTGGAGCAAGTAGTATCCTTCTGTGTATTTTTATATACATGATAGCAATCAAGACAGTGTGGACTAGTGTAATGCTTTTGTAAAGAACTGAAACGTTCTAGTGTCTGAGAGTACTTTTTAACACTCAATCTATTTTCCTTAGGTGTTGGTGTTGATGTGGCTACTTTTTGAAATAGCTCCTCAAAAATTAATATAAACAATGTGCAGAATTTAGGGGACTTACCATCTACACTGTTTTTCGTGTACGCTTCATCCCATTATTGATTTTCCAGTGCCTAGAAAAAAATATGTAATTTATGTTCCAAGAAGGTCCATTGTATGTCTGTAGTTTTCTGGGTTTTATCAAGCCTGTCTTTAGCTTTATTATCTGAGATTAATGATAGGAAGGCCAATATCTCTTGGGAATCCTTTACAATTTTGCATGTCATGTCTTGAAGTGCAAGGTCCAAGGCTAATCCTGAACTTTTTGATACCCTGCTGACAGAATTATTCATGGTGAGCATATTGCTCACTTTTAATTAGTCTACTTTCCTTATACTGAACCATATTTAGTTTGCTTCACTGATGTTGTCAAGTGTACACAATTAACCTTGTGAGGTTACAAAATGCCGAGTAGAAAAAAATAAAACATGGAGAAACAATCACAGTCCTGTAGATGAATGATGTAGGAGGCCTATAGTACATAACTTGTTAGTGCTGCAGTGGGAAATCAGTGTATATTAGATTGATAACATTTATTAATGACAAAAGTGCACATAAGCTGGCTTTTAGAATAAATAACAAATAAATATTAATGCACTACATTTGGGATTATAACACTATCCCAGAGTCAGCATCTAATACACACTTTCACACAGAGACTTAAGTTACTAAAAAATTTTTTTGAATGATAATGATTTTGAAATAATTTTCCCACACAGTACAGTCAGTGTTGTCTGATATCACAGAAGTTATGTGAAATGTCAACTGTATATATAAATTTGCAAAGAGCCTCCAACTGTTGTAGTCCTTTCTTCTTCAATTGCGTGTAATATTATGGTATACTGATGATTTTACTTTTGGACCATCTAACTACAAAAGTAAAATTATCAATACACCGTAAAAGCAAAACAGCCTTGTTTTTCTGCCACATGCTCCGTCTTATAATTTTTATGAGTCACCCAAAATCATCCATGACATTCTAATAACATCTTTTAACACCCATATTTACAAAATAAATAAAATGTTAGATAAATTGAACAAATCAGAAATTCTTACAGCGTTGTGTGCCTGCATTACACACTGTGGGCCACAGATAGTTCCTACTGCCGCACATCCCAGGTGTAATGCACTGGCATCCTAAAGGACCTAAGAAAACAATTTGTCATATGTTAGAACACAAGCGCACCGGGTGTCGAATTTGAATGCGGTGCATTATGTCTGGTGACCAATAACGAATTACAAAGATTCTGGCTGGTTATTGACTGCACTCTCTACGTCCAGCCCCATATGCACTCTTTTTAAGACGTGACCCACCAACCACTCAGTTCACACCTGTCTGCAAGAAGGGTAGTAGAAGGAAGTGTGTTGGGACCCTTGCTGTTCATGTCGTATATTAATGATTATTAGTAACATCAGGCTTTTTGTAGATGATGCAGTTATCTATGATAAAGTACTATCTGAAAGAAACTGCGTAAATATTAAGTCAAATCTTGATAAGATTGCAAAAGTGGTGCAAAGATTGGGAACATGCTATGAACGTTCAGAAATCTAAAATTGTGCAGTTGACAAAACGAATGAACATAGTGTCCTATAATATCAATGAGTCACAGTGTGCATCGGCCAACTTATACAAATACCTGGGCGTAAAACATTGTAGGGACGTGAAGTGGAAGATCGCATTGGCTCAGTCATGGGTAAAGCAGGTGGTAGACTTCGGGGTTGAATACTAAGGAAAGGCAATCAGCCTATACGCGAGATTGCTTACAAATCGGGTTCTAGAATATTGCTCAAGTGTGTGAGACACGGGACGTGCACGAAGTAAGACTAATAGGAGATATTGAACGTGTACAGAGAAAGGCAGTATGAATGGTCACAGGTTTGTTTAATCGGTCACAGAGATACTGAAGGGACTGAACTGGAAGAATCATGAAAATTAACGTAAACTGTGCTCATGCATGGTGGTTTGCATCTTTGGGTGGGTTTAGTGACATCTCTGAACAATCAAAGGGACTGTCTCTGTGATACAATATCCACAGTCAACGTCTATCTTCAGGAGTTCTGGGACCTGGGTGATGCCAAATTTTTTTGATGTGTATATTTATTTTTATTTTTTTCCCCAGCTGAAAGTAAAGACTGTACCGTCTTGCTTACTCTTTCCTCTTTTCGTATGACACCTATAGCATGTATTTCCTTGTACATAATGCAGAGTGTTGCCTTCATCTGCATTTCTAATTCTTGCAACTGGTTTTAGTTTCTCTGCAAGGATTTGTAGTGCCTTATTTCTGGCACCCTTGTTACAGTACTGCTTATTAGAAGCATCCCACAAACATTTGAAGTTCTTATAGAGATCTAAGGGCTCCATAATGACTTGTTGCTTCATAGCAGTAGTGATAAGTCATGACGCACGTACACACTACCTTCAGGCAGTGAAGTTCAAATAACTCTCGAGGGTTGTTGTACAACAGCGCTGCGGTCGGATGGTGCGGTCACCTGCTACAGACCTGACAATAGATCTGTCAGGCTAAACAGCTATACAAGGTCTGACAAAGTGTCTGGCAAAAGCAAACAAGTCATATGCAGCCCATTGAAAGGTTGAAACTTTGGTTATAATTAATTCTCTTAAATTTAAAAAGAGCGCATATGGGGCTGGACGTAGAGAGTGCAGTCAATAACCAGCCAGAATCTTTGTGATTCGTTATTGGTCACCAGACATAATGCACCGCATTCAAATTCGACACCTGGTGCGCTTGTGTTCTAACATATGACAAATTGTTTTCTTAGGTGTACGTACCGTAGTCTATTAACAAAGTTTCAAGAAACGGCTATAACTGATCACTCAAAGAATATACAATCTCGTACATGTTGCCCACACTGGGATTGTGAGGATAAGACACAGTCAAATAAATAAGATTAGATTAAAATCTACTTAATTAGAATAATCACTGCAGTAACAGAAGCATTCAAACAATCATTCGTCCCGCGCTTCATACATGGATGGAATGGGAAGAAACTCTAATAGGCCTAAGTGATACAATGGAACGTATCCTCTGCCATGCACCTCGCTGTGATTTGCAGATTATAGATGTAGATAAAACATCCTTTCACGTTAAATAAACTCCAAATAAATGATTTACGTTCTGAGAAAGTGTTTTCTTTACCTGTATGTAGTTCCTCAGAACTTTGCATATTGATCCGCACGTTTCAGGGATTATTTCTGAAACTAACTTGAGAAATTGCAGTACTGTATTTAAGAAATGCGTAGTGTCTTCCAGTAGTCAAAAAATTTAAAGTGACATTCAATCTTTCTTAGGCAGCTTCTCTCACGGCCCTGCTTCGAAATCAACGGTGTCACCAAGACACTGTCGTACCGTAGTCCATTCTCACGTAATTGGAAAATCTTAAGTATCCACTTCCCTCAATAATGTCATATGACTAAATTGCTTTCGTTTCAGTAATCGTATTTCGGCTGATATCTTTCTAAAGCGAAGAGTATTTTGATCTTGTAATGCCGCCAGAATAATGCCAACTTTCTTTTGTTTTGATAGAACAAAAGACGCGATGTACTTGTGCACGTATTCTTAGCAAAAGCTAAGAGCCGACTGACAAAATCGGGTGCTAACATCAGGCTGTGTGGATGCCATATCTGATTTTGTCAGGCTGACAGGTCAAATCGTCTGTAGCCAGCTTTATTTTGGAATTGCACAGAAATGTTTCAGACGTGGCAGCTCACTGCCAGAAAATTACACAGATTGCACGAGCGGAAACCGAAAGATCGTGCTTGCACGCAGCTCTCTATTTATGGTATATGACGACAATGCGAACTGGAGAGCAATTATATAAACAGTTAATGTGCCTTCTTATTCTTCGTGGTCTTCAGGGCCTGATTGTTGAGTTAAAACTTCTGTTAGTGCTGCGACTACATAGCTATACTGCGTTTCGTCTGCTGATATCTGTGCAAGGACGAATTGTCACTCAAGCTGCGGAAACCGAAACACCGGATTACGTTGCCAGAACGGCGGGGGTTTAACCCCGTTCACTGTGCTGCACGTAGCCGTGGTGCCTGGCGGATTGTCCATTTCTCGTGCGAGAACGAGCGCGGCGCGGCTGACGCGGAAGTAAGGAACTTTCACCTACGATGCGGTGCGAAACGCTGAAGCCGACGCGGCCGTGTTGTGTTATCGTCGGGGTCACCAAATATGTGGTACCTGGTAGAATTGAACATTTATTTCCACATAAAACACATCTATACAGGATAGCTTGCAAGCGTGGAAGGCCGAACAATTAACTGTTAAGAGGCATTGAATCGTCTATATCACTCACGTCAAAGAGTAACTATAATAACAGACACTAGCCACATAGAATGTTTATATACCACTGTACACTCGCGTTTGTGGGGACAGAATGTGATGCTACAATCAAATGGTTCAAATGGCTCTGAGCACTATGGGACTTAACTTCTGAGGTCATCAGTCCCCTAGATCTTAGAACTACTTAAACATAACTAACCTAAGGACGTCACACACATCCATGCCCGAGGCAGGATTCGAACCTGCGACCGTTGCGGTCGCGCGGTTCCAGACTGTAGCGCCTAGAACCGCTCGGCCACGCTGGCCGGCTGCTACAATCAATTTACTGCAATAAGCGTGTTATGGAAAAAATAAGCTATTCACAGTTATTCAATCTGACGAGCAATACAAAATAGTCGGGTAGCAGTACCAGCATTTTACACTAAACGTCTGTCTTTCGAGGCACCAGCGAATTGGCTACTTCTTTACCTTTTACCTGGATTCCGCCCTACGCGTGACATGCTGACGTGACCACTGCAGTCACATATACGGCTTTCCGGTGATAAACGTCCCAGTATTTGCTTGATGCCATCAGGAAAGCACCAAGCTACTCTTCTCTTACTGCAGAGTATACAGGTTTTTATCACCAGCGTGAAAAAGTGAATTTATACAGTTATCACAAACAGTTTCTTTTGCAGTCGTTGCACATATTTTTTGATTTTTTTGCACCGTAACAGTCATATGTTTACTCGTGTCACTAGGTGACCTACTTTAATTTTATGCGCTACTACACCACCAGTACAATATTTAACTAAACATATGTCCACATGATTCCTCTTACCTCCTGCGCAATCGTAGACGCGCGGGAACAAAAGCGCATGCAGAAAAAGCAGAAATGAAAGAACGCACGTACGTGTAATGTGTTCTCGTCTCCACACGTTGCCTCATTGTTCAAGCAATCTGCTTTGCATATCTATGCTCAGCAATTCATGCTGCGTTTCCTGTGATGAGAGGCGACTATGATTAAAACGGTAAATAAATAGCAGAGGTGAGAGAAATACAATGTGACGGGGCGTTTTGTTTGCAAATTTTATGGATGTCAAAGGGAGATTCTAGATTTTTTGATTGGGAAACTGCAGCAATAATGTTGGAAATAACATTTCGAAAGCTGGTAACTGGAGACTTCTTCTACCACTTACAGCTATTTATTTTGCATTGCAAAACAAATTATTTCCGTGATTATTCCTCAAACTGAGATATGCTTACGGGAGGTTCTAAGCCATTATGTGAAAGTTAATTTGACTTTCAGTACATCACTTTTGTTTAGAAACAATTGTCTAAAAACTTCAATGAAAAAAGATTATACATAGTGTGTGATACTTAATGGCGTTTTTGCGAGACCAACTGAAGCATAAAAACTAAACCGTAACCCATACGAGTCCGTTTACATTCATCAAGGGTAACACTCGTTTCACACTACTTCCTGCAAACGCGACGTCAGTTTGACTTACTGCGCAATATCGACGACCACTGGAACTGCTATCGACTTACGACAGCGGTTGATGTGGTCCTCTCTTCAATGGTTAACAACTCAGAAGTATGCCAACACAAAGTGCCATTGGTTTGCAGGAGAACTTGTGAGATGATTGTTACCCATGAAATATCTGTGACAAGGGGAATACAAATGTTACTGCTCATCGATTTACTCGCAGCAGTTTAAATTGTCCTCTTAGGTTCCTGCCTAGCCACATGCTCAGAAATCACCACATATTCGGAAATAAACAACCAAATATTTGTTTCGTCTTTTGTTCTCTAGTCAGACGGAACTGTTTAATAGCATTGAATATTACAGATATACTGGTATTATATTCATGAGAATGGCCCTGAACGTGTTAACAACACTAAGATAAAAAAATTAGTGTGTAGTAGATGCCAATCTACATCTTTTGACTCCGTAAACTCCGACATTGTCCATTACGCTACAGCCGATTCGTCTGATGTTTGTCTTAAGTCTCAGTTACCATAGTATCTCTTGAAGGCCTATATCGTTGATGTATTATTAATTTATGTTTAATGATAAAGGTGGCGCGTTTGTGGTACATTTTCAATGCGCCGTTGCCCTGGAACGGCAGAATGCCATGTTCTACTACAAAACAGCTAAATATGCCATAATAAATTTGGCGCCTGCCGAATCGATTGTCGATATTGCGGTGGTCCTCGTGATATTCCAAGTAACGTCAAAATGACGTCACGATTGCAGGAAGTGTTGTGAGATGGGTGCTACTATTCAACAACAGACTGAAACATATGTATAAAAAAAAGAAAACGTAAGTCAATGGTTGCGCCAAAGGTATCATTAAAAACAGTAATCACTTGTGCATAGCATTACACTGAACATAACAATGCATTGCACTCCTCCCCACAGGTTCAACGATATTTTCTGTTGAACCGGACGTGCCATCCAGACTGGTCAGCAACAGGTTGTGCCATAGGCTGCAGGTGGAACATTGGAGGTAGCCTCAACATCCATTGTGGCTGATCTGTGATAGGTGGTGCAGCAGTTCGAGCATTTATCGAGTTCTTGGTGTGTGTGGGTGAATTCTACAAGTGCAAGGTCGGTGGAAAGCTGATTGAAGCCTGTCGACAGTGATAATGATCAGCATAGCCATCACATTGACTTTGAATGTCTTGTCTTCCCTACTGATGACACAGTAAGGTGGCTGCAGTGGCTCCCATACTCTATGTTGTGCTGTATGTAGACATGATAGCCCCTTGGAGCAATGGGGCGCAGTTGCCGGATTCGTGTGCACAGCTTTTGTACAAAGTCTGATAAGTCAATGCGGTCGTCTGGCAGGTCAGCACAGAACTCGCCAGGTGGTCGTATCAGTTGCCTATAAACAAATTCTACATTTGTGGCTTTCAGGTCTTCTTTCAGCGATGCATGGAGACCCGCAAGGACCAGAAGGACGATGGGAAATGTCTCTGTCCACTGCTGCGAGTCGCAACACCAAAGCGACACTTTCAGTTGGCAGTGCATGCATTTAACTAAACAATTAGTTCACTACTGGGTGGTAAGCTGTAGTTCTAATCCGCTTTATATCCAGTAGGATGGCAAATGATTTGAACAGATACGACTCGACTTCTCTGGTCTGTTGTAATTTGCAGAGGAACACTGAAATGAGCGATCCATCCCCAGAAGAAAGCAGTGCATTAATGTCCGCGATCAGGAACACTTAAGGCCAGCCTGTGAAACGATTGATAGCTGTATGGCACAAGGTATATCCTTTCGGTGGTGGGAGAGGTAATATGAGGTCTAGATGGACAGGTTCAAATCTATGATTAAAATGAAGGAATGTGCCAGGAGATGACCTAATGTGCCAGTAAACTTTATTACTTCATTCCACTGACAGGTCATGAATTGTCGCACATATTGCTAGTAATGCGACCAGACAAAAGCTTGCTTCATCATATTAGTAGTGGCTCATACTCCAGGGTGCAACACGTTATGTAAAGAGGAGACTGCCTTTTGGCGAAATCAATAGTCACAAATAGTTGTGGTTTGTTATTGATGATGTCATAATACAGCAATGCATAGATGGTGGAGATGGAAGAGTTGTTGCACCAACAAATCTCACAGCTCACTGTCTGATTGTTGCGCTGTGGCGAGAGCTTAAAAACCAACTGCACCAGTGATCACTTCAGTACAAGAGTGGGCATCAGCTGGCACATTCAGTTGTCCTTCAGTGTGAACAATTTTGTCACATATACTCGTAGCTGAGATGTCACATCTGATGTGGTGATGCTTTCTCAAGACTCTGGCGGAAAGTGTATGATAGAGGCTTGTGATATGACTGCTGTCCCTCCTACATGTGACGAAATTTCTTAATAGCAGCATACAGTTCGCAATGCTAGGTCGACCAGTTCTGTTGAGATGGCGATAACTTTTCACACAAGACAAAGGCTAAGGGCCAGCAGTGCTCTTCTATTTGCTGTTGCAGTGCATCACCTGCTGCAGTGGCAGAAGCGTCGACCATCAGCATGAGAGGTGCCTGTGGAACTGATTGTGCTAACGGTGTGCCGGCCGAAGTGGCCGCGCGGTTCTGGCGCTGCAGTCTGGAACCGCGAGACCGCTACGGTCGCAGGTTCGAATCCTGCCTCGGGCATGGATGTGTGTGATGTCCTTAGGTTAGTTAGGTTTAACTAGTTCTAAGTTCTAGGGGACTAATGACCTCAGCAGTTGAGCCCCATAGTGCTCAGAGCCATTTGAACTTTTTTTTGCTAACGGTGTAGCTTCTGCAATGGCAGTCTTCAGGTTGGTAAGTGCCAACTCGTCCTCACAATTCCACTGAAGTTTGTCCTTTGGCTTCAGTGAGTCATGCAAGAATTTATTGAGTGGTGTAGCTAGGAGGGCACGATTGCAAACAGACTGATGGGTTACCCCGAGATATGGTTGTAATTCTTTAGCTGTCGTAGGCTGTTGAAAATTAAATGTAGCTTCCACTTTCTCTTGCAGTGGCTGTATGCCTTGCACATTGATAGTATAGTCTAGTAACTATACTTCAGCTACTCCAAGGACGCACGTCAATGGGCTAATAAGCAGGCCATGTGCATGTATATAAGTGAAGATCTGTTGTTAATGTAACAGGTTGTCTTCCTCTGAGTTTGACACGACTGAGACATCATCAATATACACATAACAAAAATCCAAGTCACATGTGACTTCATCCGTAAACTGCTGAAATGCTTGGGCAGTATTACAAAGTTCAAAAGGCATTCAGGTAAATTTAAATAGTTAGAATGGTGTGCAGATGGCTGTCTTAGCAACATCATCTAGTGCCACAGATATCTGGTAGAAAACAAAAACTAAGTCCAATATAGAAAAGATGTGCTTACTGTGCTGGAGTAAGCTGTCACCAGCGCACCAGTCGGCAAAGATGTAGCATGAAGATCAATAGTAGGCAGTGCATCAAGTGTGCCTATCAAGAGATAGGCCAGAGACACACCATCAAGCAATACACTGTCAACGCCCTCTCGACAGTGCGTTTATAGGCCGCTGCCACTGGCAGGAGGGACTCACTCAGGCTACGACAGTACACAGCGACCGGGTTAGTGGTGATAGTGGAACCTGTAGCTCACCAGCAGTGAGACTGAAGTTTGTAGTAGCATGATTTCCGATAGTGTCTGCAAGGGGACTATTCCTGATGAGCTTGTACCACAATACATGGACTCTATTCCAGTTTAGTAAACACGTTCAGTTATGTAAATAAAAAACCTATTAATCCATGTTTGTATTTGTGTTTTAGAAAGAGGATACCAGCCACCCATAACAATGCCCTCTCCCTTGCTTCCCTACAGTACAAGACTTTACACTTACTGTTGACACTGAATGTAAAATCTTCGATATTCGGTACTGGCTATCCATCTGGAATGGTTCTGGTCTGTGCTGTCTATAACTGCCACTTGGACACCAGCCACTATAGTGGAGACGAAACGCCGTCCGCGACACATGCACATACACAGACATACAGAAAACAGAGCAAACACACTGCAAATGTGGAATATGTGGGTGGAGGCGACTGGATGCAATCAAGTACAGTGCTATACTACGCCTCCCGATCAGAAAAATAGTGCATTTGCGCTAAGAGTTGGGATTTGTACTGCATTTACAAGCAATTTTAGAACACGGAACGGGAGGTTATGTCATGATCACATGGGTAGAAGTGACAATAAAAAAATCGATAGAACTGCGAAAAATGACAGAAAATACGTATAAATTGAGGGAAAATGCACTGAAATGCGGGGAAATTGAGGAAGAAATTGCGCTTGCTTCTCGTTGGTGCAGAACAATTCTTGTACACAGGAACAAGTATGCGACTGCAAGAGGAATCCGACAAAACGTTGACATGGAAGCGATGGGAACGAGGGAAACAGTCACTTTTTCCGTCGAGGCAGCATTCTGCTGTATGTCAATTGAGGTAGCAGTGATACACGCGAGTTGACTACTGTTTTTGACGCTTTTTAGGAAAACAGAGAACCATCTGCCTCTAAACTTACATGCATAAGCATTATAGGATAAGAGAGAGTGGACACAGTGATTGATTGAGATTGGGCTGTAACGAGGTACGATACATTCTAGAGAGGGAAATGTTGCTGCAGGTCATTTGACCATTTTTTTCTGCTGTTCTGTCTGGATGCAACGGTCACGTGACATAGCCTGTGTAAGACTCGTGTACAACCACGTCTCCTGTACTTGACTTAGAGCACTGTTTACTTGCGATCGATAACAGCTAACCTCTCAGTCATCAGAGGACTTGCCTCTCAGATGTGATGAAATATGACCCTCCTGTTTCGACACATTCCTCTAAACGAATGAAGATTTATGCGGAGTACGCCATTCCCCTGTCGCATCTTGGGTACAAAATCGAGACTTCAGTTTCATAACTAAGATGATTTTAAGCTAGCGAAAGGTGTTTGTGAGACACTGCGATCCCCTTGTATATATCTGCTTGACAGATATGCTGTTTACAGAGTAGTGGAGGCATGACGTGTAATTTCACAGGTTGGACGCCGCTGCTATGTATTTATCTGTTTCCTTTAAGAGGTATTCTCCGTTACTAACAATCATTTTACATAGGACTGGGTCCGCAGCTCGTGGTCGTGCGATAGCGTTCTCGCTTCCCACGCCCGGGTTCCCGGATTCGATTCCCGGCGGGGTCAGGGATTTTCTCTGCCTCGTGATGACTGGGTGTTGTGTGATGTCCTTAGGTTAGGTTTAAGTAGTTCTAAGTTCTAGGGAACTGATGACCATAGATGTTAAATCCCATAGTGCTCAGAGCCATTTGAACCATTTTGAACATAGGACTGATTTGGGCATAGTATAATTTCAGAAGCATGATTGGATTCGAGCAGTGGATGCTATACATCTCTGTAAAGCGATATTGCACGTGTATCAAACAGATCCGCTGTTTTAAGGCAGTACTTTTTTCATCTTACAGTTTGTTACCACAGTTTATCGTAAAGAAACTTGCAACAAGGATGTATGTCATGCACTGGAAATATATTTCCATTCCACACCACTGATAGGTCGGAAACTGAACGACCTAACATTATAGCCTGTTTTAAGTGCAGAACTGTGTGGCCTTAGGAGTGCGTGTGTTTATATTCTCTCTTACCAATACCCTCCTGCTACTGATCCCAGACACTAGAACAATACTTTAAAATTGATAGAGTAGTTAATTTACATAAAATGCTTCGAACTCCATCCGTCTGGAGCTCCATCATGCATAAAAACCACCCGTTTCTTGTTCTTCTTAATCGTCTGCTATTACAACACTTTCAAATCTTATGGACTTGGATGGGTGAGGACTCAGAAAAACCATTCATTCACAAGATGTGGAATGTAGCAGTCTACTTCTGCTCAGCTGCAGATTAAATCGGTAATGGTGCTGTAGGATTGGTTGATCAAAGACAGTGCGAGGGGGTCTTTCAGTCTAATTTTATCCTCAGACTTCGAGAATGCTCTGTGGCTCCCATCCTTATAGAGACAGATCGTAAATTATGCACTATGCTCGAGGTGCTGGAAATATGTAGGTATGGTATACTTTGATGATGTATATGTTCGAGAATTAACAGTGAATCGACATACTGCACAGTCATCTATCTACACTACTGGCCGTTATAATTACTACACCAAGAAGAAATGCAGATGATAAACGGGTATTCATTGGACAAATATATTATACTAGAACTGACATGTGATTATATTTTCACGCAATTTGGGTGCATAGATCCTGAGAAATCAGTACCCAGAACAACCACCTCTGGCCGTAATAACGGCCTTGATACACCTGGGGATTGAGTCAAACAGAGCTTGGTTGGCATGTACAGGTACAGCTGTCCATGCAGCTTCAACACGATACCACAGTTCATCAAGAGTAGTGACTGGCATATTGTGACGAGCCAGTTGCTCGGCCACCACTGACCAGACGCTTTCAGTTGGTAAGAGATCTGGAGAATGTGCTGGACAGGGCAGAAGTCGAACATTTTCTGTATCTAGAAAGGCCTGTTCTGGACCTGCAACATGCGGTCGTGCATTATCCTGCTGAAATGTAGGGTTTTGCAGGGATCGAATGGAGGGTAGAGCCAGGGGTCGTAACACATCTGAAATGTAGCGTCCACTATTCAAAGTGCCGACAATGCGAACAAGAGGGGACCGAGACGTGTAACCAATGGCACCCCATACCATCACACCGGGTGATACGCCAGTATGGCGATGACGAATACACGCTTCCAATGTGCGTTCACCTCGATGTAGCCAAACACGGATGCGACCATCATGATGCTGTAAACAGAACCTGGATTCATCCGAAAAAATTGACGTTTTGCCATTCTTGCACCCAGGTTCGTCGTTGAGTACACCATCGCAGGCGTTCCTGTCTGTGATGCAGCGTCAAGGATAACCGCACCCATGGTGTCCGAGCTGATAGTCCATGCTGCTGCAAACGTTGTCGAACTGTTCGTGCACATGGTTGTTGTCTTGCAAACGTCACCATCTGTTGACTCAGGGATCGAGACGAGGCTACACGATCCGTTACAGCCATGCAGATAAGATCCCTGTCATCTCGACTGCTCGACTGCTCGACGAGGCCGTTGGGATCCAGCATTCCGTATTACCCTCCTGAACCCACCTTTATCAAAGTCGGAAACGTGATGGTACGCATTTCTCCTCCTTACATGAGGCATTACAACAACGTTTCACCAGGCAACGCCGGTCAGCTGCTGTTTGTGTATGAGAAATCGGTTGGAAACTTTCGTCATGTCAGCAGGCTGTAGGTGTCGCCACCGGCGCCAACCTTGTGTGAATGCTCTGAAAAGCTAATCATTAGCATATCACAGCATATTCTTCCTGTCGGTTAAATTTCGCGTCTGTAGCATGTCATCTTCGTGATGTAGCAATTTTAATGGCCATTAGTTTACATTCGCAATGATACTCGCAAAGTAGAGAATGGGCGGCTTAGTGATGATACTGAAATTGGAAACATGCTGTCACATCATTGGTCAGTGTTGAAATTACTGTAAAATTACTAAAATTGTTCACACTATCAACTGTGATGCTTATTACTGTACATCGATGGTGTCATTTCCATCCATTCGTCCACTGGTATGCTATTGGTCACCACATAATGATTGACTGACATCATTTGTTTGAGATGGAGAAAGAGTTTTGGTGGAGGGGCAACACCTTCAGCGAAGCAGTGATGGCGTACATGACTGCAATGTGAGGAATCAGTCGAAATGGAACACAGAGCCATCAGCTATTTCATCACTGTGAAAGATGAGTTTAAATGTAGAGGTCATCAATCAAATTCAGACTGCAATTTGGAAACGCTCCATAACGCCACCAAACTCTTCCAGTTTCCTTATGTTTTAACTGTGTTTTATTTAAAATCATCCAGTGTGTCTGGTGTGTTATGGTAGCAGCAGTAACAACATGATTTACACCATGTGATGTCTAGTTCCCTGCGAGAGACCATGGATCAGAATGTGTTAATTTCGGTTTAGAATCTGACACAAACCTCGAAATCATGGTGGAAAAACAAAATGTATGGCAGTGTACAAAGCGTGTTACAGTAGGAAAAAAAGCAATGTTTCAAACAACTACACAGGGTCACAGGGTGCGTCTCTTGCTACTTATTGTATAGCTTGTATGATCGTCGTCCTACAACACAAGTGATGAAACTTTAAACTGGTCTGTGCAGTGGATCAATACCTTTATATTTAATAGGATCGTCACATGTGCTCGATGCCAGCATGCATGCCACATGAAGTTAGTGGAGCTTTTACAGTTCATAATTTTTCTCTTTTGTATGATACAGAATAACAATGATAGCATGTTGGAGTGAGAGTTAAATGGGCCCTTAGGGATGAGAAACTGCTTCAGACTGCAGTATCTGTATGTAGTTTGGAGAATCACCACAATGCAGTAGCAAAATCCTCATCCTTCAACCAGTTCGTCTACTGTCTTTTATACTACCTCGTGTTGCTGGAGCGAGCTTTGTTTGGCGCTGACCTTATACATTGTGCATCGTTGGTAGAGCTATGACAACATGTTCCTGTTTCTATCGAATGGTCAAAACACAGTCCTGCCACACTAACTCAGCTTAGCCTGTTTCTGCACGGGTTGCAGAAGATGATAGATATATAGCTTTCTCTGACTTCTACTAAGTTCCAACTTAAATTGGAACGATCACGATGTGCAAAGCTGCAGGGATAATAGTGCAGAGTCTGAGGGGCAGTTGCAAGATGCATAGGGACTACCTAAAACCACGTTGGAATTTTACAGTAGCAGTTCGAGATATGAGAGTGCCAGAAGTATGATTCACTATTGGTTATAATCATTAAAGTACTTCTCCATAGAATCCAAGGCAGGTATGTTGGTGAATGGAAAGACTTGATTCCAGATCCGACACAGTATTTCTAGCAGACAGCGTAACACTAGAGATCTGAAAAGCCTGTGTACATTTCTTAAGAACTCAATCAGCACACCATCTACTGTTAGTGATCCTCCTCAATTAACCATTGCCTATAACCCAGTGGATATATTGCAGAACCTCTGATGGCATCGAGACAGAATGCATTACAAATACTGGAGAAATATCTAGCAGCGGCATGAGGGAGTTGCAAATAACAGTTTCATACCATGTTCCTTAGCCGAAACACCTTCTAAATTCGGTAATTTTTATTACAAGGTTGCACCGTACACAATGTGTAACCGCACTGTTGGTCTGATAATATACACTCCAGCGATCAAGGTCTATATTCAGTGGCACAGTATTTGCCTGGAACAATCACTTCATTAGGAGGTAATGCCATCCCTCGATTTATAAAACCGGTATAGCTTTTAAAGTGGATACTTGTCTGCACTTGTGGAACCAAGACTGCTTGTGACAGCAATATGGTCATTGCGATCGTGTTTCTTTAACATATAGTGGTCTGCAAGATGATTATGCCTCTCTTTCTAAGACACAGTGGTAGCACTCACAGGAAAACTTATGAGACATGTCCACCCATCACTGATTTTCGGTCAGTATTGTTTCGTATCGCCAGCAATTAGTTATTGGTGGGGTATTATACTTAGTAGTAGGGGATGTGTGATAGGTTCACCTTGAGTATCAGGCTTATAAAGTATGTGTGTGTGTTCCGACATGTGCAAAGGGACTGACTATGTCCAGTCATAAGGAAGCTATGGATTTGATGTGGATTAGTGTGATAACACTAGTACTCGTATGTCAGGTCATAAAAATGGTTTTCTATTTCCAGAGCCACAGCCGTCAGCAGGGTGTACTTCCGATACTTCGCTCATTGTCGCATGTTGTTCAATTGAGACTGCAATCGTAATGTTTAACTGTAAGTACAGTGATAAAATATATATGTGGTCGGTTTCCTAGGATGATTCAGTCTGTGCCAGTCGTTTGTGGTGGAAATGATTCACATTTCCGACTAACAGGAGGAGCTGCCAAATGGAGAGGTCTGTTGGGATGCATGATTGTAGCTGACTTAACAATGGCGTCCTCTAGACGGCCTATAAAGGCTAATATTTAGTGTGTGTTGGCTAGCTTTCGTGATCGCGTGGAAATTTGAGAAGATTGAATATGGACGTGTGTTTGCACTGGACCATTATTCCCTCCCATGTAAATTGTCTAGTTGACTGCTTCTACACATTTCGCCCCTTTAGGTAATTGGGGGGAAGTCAATTGTGGTGTGTGCATCCAGCAGGTGAAAGACAGGTGGAAGACACATTTGCTCGTTCTTTAGACACAAGAAACACCTTAGCTGACTTTTGAAATCATAAGAATGATTTAGAATCTGTTACATCACTGACATCAGTATTCACAAGTGGAAATATCAGTTTCCTCTATTTTTTTTTTTTCGATTTCTCACATAAAGGTCTTCGCAGACAGGATACGTTTCTAGTTGCTCAGTGGTTTACAGCACGCTACACCTCGGTAAAGTTTCGGGTTTCAAGAGAAATAATTTCCTCTCCATATCTTCAGAATTATACTGTGTGAGCGATACTACTGGTATGTAAGCGATATCGAGAAGTATTGCGTAAATGGTATGATATTCCGGCAAACCATGTGAAATTACACATGTTCCTGTAATCCCAGAGTCTGGAGATAGGTGTAGAATGCAAGCAAAGATGCAGTAACGCCTTTGTGCTGAGGGGAAGCGAGCCCGTCTTATTGCAACAGTTTGAAGAATGATTTCGGTCCATTGAGGGTGCTCTGGTCATGCACCAGGAGCGGATGACTTGTGACCATCGGCTGCAATTGATGACCACCCAACCTTGCAGGAAAATATCTAGTGCTGTGAGGAGTGCATGTGCTTATGCTTTCTGTCCTCGCAGTGTCTGGCAGTTGGTAGCTATATGAATGATGCAAATGGGGCGATTTTGTACGGCGAAGGATGGGAACTGTATGTTTACTACATTGACGTGGTATGTAGTGATATATTTTTGTGTTGGAGATCGGTTTCACACTCTAATATTCAAGTTTCTGTCCTCAGTGGCAGAGCAGTGTAATTGAGCACTACAGTGCATGTGCTTATGCTGTCTGTCTTCACGTTATATGTACAAGCATCTGTAGGTCGATAGCTATATGATTGATGCAAAAGGAGTGATTTTGTATGGCGATTGGATACGAATTGTATGTTTACTACATCAAATCGGTATGCAGTGATATATTGCCAGGTTGGAGATAAGTTTCGCGCTCTAATATTCAAACTTCCATCCTCAGTCACAGAGCAGTGTAATTAAGTAAGAATCTTTCCGTATTTGACGATCTATAAGCCACTTTTGCAGGGTTTAACTGTCAGTGCAATATGGCGATCTGTACAAAATAGTTTTGCCACTTAAAGTTCCATCTGCAGAAAGAAAAAGGCGGACAGTGCTTCCACACTGGCAGCATCAGTAATTTGGCAGGTAAATTCAGTAAGAGCCGATCATAATGCTCCATTCATTCACAACACATCCTTTGTGCCAGGACATAGGAGCCTCTATATAGTGGTGAGAATGTTTGCATTTTGGAAATGTTTTGTTGAAAGCTGAACTTAACGATTTCCAGGAAGGGTATCACATGATGGACGGGGTGCCACATTAGGACCATCAGGAGGAAAGCATTAGGCATTATTCTGGGCTAGTTTCGTAAGCAGGTTCTGTTAGGACAAGAATTTCCATGCGAACAAGCTGAGACATCACGAAAGCTCCTACAAATGTGGCCTTTAATTATATCTGCGACACTTTACAATTTCTGAGAGGTCAGCTTGGCTCTTATTTACATAGCCAGTATAACAGTGAGAACCTTTTAGGTGCACCTGCGATGGTGAGTTGCTACGTGAACATCTCATGGCGATGCGTCAGCCATGTTGGGCAGGTAAATGCGTGCATGGCTAGACACAGCTCGCATGTCCCGTTAGGATCGCTAGGAACAGTGCACCCTGTGCTATTCTGGGAGCATTGGAACAGATTTCTATAGCATGACCTGTGCCGCCAGTATAACATTGAAAACCTTTTAGCTGCATCTGCGATGGTGAGTTGCTTGGCAATTAGATCTTCGCTGGGTTGCAGGTAGAGAGGCATCAGGCCAGCAATGGTAAACACATGCTCGTCCAGAGGGTGACTTGACTCTTATTTACAGAGACATGTGACGTCAGTATAACACTCGAAGAATTCTAACTGTATACCTCAAAACAGACGCGACTTTTACCTGTTGGCTGTCGGCGACAGCAGTCTGAGAGCAATGGCTCACACCCCTGTGTTTGTCTGTCCAATGGTGGGTCATGGCGGCAGTGGCACATCCGCGCATTGGAGCCTCTGATACGTTGCGGTTGATGATAGTTTGAAAGCGTTTTTTACATGCAATGAGTGTTTGTGCAGTACATTATTTTCGGCTGTTTAAGCATTGTGAGCGTGTCGGCAGAGTGTTATACACGCATTATTTTGACAATTTCATGCGTAGTGGACGTGTGTGTTTCATTATTTTGTGAACAGGTCTGTAGGCTGTGCTATGCATTATTTGGACAGTTTAGAATTAGCGAGCATGTCTGCAGAGCGTTTTACATGCATTATTTTGACAATTTACGAGTTGTTTTCGTGTCTGCACAGCAGTGTACTGCATTATTTTGGTTACTTATGAGTAGTTTGCAGGTCTGTAGACTGTATATTGTGACCACAAGCACATTAGAGCGAGTGTTCTGTGTGGGTGTAATAAATAAACTACATGAAATCAATCCCTAAATAAATTGTTCCAAAATAAGTAAAGTACTCTCCTTCCTCTCCAGCAGCCCAGAATAGGCCGAGTACTTTTCCCGCCATTTTTCCCACAGACCGCCATCTCGGATTACGTCATGGAAGGTACTATGCAATAGGTCAGTTTGACTCCAGACCTAATGGTGAACACACTGGATGTAGCTACTGCCTCAGATTGTTTAAATAAAGACTGCCTGCAAAATAATGACTTACGTTGATCCTTTCCAGCAGCCCAGCACATGATAAGTCCTTTCCCCACCAACTCCTAGGAAGAGATGGCAGACAGATGACTTAGGTTAGTGAAGGTTGCCCAAGTGACCTTTTTCGTGCCATTTTCTTAGGTTAGTGGAGGTAGCTCAAGCGCCCTTTTTTCCCCTGTCAAAATTTGAACTTCACGGCGTTTTCTTGGGAGGGGGAGGGGAGGAGTTTAAGTTAGTGAAGGTAGCCCAATTGACCTATTTTCCTGCCAAAATTTGAACTTCCCGCCATGATGTCACTGCGATGTTGCCACTTTTATTGCCACCACCTTGGATCCGCTATCTTGAATAAATTTGGCAACAATGTAATGTGGGGTGGTGACACCATTGTCCCACTGCTGTTGTCCTGCTGGAATATCCCAAGTCCACCAGAATGCACAATGGACATGAATGGATGCAGATGATCATACACGATGCTTACGTTCGTGTCACCTGTCAGAGTCGTATCTAGACATATCAGGGGTCTCATATCACTCCAACTACACATGTCCCACACCATTATAGAGCCTCCACCAGCTTGAACAGTGCCCTGCTGACATGCATGGTCCATGGATTCATGAGGTTGTCTCCATACCGTACACGTCAATCTGCTCGATACAATTTAAAATGAGACTCTTCTGACCAAGCAACATGTTTCCAAATTGTTCGGTCGGGCACACAGTTTTAATCTGCCAGGAACTTTCATATCAGTGCACACTCCGCTGCAGAGTGAAAATCTCATTCTGGAAACATGTTTCCAGTCATCAACAGTCCAACATCGGTGTTGACAGGTCCAGGCGAGGTGTAAAGCTTTGTGTTGTGCAGTCATCAAGGGTACATAAGTGGGCCTTCAGCTCTGAAAGCTCGTATTGATGATGTTTTGTTCAGTGGTTTGCACGCTGACATCTGCTGATGGCTCAGCATTGAAATCTACAGCAATTTGCGGAAGGGTTGCACTTCTATCACGTTGAACGATTCTCTTCAATCGTCGTTGGTTCCATTATTGCAGGATCTTTTTCCGGCTACAGCGATGCTGGAAATGTGATGTTTTACTGGATTCCTGATATCCACAGTACATTAGTGAAATGGTCATATGGGAAAATCCCCACTGCATCGCCACCTCAGAAATGCTGTGACCCACACTACTATAACACCACATTCAAACTCATTTAAATCTTGATCACCTGCCATTGTAGCAGCAGTAACCAATCTAACAGCTTTGTGAGACACTTGTCATATAGGCGTTGCTGACCTCAGGGCCGTATTCTGTCTGTTTACTTATCTCTGTATTTGGATACACATGTCTATACCAGTTTCTTTGGCGCTTCAGTGTATAAAATAAAATTAAAACATAAGTCAGTTACTGAAAAAATTAAATATTAACAACAATAATCACCTGCACGTAGCCCTACACTGCACGTAACTTTGCACGTCAGCATAAATAAACGTGTACAGTTCAGAGTAGACGACACTAGGCGCAAAAAAATCTGAGTAAACATGGGCTCTAAAGCGCATACCTTAAGAGCTATAACCACTTCATCTTTGGTACTTTGAAACACGTCTCTTCTACCGAACAAATGCTCACCCTCTACTAACGGATGTATTCAATGCTGGGTATGCAAAAGATGGGTTTATTGCTCCTGTGCAAAAAGTAGAAGATGAAGACAGTGAAACAGTCCATGTTTGTGGGCTACGCAAAGACTGGCTCATCAAGCCCCACTAGTAAACCCTTGTTGGCTGTTGTCGTTATATGAAAGAGGGCACTGTCGTACATAAGTGTACAGATAAAACAAATATGTTTGTACTACACTCTTAGCTGTAATAGCGTACAATTACATCTTAATATTTTTTTCAAAAACCTCTGACTATGATTGTTGTTTTTATTACCTCAAGTATTTTGAGTATCCCATCTTGCTCCAGTCTCTCCTACCATATTAAGTAAGCTTAGAAAATATTTTTTGTAGTTTCTTAGTTGTAAAATATTGATTGGTACTGCAACATCTGAAACAGGGAAACAGTCATGTCAATTGCATAAACGTTTTTAAATTACATAGTAATTGCTTTTATTTCCATAAAGTTACCAATGTCTGGATCACCTCTTGGACTGGTAATTAAAGCAGATGACACAGGGGCAAGTTTATGAGTTAGGTAAGATGGCCAAGTTCAAGCTTCTAGGTAGAGTAGCTACTATTTATCTACTTCAGTCAGAGCACATGAGAAAACCCATCCAGGATACTAAAGTGCTTTATTAATTATTAATTTCCAAAACTTACCTGAGAACCACAAATACTGCATGCACAAATTTAATTTAGAAAAAAACGAAAACTAGTGTAATATTTCAGAAGACAGTAAACTGACGTGATAGCATTTAAAGAAAAGAGATTTCATTGCAGCGAAGTACAGAAGGATGTTCTAACCACCTTGCTTTTCTGAGATCTCTGACTGACGACTGACATTACAGTGGCGTTTTGGCATTTCTCAGAATTCGAAACTGGTCACATAACGCCCCGTGCTCGCCACTTTGGAGATGCTGAAGCGTTCCTTTTCTGCTTTAATTAGCTTTTAATATATTTATGAAATTTAAAGTAATCATCAAAAGGAAACTTTCTATGGAGCTGAATTTGTTTGCTTAACAGAATGGTGGAATCATTTAAACATAGGATTTTACTTTTAATATTTCCTATTAGTGGTTCATGGTGTGGGTTCCTGTAGTCATGTCCTAGTTCATGAACCACGGGCAACGTATGAGTGGCCAAGTAATTGGTCCCGACAGTCGGGATACCAGTTACTTTGGAATAAGGCTGGGCATCTCGGACATATTCTGAGTCGTGGTCACCTTTGTGCTCATACGGCAAAGACTACCAAATCCACCGGTTAGTCCCTCAACCGTTAGGGGTAAAACCCAATGGGACTCGGGGCAAGTAAGGCTAGCAACCTGCTTCCCTGGTACTTTAAATATGATGCTGGCAACAAACAGAGCAAAATGCCTCGGACCTTTGGAGGTGACGGAGTCCCACCTCTAACTGACAAACCAGGGACTCCTAAGATACGACTTGGCAAACAAATGGTAATGAGATGGGGAGCTATTAATATCAATGGGGGCTACTCTGGGAAGAAGGTAGAGCCGGCAGAGGCTGGAAGTAAGATGGGGCTGGACGTTTTAGCTGTAAGTGACATTCGGGTAAGGGGTGAGAAAGAAGAGGAAGTGGGAGAATACAAGTCTACCTGTCAGGAGTCAAAGCAGGAATAGCACAATGGGGTGTAGGGCTTTACATCAGGAAAGAAATGGAACCCAGCGTAGTTGCAATAAGGTATGTAAACGAACGACTGATGTGGGTAGATTTGACAGTGTCTAGCAAGAAAATTAGGATTGTGTCAGTATATTCGCATTGTGAAGGGACAGATCAAGATAAGATGGATAGTTTTTATGAGGC
The DNA here is from genome assembly GCF_021461395.2 of Schistocerca americana. NCBI lineage: Eukaryota > Metazoa > Arthropoda > Insecta > Orthoptera > Acrididae > Schistocerca > Schistocerca americana. The sequence continues at coordinate 260,533,714 of NC_060126.1, forward strand.
ACTCAGTGATGTAGTTGTTAGAGTAAAGGACAAGGACAGTCTTCTGCTCATGGGTGATTTTAATGCCAGGATGGAAATCGAACAGAAGGGTATGAAAAGGTTATGGGTGAACTTGGAGAGGATATGGAGGCCAACAGGAACGGGAAACAACTTTTGGATTTCTGTGCCAGTATGGGCTTAGTAATCACAAACTCCTTTTTTAAATATAAGAACATTCACCGGTATACTTGGGAAGGCAGGGGAACCAGATCTGTCATTGACTATATAATAACAGATCAGGAATTCAGGAAGGCTGTGAGGGACACACGTGTATTCAGGGGATTCTTTGATGACGCTGATCATTATTTAATCTGCAGTGAAATTGGGATTGTGAGGCCGAAAGTGCAGGAGGTCAGGTCCATATGTTGGAGGATAAGAGTGGAGAAACTTCAGGATAAGGAAATCAGGCACAAGTACATAACAGCGATCTCAGAAAGGTACCAGTTAGTTGAATGTAGTCAATTAGTCATTGGAAAAGGAATGGACAAGGTACAGGGACACAGTACTAGAAGTGGCTAAAGAATGTCTTGGAACAGTAGTGTGTAAAAGTAGGATGAAGCAAACAGCTTGGTGGAATGACACAGTCAAGGCAGTCTGTAAAAGGAAAAAGAAGGCGTATCAAAAATGGCTTCATACTAGAACTCAGGTAGACAGAGAAAGTTATGTTGAAGAAAGAAACAAAGCCAAACAGATAATTGCAGCATCCAAGAAGAAATCTTGGGAAGACTTTGGAAACAGGTTGGAGACTATGGGTCAAGCTGCTGGAAAACCATTCTGGAGTGTAATTAGCAGTCTTCGAAAGGGAGGTAAGAAGGAAAAGACAAGTATTTTGGACAGGTCAGGAAAACAGCTGGTGAATCCTGTGGATGCCTTGGGCAGATGGAGGGAATATTTTGAAGAGTTGCTCAATGTAGGTGAAAATGCGATCAGTAATGTTTCAGATTTCGAGGTAGAATGGGATAGGAATTATGATGGAAGTAGGATCACATTTGAGGAAGTGGAGAAAATGGTCAATAGATTGCAGTGCAATAAAACAGCTGGGGTGGATGAAATTAAGTCGGAACTCATCAAATACAGTGGAATGTCAGGTCTTAAATGGCTACACAGGATAATTGAAATGGCCTGGGAGTCGGGACAGGTTCCATCAGACTGGACAAAAGCAGTAATCACACCATTCTTTAAACATGGAAACAGAAAAGATTGTAACAACTATAGAGGTATCTCTTTAATCAGCGTTGTGGGTAAAATCTTCTCAGGTATTGTTGAAAGGAAAGTGCGAGTATTAGTTGAGGACCAATTGGATGAAAATCAGTGTGGGTTTAGGCCTTTTAGAGGTTGTCAGGACCAGATCTTTAGCTTACGGCAAATAATGGAGAAGTGTTATGAGTGGAACAGGATATTGTATCTATGCTTTATAGATCTAGAAAAGGCATATGACCGGGTTCCTAGGAGGAAGTTATTGTCTGCTCTACGAGATTATGGAATAGGAGGCAAACTTTTGCAAGCAATTAAAGGTCTTTACATGGATAGTCAGGCAGCAGTTAGAGTTGACAGTAAATTGAGTTCATGGTTCAGAGTAGTTTCAGGAGTAAGACAAGGCTGCAACCTGTGTCCACTGTTGTTCATATTATTTATGGATCATATGTTGAAAACAATAAACTGGCTGGGTGAGATTAAGATATGTGAACACAAAATAAGCAGTCTTGCATATGCGGATGATTAGTTGTGATGGCAGATTCGATTGAAAGTTTGCAAAGTAATATTTCAGAGCTAGATCAGAAATGTAAGGACTATGGTATGAAGATTAGCATCTCCAAAACGAAAGTAATGTCAGTGGGAAAGAAATATAAACGGATTGAGTGCCAAATAGGAGGAACAAAGTTAGAACAGGTGGACGGTTTCAAGTACTTACGATGCATATTCTCAGAGGATGGCAACATAGTGAAAGAACTGGAAGCGAGGTGTAGCAAAGCTAATGCAGTGAGCGCTCAGCTACGATCTACTCTCTTCTGCAAGAAGGAAGTCAGTACCAAGACTAAGTTATCTGTGCACCGTTCAATCTTTCGACCAACTTTGTTGTATGGGAGCGAAAGCTCGGTGGATTCAAGTTACCTTATCAATAAGGTTGAGGTTACGGATATGAAAGTAGCTAGGATGATTGCAGGTACTAGTAGTCTTAAATGATGATGATGATGATGATGATGATGATATTTCCTATTAAGTCATTCTCCTTTGCATATTTTATCATTTCCAGATAGTACAGGCCAAAGTACAATGTTGGTTGGCAGTTCAGTCGATGATTCTTGACTGCGTAATTTATCTAATATTTCCACACACATGTAAAAATACTTTGATAACAAGGTTATTGGACCTTGCTAGAAGATGCAAGTTCAGTTTAAACAATAGGATAATTAACGATTAAGCGCTGAACGCGCGTGACAATTGTTTCATCAAACATACCATTTCCATCTCAGTTTGAATGGCTAAATATTGTATTTTAGGATTTCATTTATCAGGAAAGGAATGTTGGTGTAATCAAGACTGAAATAAAAGCAGTTTTAACTTACACAATGGTTATAATTTCAGGTAGTAACAAACCACACAACACTTACATCTACTCTATTCGGCATCCAGGAGGAGAAGAAAGACATGTATAAACAATGTCAAGAGTGTCGATAACTATTACAGATACAGTTTTTATACCAAGTATGATTTCTATTGTACCACTCTACCACTTGCTTGGCATCGATACTAATACATTATAATATGTGTAGACTATTTCAAAGTGAATACATAATGTTAAATAGTTAGTATGTTACATGTGAGAATCGTTATGAATTTATGTTCTTGGTCAGTGTAAGGGGGATTACTCTCTTGAATGTTGGGAGTAGTATACACTCTATTATCTCACTTACAACATTGAGTTTACTTTCACATTTAATTCTGATTGTTGTTAACAGTTGTTAGAATACACAGTATATTATAAATATTTATTTTACCTTGGATTGTCAGAAGGATTCAAATAGATTGCTGCTGTTCATGGAATGTTATTCAAATAGAGTTTGATGAAGGTACTTTAGCAGTACATAAGCTTGGCTGTTATACTTTTACTTTAAAAGCTTGTGGCGAACTTGGTCATGTTTATATGAGACAATTAGCAATTGTACAGCTTCAGTAAAGTGTGGATTGTTATGGAAATGCTTGGGAATAAATTTAACATATCGCGCTCCTATTTAGGCATAGTCCAAGGGAAACTCAAGCTCAACACCTAGGCAGGTCTCCAGACTTTACGTTTTCAACAATTGTCAGCTTGTGTAAAATCGTACCATTGACATTTGCGATTTGTTTGTACACGACTCTCATTGAATTATCTTTGTGGTTGATTCTTTTCCGTAATTTACACAGTTTTACCTTGTAGTCAATTGTCAAGGTACAATTTTTGTTGTTGATTCTACACATTCATATGAGAATAATTATTGTAGTGATTAGGGAACCTAAAAAGAATATTCAATTATCCTGCAGTTCTACTGTCGCGTTTATGCTTGAACTGCGAAAATTTTATTAGTTACAAATATTTTAAAAGCTGTTACTATTTGTTGTATAACAAGAGTTTTGCTGGCCATGTTGCAAGGACAAATTGTTTCGCTTATAAGGATCTGGCTGCTAATGGCTGTGGATGTGGTTTTCTGTTGAGCTGAAGTGATGTGGAACCCATCAGGAAGATTAATATCGATGATGGATGTCTGGACTCTTGGTACGCAGGAAAGAAATCGGATGAGTAGCCTGGTGGCTTGGTAAATGGGTCCAAGCCTCAGGACAGGTTGGTTGTGCAGCTCATAAAATAAGGGTATATTAAACAGGTGAACATTTCTGTTAGTGGGGTGTGACACAAAACTTACATTATGTCTTTCTGGAATAGAGTCTTGTTAGTACAAAAATAACTTTGTATTTTACATTAAAGATAAATTTATCAAATATATATACATTTTATTTATGCATACAGATCCCTATTTATTGTGGGGACTAAGGTTTGTTTTTGGTTTTTGGTAAGTATATTCATAGTTCATTGACCTATGTACTTCATTTAACAGTCTAAACTAACTGCACTGTTAATAATTGGCAGTAAATACTACGGATGATTATTAATACATATGTTTTCATGGTCCACTATAGGCACTACTTTAGTAAGGTATGTTTTAAACATGACACCACGTATTTTTACAGCTGGTATTCACGCGTGGCATCCTGTCTCGACAGTCGGGCGGAGTACCGTCAGCATTGTCGTGTGCTTGAAACACTGTGTCTGCAGTAATTCCTGTACTTCACAGAGACCTCGCGTGTGAGTATTTGTGATAGCAGTTCTTCCAGCTCTTCTCAACTTTTGAGTCTTTCACATCGCACGACAGGTTCAGATAATGTAAGTGGAAAATCACAGTTCAATGTTCGACTACTAGTCTTGCGTCCGTATTGGTTTGCTAGCATCGATTAGAGGAGTGTTTCAAAGCTTCACCTTAGTCAAGGACCTCTGCATATGGACCATGATAGCATTTATCTTGCGTTTCGCTTGGGTTTTTAATACAAACATCATTCCGTTTGTCCCCATATGGACCTCAAATATATTGTATAGATTAGAGCTTGACTATTTACAGTATTTATACGGAATATAATGAACACATGTTCTCACTTCTGTTGATTTATATGACGGTTTAAGTGTGTATTTCTGTACTGACAGACACGCACACGATTTTGAATCTGACTTACGTACACATAGACGATTAAGGGCATCTTTGTTCTTGCTTCAGAAGCATGAATAAGCCTACTTGTGTGTATAATTTCTACTAAAACGATAAGGAAAATAGCTACCAAAAAGCAGATACCTCTAATCTAGTGTAGTTAAACTTTCGTCATATATGTGAACGCCAGTAGCATAGTATATGAGTCATGTCCGTGAGCTTATTATTATATGGGTCAGAACCATCTACTAGCAATACCTAAGGACATCACTTAAAACTATAATACAAAAGGGTTGATGCATAAGTTTGTAGCGTTTTTCTGTAAGTTCAGTGCTTACATTGTGAAAAAGCAGCTTCTGGTACTGTCACACTCCAGAGGGGGGTGGGGGGTGGGTGGGTGGGGGGAGTTGAAATTTAAACTTCTTAAAACGTTATTTTAATGCTTTTCTGCACATTTTATAAGCGCGGACACATCGTTTATCTTCCCCGTGAACCTTGGGTCTTGCCGTTCGACCGAGCGAGGTGGCGCAGTGGTTAGCACACTGACTCGCATTCGGGAGGACAACGGTTCAATCCCGCGTACGGCCATCCTGTTTTACGTTTTCCGTGGTTTCCCTAAATTGCTCCAGGCAAATTCCAGGATGGTTCCTTTAAAAGGGCACAACCGACTGCCTTCCCTAATCCGATGAGACCGATGACCTAACTGTTTGGTCTCCTCCCCCAAACAACCCAACCCAACCCCTTGCCGTTGGTGGGGAGGCTTGTGTGCCTCAGCGATACAGATAGCCGTAACGTAGGTGCAACCACAACGGAGGGGTGTCTGTTGAGAGGCCAGACAAACGTGTGGTTCCTGAAGAGGGCAGCAGCCTTTTCAAAAGTTGCAGGGGCAACAGGCTGGATGATTGACTGATCTGGACTTGTAATAAACCAAAACGGCCTTGCTGTGCTGGTACTGCGAACGACTTACAGCAAGGGGAAACTGCAGCTGTAATTTTTCCCTAGGGCATGCAGCTTTACTGTTTGGTTACATGATAATGGCCTCCTTTCGGGTAAAATATTCCGGAGGTAAAATAGCCCCCTTTCGAATCTACGGGCGGGAACTACTCAGGGGGACGTCGTTATCAGGAGAAAGAAAACTGGCGTTCTACGGATCTGAGCGTGGAATGCCAGATCACTTAATCGGGTAGGCAGGCTAGAAAATTTAAAAAGGGAAATGGATAGGTTAAAGTTATTAGTGAAGTTCAGTGGCAGGAGGAACAAGACTTCCGATTGGGTGAATACAGGGCTATAAATACAAAATCCAATAGGGGTAATGTAGGAGGAGGTTTAATAATGAATAAAAAATAGGTGCGCGGGTAAGCTACTATGAACAATATAGTGAACGCATTATTGTAGCCAAGATAGACAAGAAGCCCACACCCACCACATCAGTACCAGTTTATATGCCAACTAGCTCCGCAGATGACGAAGAGATTGCAGAAATGTATGATGAGATAAAAGAAATTATTCAGATAGTAAAGGGGTAGGAAGTGAATATGGAATGGGGGTAAGGAATGAAAGAGGAAACCGCCTGGTAGAATTTTGCACAGAGCATAACTTAGTCATAGCTAACACTTGGTTTAAGAATCATGAAAGAAGGTTGTATACGTGGAAGAGGGCTGGAGACACTGGAAGGTTTCAGACGGATTATATAATGGTAAGACAGAGATTTAGGAACAAGGTTTTAAATTGTAAGACATTTCCAGGGGCAGATGTAGACTCTGGCCACAATCTGCCGGTTATGAACTGTAGATTAAAACTGAAGAAACTACAAAAAGGTGGGAATGTAAGGAGATGGATAAACTGAAAGAACCAGAGGTTATAGAGAGTTTCAGAGAGAGCGTTAGAAAACGATTGACAAGAACAAGAGAAAGAAATACAGTAGAAGAAGAACGGGTAGCTTTGGGAGATGAAATAGTGAAGGCAGCACAGGGTCAAATAGGTAACAGAAGAGGTATTGAATTGAAATGATGAAAGGAGACAGTATAAAAATGCAGTAAATGAAGCACGCGAAAAGGAATACAAGCGTCTCAAAAATGAGATGAACAGGAAGTGCAAAATCGCTAAGCAAGGATGGCTAGAGGACAAATGTAAGGATGTAGAGGCATATTTCGATAGAGGTATAATAGATACTGCTTACAGGAAAATTAAAGAGACCTTTGGACAAAAGAGAACCACTTGTATGCATATCAAGAGCTCAGATGGAAACCCAGTTCTAAGCAAAGAGGTGGAAGCAGAGAGGTTGAAGGAGTATATAGAGGGTCTGTACAAGGGCGATGTACTTGAGGACAATATAATGGAAATAGAAGAGGACGTAGATGAAGATGAAATGGGAGATGCGATACTGTGTGAAGAGTTTGACAGAGCACTGAAATACGTAAGTCGAAACAAGGTTCCGGGAGTAGACAACATTCCGGTAGAACTGACAGCCTTGGGACCGCCGGCCCTGACAAAACTGTACCATCTTGCGAGCAAGATGTATGAGACAGACTTCAAGACGAATATAATAATTCCAATCCCAAAGAAAGCAGGTGTCGACAGGTGTGAAAATTACCAAACTATCAGTTTAATAAGTCACAGCTGTAAAATACTAACACGAATTCTTTACAGACAAATGAAAAAACTGGTAGAAGCCGACCTCGGGGACAATCAGTTTGTATTCCTTAGAAACGCTGGAACACGTGAGGCAATATTGACCCTATGACTTATCTTAGAAAATTGGTTAAGGAAAGGCAAATCTAAGTTTCTGGCATTTGTAAACTCAGAAAAAGCTTTTGAAAATATTGACTGGGATACTCTCTTTCAAATTCTGAAGGTGGCGGGGGTCAAATACAGGGAGCGAAAGCCTATTTACAATTTGTACAGAAACCATATGGCAGTTATAAGAGTCGAGAGACATGAAAGGGAATCAGTGGTTGGGAAGGGAGTGAGACAGGATTGTAGCCTATCCCCAATGTTATTCAGTCTGTATATTGAGCAAGCAGTATAGGAAACAAAAGAAAAATTCGGAGTAGGAAGTAGAATCCATGGAGAAGAAATAAAGACTTTGATGTTTTTCTGATAACATTGCAATTCTGTCAGAGACATCAAAGGATCTGGAAGAACAGTTGAACGGAATGGACAGTGTGTTGAAAGGAGGATATAAGATGGACATCGAAAAAAGCAAAACAAGGATAATGGAACGTAGTCGAATTAAATCAGGTTATGCTGAGGAGTTAGATTAGGAAATGAAACACTTAAGGTAGTAGATGTGTTTTGCTATTTGGGGAGCAAAAAAACTTATGATTGTCGAAGTAGGGAGGATACAAAATGTTGACTGGCCATGGCAAGGAAAGTGTTTCTAAAGAAAAGAGAAACTTGTTGACATAGAGTATATATTTAAGTGTCAGTAAGTCGTTTTTGAAAGTATTTGTATGGAGTGTAGCCATGTATGGAAGTGAAAGATGGACGATAAAAAGTTTAGAGAAGAAGCGAATAAAGGGTTTCGTAATGTGGTGCTACAGAAGAATGCTGAAGACTAGATGGGTAGACCAGGAAGTACTGAATCGAATTGGGGAGAAGAGGAATTTGTGGTACATCTTGACTATAAGAAGGGATTGGTTGGTAGGACGTGTTCTGAGGCATCAAGGGATCGGCTCACCAATTTGGAATTGGAGGGCAGCGTGGAGGGTAAAAATCACAGAGGGTGATCAAGAGATGAATACACTAAGCAGATTCAGAAGGATGTAGGTTGCAGTAGTTACTGAGATATGAAGAAGCTGGCACTGGATAGAGTAGCATGGAGAGCTGCATCAAACTGGTCTCTGGACTGAAAACTACAACAACCACCAAAATGGTTCAAATGGCTCTGAGCACTATGGGACTTAACTTCTGAGGTTATCAGTCCCCTAGAACTTAGAACTACTTAAACCTACCTAACCTAAGGACATCACACACATCCATGCCCGAGGCAGGATTCGACCCTGCGACCGTAGCAGTCATGCGGTTCCGGACTGAAGCGCCTAGAACTGCTCGGCCACCGCGGCCGGCTACAACAACAACAACAACAACACAACATTTATACTAGTAATGTTCTACCATACCACATCTTAAAATCTGCGGTTCTGTTTTTTTATTCGTCAAAGGTACTGCTACAGCAAACCGGTGTGTACCATCAGAAATCAAGCACTGCATAAGCTTAATAACACAACAGATACACGTAACAGAGACTTTAGTGATCAATAACATATTCTCCTTCACTATTTACAACAGTCTGCCAACGCCGAGGTAACTTTTCGATTCCATGCTTTTGAGATGGAGAACTCGTCGAGCCATGTACAGAGCTCATTTGCATGTAGGAAGGAAGTTCCTTGAAGGTTGTTTTGTATAGAGCGGAAAAGGTGACAATCTGAGGGCGTAAGATCAGGTGAATATGGTGGGTGTGGAATGACTTCCCATCCCAAATTCAGTGTAGTCTTTTTTGACAATCTAGCAGAATGCGGGGGGTCGTTATTATGGAAATGCATCACTTGACACTGTCATCCTGGTCGTTGTTCTTGGATTGAGTCTGCAAGACGTTTTTGATTGTTGATAATAAATGTTGGCAGTGATGGTTACATCTCAGGGAAGCAATTCATAGTACACCACAACGCCGCTGTTCCACCAGATGCATAACATTATCTCTTGTGGATACGCGCAGGTCTTTATACAGGGAGCTGCTGCTATGTTTAGGCTCAACCATTCCTTTCTTTTCCTCGTGTTAACATAACGGTACCATTTGCCGTCATCAGTAACGATACAGCATAGGAATGGTCAGTGTTGTTCATGGCCCACTTGTGACATTCAAGCAGAGGTTCACATATGGCCACACACTGATTTTTGTAATTTTGGCCTAGAGTATGCGGTACCCATAAACCCGATTGTTGAATCTCCCTCATTGGATGCAAATGTTTCACGATGGTGGAATGATCACAATTCATCACATTTGTCAGTTCTCGAGTACACTGACATAGATCATTGTGTATTAATGTCTTTAAATAATCTCTATCAAACACCAAAGGTCTTTCTGAACGTGGAGAGTCACTAATGTCAAAATGACCCTCTTTAAAATGGGGAAAACCATTTTCTTGCCATGCTCTGTCCAATGCCATTATCTCCAGACACGGCGCAAATCTTTCTGTCTGCCTCCACTGCTGTCACCTCTTTATATAACTCGCCGGCCGCGGTGGCCGAGCGGTTCTAGGCGCTTCGGTCCGGAACCGCGCGACTGCTACGATCGCAGGTTCGAATCCTGCCTCGGGCATGGATGTGTGTGATGTCCTTAGGTTAGTTAGGTTTAAGTAGTTCTAAGTTCTAGGGGACTGATGACCTCAGACGTTAAGTCCCGTAGTGCTCAGAGCCATTTGAACCATTTAGTGCTTTGCGACTTAGTACCAAACCTACAATTTTGGTCGAGCAAGGTCGGTACCTGAGACATCTCATTTACCGAAGCTCCATTGACTAAAGTAACCGTTTGGGAGGAGGGTGATGGTATTTCTGAACACTACTTTTATTGCAGCTTGCTCTAATTCTCCATACTGCTCTTAACGTACGACGGAATCAGTATATAACTCCTCTCTAATGTCTACGTATCCGCTGTATCACAACAGATGAATGATTTCTGTTACCTTCTCCCTGTCCCAGGACTGACATTTGAGGGCTAAATGGAGTCGCACGTAATGTCAAGCTGGACACTGTCAGGCAGCCATCCTCAGCTACTGTACTTTGATTAGCCTTGTTTCTGATTACGCAAATTTGACTTGGGGGTACCAGGCTGCATCTGATGATTGCTTTAATTGTCTAAATTCATATTAGGCAATGGGGGTTGACCTTTGTTAGGATTCCATCAATTGTGATCGTTTGAGCCCTCATATTCATATGATTGTGTTATTTAGATGGTACTCAGGACTGTACCTATTATCCTAGTACCTTCTTTTGATACAGTTTGAAGAACTATGGCCATCTTGCATATGGTCATTTGTCATATTTTCTACTGGCTGTGGCACACAGCTAACATGCTGACCTTGTTTCAATCGTGCCCATTGTAATGGTTGCCTGACTAAGTCAGCTGGCAGTTGTCATTCCAATACCTATCTTCAAGTCCTTGTGTATCAGGTCAGTTCAATCTAATTTTGACACGAAATTTTCCAGATTAGTTTCTGCGACATGGACAAGTTTCTCTCTAATATCAGTCAGTAATTTGACTTTCAGAATTCTTAGTACTCCAAGGTATGAAACCTCTGTATTTGTTGTGAGAATAATGTCAGATGTAGGAGATATAAATATTTAAAAAATTTGCATTCTTTGCTTACTTTCATTCTATTATGTCATATGGGATCATATTATGGGGCAACTCATCAAACCGAGCAAAAATTTTTAGGGTGCAAAAGCGTGTGATTAGAAACATTTGTGGTGTAAATTCAAGGACATCTTGTAGAAAACTATTCACAGAACTTTGTTTCTAACCACTGCTTCCAATATATTTATTCCTTAATGAAATTTGTTGCAAGTAATACATCTCTATTTACAACCAATAGCTCAATACTTAGTATCAATACTAGGAATAAGAACAATCTACATAGAGACCTAAAATCACTTACCTTGGCACAAAAAGGGGTCCAATATTCAGGAACACACATTTTCAGTAAATTGCCTGCAACTATTAAAAACTTGGTTTCAGATAAAGTACGGTTTAAACAGAGTTTGAAAGACTTTTTGATAGGCAACTCCTTCTACTCCATACATGAATATCTTAACAGAGACTGTTAAACCAGCTTAAGTAAAACTATCTGTTAGATTTCAGTTTTGGCAACACTTGGTCACAACTGTCAAGATTAGGTATTTTGTGTATGATAAATTTATTAATAGTGCATAACAGTGTTTCATTCTGACAGCGCGTTAATTCTGTAAATGTTGCTTTAACCTATTTCGACTATCACCTGACAAATGATCAGGGTAGTAAGTATTATATTCAAATGTTTTATGTTTTTACGTTATACTTACTGACATGTTCCACACCCCCGAGAATCATTTCATTTTTTGGGTCTACAGAACGAAAACTGAATGTAGGTTTGACTGAAATTCGTCTTGTTTTGCCGATAAATTACCAAAGCTAGACTTCTGCATTACCTCTAGTCGCTGGTATAATTGCACAAACGGATTCTGATTACGGCTCGTTTGCAGAATTATTCCATCGCTTACCATTTCTGGTTCCATTTCACATGCTAAAGGTTCCTCGTTAATTATTGACAGATCAGTGAATTCACTGCCGCCTACTTGTGAATCGTGATCACTATGCGCGATAGATTCTATGATAGACATGTTTCCTATTTTCTCCATGCCATAGTTGGTGGATATTAATTTATCTATTACTTTCCACTCTGGTGAGCTTAATACACAAATAATTGAATATTATTAAACCTTTGTCAAAACTTGTAACGAAAATGCTTGTTTGACAAAAACGAACTAACAACGCAGCTCCATTTCGCTCATGTAACATCCAAAGTAAGCCATCTTCTAATCAGCAAATCGATGTCTGACATAATTATTAACAACAATTTCTGTGTAAATATTATTGAAAATTACTGTGGATCATGAATCACCTATTGTGTTGATATGAAATTACAACACACAAAGATAAACACACAAACAATGATTACCTTACCTTTATTATTGTAACAGAGTTTTATTTACAGATTCTTAAAAAATAATTTTGTTGAGGTTTTCCTTTTCCTGCCTCCTTGGTATTTTATTGTTGTATTGTTCCTTATTTCTGTTTTACCATACCCACATAGCTCGTCTCAGTAGATGGCCGCTGAACAAGGAAAAAAATCACAACTAATTTTCACGTTACACAATTTTTACATACCGGTACATATAATTTCGTAATTGTCCTACACTGAGTTCCAGAACCCAAATCGACAGCTACAGCGCTTATTTCGTGCTTTAATTAGATTTTGATATAGGTATGAAATTTTAAATAATCATTGAAAGGAAACGCTTCTTTGCTTAATAGAACGGTGTACTCATTTAAATGTAGGGTTCTACGTTTGACATTTCCTGATAACATCTACATCCACATCTGCATGACTACTCTGCATTTCACACTTCAGTGCCTGGCATGGGTTCTTTGAACAAGTTTCAGATTATTTCTCTATCGTTCCACTAACAGTGCGTGGGAGACATGAACACTTCATTCTTTCTGCATGAGCCCAAATTTCTCTTATTTTACTACGGTAATAATTTCTCCCTATGTAGGTTGGCGGCAATAAAGTATTTTCACATTGAGAGTAGAAAGTCCGTGATTGAAATTTCTTGAAGAGATCTCACCACAACGAAAAAGTCTTTATTTTAATGATTGCCATCCCAAATCGCTTATCAAATTGTGACACTCTCGCACCTGTTTCGGATAGTACAAAACGATATGCTCGTCTTTGAATTTTTTCGATATCCTCCATCAATCCCATCTGGTAAACGTAGCACAGCAACACTCTACCTGAGGACGAACAAGCGTACGATAGGCAGTCTCTGTAGTACACCAGTTTCATTTTCTATGCGTCCTGCCAAAAAAAAAAAAAATTGCACTCATGTGGATGACCTCACACTTTTCGTTATTCAGAGACAATTGCCACTTTTCGCATCATACAGACATCGTGTCTATGTCGTTTTGCATTCGGTTTTGATCTTCTTATGATTCTACTAGATGGTCAATAGCAGCATTGTGTGCAAACAATCTAAGAGGGCTGTTAGACTGGCTGCTAAATCGTTTATGTAGATTAGGTACAGCAGAGGGCCTATAATACTTAATTAGGAAACGTTAAATATCACTTCTGTTTTAGTCGATGATTTCTATAGATTACTGCGTGCTGTAACCTTTCTGACAGGAAATCACAAATCCAGTCGCACATCTTAAGCGATGCTCTATCGACAAGCAATTTTATTACAAGTCTCTTGTGAGGAACGACGTCAAAAACCTTCTGGAAATCTAGAAATATGGAATCAATTTGAGATTCCCTGTCGATAGCGAATTCGGAGCTATCTGTGTTTTACAGGAACGTTATTTTCTGAATCCGTACTGACTGTGTGTCAATAGATCGTTGCCTTCGAGGTAATTTGTAAGGGTCGAACACAGCATATGTTCCAAAATTCCGCTTCAAATCGACGTTAGTGTTATGGGTCTATAATTCAGCGGATTACTTCCATATCTCTTCTTGAGTATCGATGTGACCTCTGCAACTTTCCAGTCTTTTGGTACAGATCTTTCGTCGAGCGAGCGTTTGCATGTGAATGCTAAGCACGAGGTTATTGCATTGCCTTTATTAAGTGCTTTTAACTGCTTCACTATACCGACGATATCTACTTCTAAGCTACTCGTTTTGGCAGTTATTCTCAATTTGGATCCTGGAATTATGGCGCTGTCACCGGCAATATAGTGCAGTGTAGGTATTGATTATGTCCTACCGCTGATTATGTCACATACGACTAGAATCTCTTCGGATTTTATGTCAGATTCCGAAACATAGTTTCATTGAGGAATCTATTAAAAACATCTAGCATTGAAGTCCGCACTACATTTCCAGCTTCAGTAAAACTTTGCCAATTTTGGAGATTTTGTATTTTTTAAAATTTGATATCCTTTTTTCGTTGCTTCTTCAACAATGTTCTGACCTGTTTGGTGTACCATGGAGAATCTGTACCATCTTATTAGTTTATTCGGTATAAATGGATCAATTACCTCAGACATTACTGCTTTTAAGTTAAGCCACATTTCATCTGCACTTACATAATTATTTGGAAAGGAGTGGAGACTGTTTAGGAATGCGTCAAGTGAAATTTTATCTGCTTTTTTTAAAGTAGATATTATTTTGCATTTTCTTTTAGTGGATTTGGATGTTGTGAGGGTCGGTCTCGCTACAACGACCTTTGGTCACTAATCCATGTACCCATCATGATGCCCCCTATTTGCTCAGGATTATTTGTTGCTAATAGGTCAAGTATGTTTTCGCAACCATTTACACTTCGAGTGAGCTCCTGACCTAATTGCTCAAAATAATTTTCGAAGAAAGCATTTAGTACAATTTCTGACGATGTTTTACTATATCTATCACCAGCTTTGAATAAGCATTTTCGCTAACATGTCAAGGGTAGACTGAAGTCACCACCACCTATAATTGTATGAGGGAGTACCTATTTGTGGTGAGACTCATGTTTTCTTTGAACTGAAGTTAAAATCTTCGGGGTAGACTGGATAGTCTACAGTGCACACCACGAGGTCCCAGCAGAGGGGTCGAAACGTCGAGTGTTTGAAGAAACACGACGCGGTCTAACAACCCAGAAGACCTTAATTTCAGTGACAATGACCACGAAAACCTGCAGACTTTCTTTGAAATGTTCAGCACCTAAATCATCAAAGTCAGTCGGTCGGTAAAAAGAACCAGTTATTAGTTCATTCCGGTTGTTAAGTACAGCTTCTAGCCATATTACGTCGCAGGAACTAGCTACTTCAATTTCGTTACAAGATAAACTACTTCCAACAGCAACAAAGACGCCGCTATCAACTGTACTTAATCTATACTTTCTCAACACCGTTAGGTCCTCTGAAAAATTCCGCATGAACTTATTGCCGGCTTTAGCCAGGTTTCGATATCTACTACGATTTGAGGTTCAGTGCTCTTTCTATTAGCGCTTGGAATTCTGGTTGTTTCCCAAAATAGCCACGACCGTTTACAACTACAATATTGATGTTGCGATGCTCACCTTCTTCCTGCGTTCGTCCTGCACCCTTTGGAACTGAAGCCCTTTTTGACCTTTCCTGAGACCCTTTAACCTAAGTTGTTGTCCATTATTAAATTTTATCAGTTCTAGATAGCACAGGCCAAAGTGCACTGTTAGTCAGCAGTTTTCTCAGTGGCACTTGACCGCATAAGTTAACTAACATTACCGTGCATACTTTGCCAACAAGGTTATCGGGCTTCGCTGGAAAGCGCAGTTCAGTTCAAACAATAGTAAACTTGACGATAAATTGCTGAAAGCGCCTGACCTTTGCGTCATCAGACGTACGTCTCCTACTCAGTTTGAACGGCCGAATATTATATTTTCATATTCATTCTGTTTATCAGGGAAGGAACGTTGGTATAATCAAGACTGAAATAAAAGCAGTTTTGACTCAAACAGTGGTTATTATTTCGAATAGCAACAAACTAAGTAATACTTGCATCTACTCTATACGACAATCAGAAAGAAAAGGAAGACAATTGCAAAAAAAAAAAAAAAAAAAAAAAAAAAAAAAAAAAAAAAAAAAAAAAAAAAAAAAGCTCTAAGCATCGCTAATTGTCAAAGATGCAATTACTATACCAAGCCTGGTTTCTGTTGTATCGCTGTATCACCTATTTGCTGTCGACAGTAAGATATTACAACGTGTATATGTTATTTCGTAATGAATAGATACTGATTTACAATTAGTATGTCACGTATGAGAAGCGTTATGAATTTAAGTTCTTGTTCGGCCTAAGGTTCAAATGGTTCGAATGGCTCTAAGCATTATGGGACTTGACATCTGAGGTCACCAGTCACCTAGACTTACATCTACTTAAACCTAACTATCTTAAGGACATCACACACATCCATGCCCGAGGTAGGATTCGAACCTGCGACCGTAGCAGCAGCGCGGTTCCGGACTGAAGCGGCTACAACAGCTCGGCCACAGCGTCGGCCTAAGGGGGAAAGCTATACTCTCACATTGCATTTCGTCGTATTTGTGTCTTACGACAGTTTCAAGGCAACGGTGCACTGAAGATTTATCACAGATATGTCATTCTTGGTACGATTTCTTATAATTAAATATCAGTTAACGACACACCAGCGGTAAAAGCCTTTAGAAGGACCTGAGATGACAATAATAATACTCAGAGTAGTATGTATTCACTGTGGTCTTGTGGCTATGGCTGTTGACTTACGAAACGGAATGAAGTAGGTTTGCATCCATTTTGACATTTGTGAAAGACAATCGGACTTCCTTAATCAAGTAACAGACGTATGTTATGCAATATTCGATGTTATGTGCATATAAGTGTGTGCTCTCTCAGGAATGAATTTCTTCGATTTGTGACTCTTGTAAAAATAGGTTGTGAGAGGAGCCAATAAGAGGAATAGTAAGTTGTACATTAAGACGAATAGTTGGTGAACATTAAAGTTAGCTACAAAAAAAAAACATCAGATTGAATGCTGTTCATTTTACTGTATATTTTATATCCATTTTATAACTAATGTACATAAAACTTGATTTGATTGTTTGCTTAGCTCCTCAGCTGGAGTAATTTAACTATCCAATGTATCATACATGACCAAGTGTTTATGTCAAACGATACATAAATAACAATGACTCCAGTCAGCTTAAACAACCAAATGGTCGTTTCACTCGCAGTAACTTAAGCTGTACTCTTAGCTTCTTGCCTAACCGCATCCTCAGAAATCGTGACGTATACGGAAAAACGGCCTAATATTTGTGACAAACAAAAATATAAATGTCATTGCTGCTCAGTTCACTTGCAGCAGTTTAAACTGTGTTCTTAGGTTCCTTCCTAACCACGGCCGGAAGTATTGATATACTTTGAAAAAAAGTCCAAATATTTGAGACAAGCAAGAATCCAAACGTCTTTGCCGCTCGCAGAAATTTCATCTTTTGTTTTTTTATCAGACTTAAGTCAGAAAGCCAAAGAAAATCATTTCTAAGTGAGCGTAGTCCTATGTGTAATTAGCATCAAATATTGCAGAACATACTTCTGTTACTTAAATAAGAAAGCTACAGAATCTGTTGAAAATGTGAAGAAAAAAGTTAGCATGTAGCAGAACACCAAACTACTGCCTTCGACTCCATAACTGCACATTTCTAACTACAGGACCATGGTGAAGATGTATAGCTCTGAGCATTATTAACGTTTATCTTAGTATCTCCTAAAACTTTTATCGCCAATGTGTCATTAACTGATATTTAATTGTAATAACAAATACCAAGACTGACATGATAAATCTTCAATGCGCCACTGTATTGAAACAGCGTACTGTCATAACACACAATTCAGAAACAACAAAATACGATTAACTTCAGTATGGCGTCTCCAAAGAAACAAGTGAGGAGCATCACATACTGATATCTGATTTCACATGAATATAATTGTAGCGTCCTCATTTTGGTCATTCGTTTTGATTGTTTACTAGTGCTATGCTTGATTGTGACTTCAACTGCTTGGATAATTGCGGTCACAGGCTTTACTCTAGCTTCCAATTACTGCACGGTCAGTTGACTTTTGTTGGTACTATCGCCATGATGTGTCATAGCGTTTTTAATATGTTATGGATTTTAATCATAAATATAACCGTTAAACACATACTACAGTATCATATATAAACTACTACTTCTTTTCTTGTGTCTTTGACCCACTTGGTTATTAAGGGATTTGGAATGTTTAATTTAAGGGGTGGTCAATTGTCTTTCCTGTCCGCCATCCCGTTACCCAAAGAGATGGAATATGTGTACACCAACTGCCTGCGTTTAGTGTAATTCATGCGAAGTGAGTGAAAGTTTTTTAAATGTTTGCGAATCGTCTAACTGTGGCGAGACTTGGGTACCAATCTGGTATTCACTTAGTGGGATGTGCAAATTACCTAAAAGCGCATCCAGGTTGGGCAGCACACCGACCATCGTCGGTAATCTACTGGGTGAATTCGATGCACGGCCGGTGCCTCTCCCCTTCCCGAATCCGCACGTTAACATGCTGTAAGGAGTGTGTCAGAACTCTCCATCACATTGACTAAATATTACACTGAGTATCGAAAAGAATATAGCCTACATAAGGCTATTCTTTGCATTGTGTAAGATTGGAAATAAATAAGCACTCAGATACCGACAGTAACAATCTGAGAGCGGAACATGGGAGCGCGATTCTAAGCATTGTTGTAAGACGAGGTCTGTGTGTGAGAGTATAATTTCAATAGTGTTGCTCGAGAGCTCGGAGACAGAAGACGTGTCACGCTGCACTCACGTCGGTGATGGGCAGATCTTTCCATGCTCATGGCCTGATTTCATTTATATAGCCAGGAGAGATTTTGATGGCTTGACAATGGAATTCAAGGTAAAATTCGCAAGCATAGCGTAAAGCGCAGTGGCAGAGTCAGGCTCATGATTGTTAGGAAATCGCATCTTACAAGTTATTTAGTAGTTAACAGGACCCAAGCAAACTCCTTTTTATTAAAATCATTCTTAGTAACAATAAGCTTTAGCCCCAGCTGCTGCGAATTGCTGTGAACCACTTGGAAAAAGATAGTCATCTAATGAGGTGAGTGCAAAATTTAGGGCCAAAACAGAGACACTAACACACCACAACATGTCGTGTACTCTAATCCAGTAAATTTCGTTGCACAAATCAGATTCTGTATCACTTGCAGATTCTTATTCAAATACGCCGTCAGATAGCTTAGGTATTCATTGTTACACGTTCATTTGTTCCTGTAGTTTTCCATATTCAAATACACAGTCAGATAGCTTATCCAAACATTAGTGTTAAGTTTTTCATGTAACGATCTGTTGTGGGTCTCCTCACACCACACCGGTGTTACTTATATTTTAATGTTTGACATTTGAAGAACATTATGTCTTATATTTTAATGTATGACTTGAGCAACTCAGCTCTTAAATCACTGTACATCTTTGACGATATGTTCTTCATGTAATTACGTTACCTTCTGATGAAGTCACCCTTAGAGGTGACGAAACCTGGTCAAGGTATACAGAAAACCTATGCAACCGGTTGGCAGATTTTTACATATTTTTCAGATTTGTGTATACGGTTGCTGCAAACGTCAGCCATGTATATCAGAGAACTGAAACTTCAAAATATGTCTGATTCTAAGACTGCAAGAGGGTATGTTGCAATGTCTGCTATCACCACAGTAACACTGTCGTACCATATTACAAATGCTTCACATAATGAGACTTCCAACACTCGTGCACTGAAACTGCAGACACGAGTTCAGTGTGCGTTAGGTAATTACTATGATATTGCCAGAAGTGTTATAATTTCAAGAGATTCAACGCAAGGTCTTGTGTAATAACTTGTAAGATATTTGGTTATTTTTAGTTATAGATGAAAAATAGACAATATGAATTTCACTATCACTAGTTATTAGTGACTTATTCCTGTTAATGCTACTTCAAAACTAAAAGATTTTTAATGTGGCCGACTGGGGCCAGTCGACAATCTCACCACCTAATGAGCAGGACTTGTTCAAAGCAGCTAGGATCAGTAAAGCATTTAGTGGTTTCAAACAACATAAGATAAATCCTCATCATACCCTTGTGTTTAATTAGCACGATTTTGCTGCAGCAAAAACCACAGATCGTGTTCTTGTCACGGACACTGCGAAACAGAAAACTGCCCTGCACTGACTGTCGATTAAACAGCCGCTCTTGGCATGAGGTAAAAGTCTGAAATGAGCCAGGGAAGCTGGTCCTGATACATCTGCTAGCATAACTTTCAGTTGACATTGCTTGCTGATTCCGAACTCTAGCTGCAGATTTTTCTCACCAGACGTTTTAATTGCTGAGTTGTTCGAGAAAAGAGCTATAGTAATGTTATTTATCTTTGAATTCGTAGCACCTCGACTGCATACAAGGAAGCAACCAAGCCCTAGTATATCAGAGAATTGAAACTTCAAAATTTGCCTGATTCTAAGACTGCATGACGATATGCTGTAATATCTTGTCTGTATATCACCACAGTAGCACTGTCGTACCATACTACAAATGTTTCGCATAATGAAACTTCAAAAACTCGTGCACTGAAACTGCAGACACGAGTTCAGTGAGCGTTAAGTAATTACTGTGATATTGCCAGAAATGTTATAATTTCAAGAGATTCAACGTAAGTTCTTGTGAAATAACTTGTAAGATATTTGGTTATTTTTAGCTACAGATGAAAAATAGACAATATGAATTTCACTATCACTAGTTATTAGTGACTTATTCCTGTTAATGCAACTTCAAAACTAAAGGATTTTTAATGTGGCCGACTGGGGCAAGTTGACAATCTCATCATCTGCTGAGCAGGACTTGTTTCAAAGCAGCTACAATCAGTAAAGCATTTAGTGGTTTCAAACAATGTAAGATCAATCCTCATCATATCCATGTGTTTAATTAGCATGATTTTGCTGGGGCAAAAACCACAGATCGCGATCTTGTCACAGACTACGCCGAAACAGAAAACTATCCTGCACTGACTGCAACATCTAAATATCAAAGCACAAAAACTTCAAATGAATCTCCTGACGAAAATAAACTAGAGAAAAATTAAGAACCAAAATCTTCAACCAGTGCTGCTCCCCTTAAGGCAAAACAGTGCCGAAGTATTTTCGATTTCAGAATTTACCTACAGAAAGACCATGTGTAAAAAAAAAATGCGACAGTACAAAAGGCAAATGTTTTAATAACAACCAATGTTGGTTCGTAATGAAGCACACACCAGGGAACAAGAACATTTAAAACAACAAAGAAAAATTTCCTAAGAAGGTGTCCGACATGTGATGAAGTCAGTGTTGAGTCTCCACAAGACTAAACAGAGCGTTGCAAATGATACATATGATGGGATGAGGACTACTGAAACTTAGAAGTAGGAAAATTTTTATTGATTAACTGTACTCTAGAGTTATATTAATTTTTAACACAAAAATCCTATCGCTAAATTAAAATGATGAGCTAAGAAATACATGGCCATGTCTAATTCATTTATAAACTGCCTTATACTTTCCGGAAATAAAAGTATATTCAACTTTTATCAATATTATCATCTTGCCCCATGGTCAAAGTCACCTTACGCGGTACTGTAACAAAATGACACTTTTACATTAACTTTTGAAACTCGCAAAAGCATTGTTATTGTATTAAAATTAGAGTTTGTACTGCTACGTACAATTTCATAAAAGGTCATTTTATTAACATCTGCAAAGAAAAACAAACTATTTAAAAAAATGGATTTATTAAAAATTGTTAGTTGCTAACAACATCAATGTGCCCCAGTCTCCCCTATTCTATAAATGCCTTTAATTGCATAAGTTATCTATCTTTGAATCACTTCTAAATTTAAAGTATATATTCTTAATGAAGTTACTTATTCTGAAACAATTAACATTATTTGATCACACACTAAGTTTACGAACAAAACAATAATACATGTATTAATTATTCCAGGGACAGTTTCCTGGGTTTAGGTTTCTCTTTTGGAAGAAAATCAGACAGACTTTTCCAGGACCGCTGTGATATATTCATGACCTGCCTATATGTATATAGTGTGATAGTACTGAATGGCTGCACACATGAGTTATCAGAGAGACGCTGCTATGTATGTTCCTGCAGCTCTGGTCAGATGGTACCTTAGATGTCTTTCGGCAATGTCTTGGTGTGATCATCATGGCTGACCCTCACAACCAAAGTCTTGAGCAACTTTCTATCAGAAGTCAAAGTGCCTCATCTCAGTCCCAACAGCAAACTGTCTCACAGTAGGAGTGTAGTTCAGTGTCCTCACTCTGACATTCCACAAAGCTCCTCCTGGAAGTTTCCTAACATTTGACTGGCAAGATCACAGTCTTTGCATTACCAGTTGATTTATTTGTTAGCACATGTTTTTCTCTTGAGTAACGGTACCTTTTCTCAAGCCAAAGACACACACTTGCTAAAAGTATTTTTTTTTCTAAAAGCAGTACTAGGCAAATCATAATTAGCTAGGTAACCTGAAGGCAAATACCATCCGGTGCATAGCCGGCAGGTAGTGTGCTGATGTTAGAACCAGTGTCTATGAAGAATGCCATGCATGTATGCCTATTTGACACATAAAATCTTTTTGAGACCATAGAATTTGCCTGTGGGAGTGTCTGGCGAGGATAGTGTGTAGGTACTGAACTGCTGTTGTGGATGCACTCGTTATTGAGGTCGTATTCGGGGTGGCAACGGCCTCTAGGGAGAGACACGCATCGCTTGTGGCAGTTTCCCTCTTCCGTTCCCCTACCACGAGCCTGTGAGTCCAAAAATAATGCGCGGCGAACAGCTGCTGCGTGGCAAGGTTGTTGATGTGGCGAGTATCGTGAGCCAGGTTGCAGAGCAAAGTTCACAGGCATTTGTGTTACTCCATGACCATTGCGAAGCGAATGAACTTCAATTTTTATTTCATTTACTGTTCAAACAACCTATCAGACGAACCGTTACGTCACATGTGTGTTGCATGCTTTACAATATTTACGAACAAATAGCATTACTTATGTGAAGATTTCCATGGACAGTGCCATTTGCATAAAATAGGTTTGGGCCTTAGTAGCGTCTTATTTCACTGCTAAAAAATAAATAAATAAAATAATACAACACCCTCAAGGGCTGTGTTCTGTGGCAGCAGGGTATAATATGTGCATACTGAGGGGTTGTAGTTCCAAGATGCTACTCCAGGCGTGTGTAAAATGAATGTGCGCAACGGAGAATAATAAACGCTAAAATGATGATTTGGTCCTGTCTGACTACCCCCTGAAGCAGATCTTAGGATCTCTTAATTCCATTAATTACAATCTAAACATAAATGAATGATGAAGGCAACTAATACTACTAAATGACAAACGTTGTTTCTTATTATACGTTTATTGCAGATTAAAAAAAACACCCTTTCTGACAAATGTCTATATTTCCTAAGTAAAATTATTAATCGATTGCCTAACTCTGCCCCTTATTATGACTGCGCGGTCTAATATCAATGATGCAAAATGACTGACATCACCTACGTACCAAACAATAGAAGACACTTCTTTCAAAGATGATCTATGGTGGTGTGGAACCTCAGTGGAAATAAACCAACGTGATCACAGCTGTTTAGCTTTTACAGCCCTAATAAGCCGAAGCTATTCGCGATATCACCGTATGTACTGCGTCTGGTGCCTCTAAGTGATGGTTCTCGTACTCGTCTGCGACGATGGAAGAACTCCAGCCACAAATAAACTCTTTCAAACACGAGGACGGCAGAAGGCGGTCCTCTGACTAATATACTCTAATACTGTCTTCTCCTCTCTGTGTTCTACAGACGAGAAAAGCGAACTCCCAGCCACAAGGACGGAGTTCAGGTAACGTCCCAACGTTAGTATAATTACTGAACGCTGCGTACTGAACGACGGCTTCCGACCCGGAGGTGAAGTCCAGAATCGTATAGGTTTGCAACAGTACAGTGCCTAACTGCTCTAACTATAAACTCTACTGAGAGCAAAGACAGCAAGTCCGTCCATAGCAACAAAGCTGATATCGAGCCACCGTCAAACACGGGCGCTCACAACGGGAGACCTCGTCTCTCCAGCGGTGGCTTCCCAGCAAGGCTTGACTCCCCACCATCGTAATTCCGAAAACTAATCACATTCCCGAAACCACGGAATATTCTCCCTCTCTACAGATTCTTCCGAACGCCGACGAACCATATTTTAGTCTTTTGTCGTCCAGCGCGGATAGTTTGCGAGGAAACTCCTATACTCGTACAATAGTACGCTTCTGAGTAAAAATCCTGTGTGGTTTCCGAGGTGCCGCTTCTTCGTTCCTCTCACCTGCGTCCAAGATTTCCAGCGTTCGGAAGTATTATCCGGTTATCCTTCCGGCCCCTACTATAATAGCGGCCAGCCGTCACCCCATTGTGCTCCAGAGCTCGGGTGCCACGACGTCTGTCCAGCTACTTCCTGTGTTTAAGCAGGTCCAACACCTGTGCAGGCCTTCCACCCAGAGCTTGAGTTCTGCGTGCCGTTTCATCTCCACTGGCGTTCCAACCTCTGCTAGTATAGGCAATCATTCATTATGCCGTTTTTATAACAAAGACACTCCGTCACCTTTCATGCAATAAGCGTTAACAATTATTTATAAGGCGTACGTGACAATGTCAGTCTCATTTACATATTCATTTATACGATGTACAACCTATCACATGATATCTAATTGTGTTTGTAGATCATGGCCAAGTATGTGGATGAGCTCTTGTACTCGCTCCGTCTTCAGGCCACCAGTGGCCTATCGGGACCATCCGACTGCCTAGTCATCCTCAGTGGAGGATGCGGATAGGAGGGGTCAGCAGACCACTCGCCCGGTTGTTATGGTATTCTTGACCGAAGCCGCTACTATTTGGTCGAGTAGCTCCTTAATTGGCATCACGAGGCTGAGTGCACCACGAAAAATGGCAACAGCGCATGGAGGTCTGGATGGTCACCCATCCAAGTGCCGACCACGTCCGACAGCGCTTAACTTCGGTGATCTCATGGGAAACGGTGTATCCACTGCGGCAAGGCCGTTGCCATAGGATGAGTTCTTGTAAGGTGCGAAATTATAGCCACCTTACATAGTGTTAGCGATTCATTTGTCACGAACATCGACGATCAGATGGCGCTTTAGAGGCCTGTCTGAGCGCCCTCTTTTGGCTGTGTCGGCTGTTTAGAGATGAACAGTGTGTGTAACATTCGTTCTAGGGTACAGCCATGCCCCGCCGACGAGTACGTTCTCCTGTTTGACAGTTTTAGCTATTTGATTGGAGTCGCATTGTGGGCCTGCAGGAAGCTGGATAAACGCATCGACGGGTTGCTGTACATGTTGGCCACAGTGTATCGGTGACGTGTCGTTGCTTTCAGCAATGGTCTGTGGAACATCTTCAGGCCCAAAGGCCTGGACGTCCGCGTAGTATAGGCGCACGTCAAGATCAACGAATTTTGAGAGCAGCAGTGGCTGATCAGACATCACCCAGGGAAGAAATCTGGGCACATGCTGCACCTGATTTGTTACCAAGAACCATTGGGAATCGTCTGCTCGTAGCAAAACTAAGATCACGGATGCCTCTGGCCAGGCCACCGCTGATGCAATAACATTGGCAATCACAGCTACTACTCTGCAGTCGTGAAAGAGTCGACTGGAGAGCGGAAAGGCACTCTGTTGTCTTCAGCCGTGAGAGTGGGTTCTCTCTGTATGCGAGTGATGTACGTACACGTGTATAGCGTAGACATGGTGATTATTCCGGAATGTATGTGCCCATGAAAAAGATGTTCCATCCAGGCTTCATGGTGTGGAGAGCCATCAGTTTAGCTCGCTGTCACATTTGGTGTTTCTGGAGGATAAACTAAACAGTGCTTGCTACATTCCACAGGTTGTTATCCCCTACTACAGCCATTTCTTCGACAAGATGGTTCAAATGGCCCTGAGCACTATGGGACTTATGAGGTCATCAGTCCCCTAGAACTTAGAAATACTTAAACCTAACTAACCGAAGGACATCACACACATCCATGGCCAAGGCAGGATTCGAACCTGCGACCGTAGCGGTCGCGCGGTTCCAGACTGAAGCGCCTAGAACCGCTCGGCCACAACGGCTGCCTCTTCAACTAGAAGATGATATGTTTTTACAGGAGGACCGTGCATGGCAACATATGGAGGGTTCATAGTGTGCGAGGGCTGATAAATGAAACTTTGTAATGGGACGCGAAATTAAAGCGTCACCCATCCACAAGGATCAGCTCAGTTTGCAGATAAATATAAGTACAATTTAGTGTTTTGTTTATGTATTTGTAATATTTTGTTATGTTTGTAAAATATTTAAAGTTCTGTGTTTTTGTTTTGTATGTTTCATGTTTGGAGAGAGCAGCGCAACTCGCGGAAACAGCATCTTCACTGCCGGAACCTGAAAGAAAATTGCTGGCCACTAGACGTCGCGGGTCAACGGCCAAAGAGCAGCCGAAGGTCCTGTGACCGGGTTGTTGCGTCGAACCTCCAACATTCAAATAAATAAAAATTCGGAATTTTCCATTGTAATGACGTCACAGAATGTTTAGTTCATGTTGAATTTTGTTCAGTTCTGTTTTGTCGAGTCTGATGTTCACATCTGCATGTAGCATATACGAAGACAATAAAACCGTGTATCCTCTAAAGTTTAAATACGTGTTCGAGAATTATTTATGAAGAGTTATATTGAGGAAGAATTATTACTGAATTTTTCCAATATATTAATTTTCAGAAGAGTTTGATTTCGATTAGTTAATCTTAAAGGTTTTACAGTCTGATTTTAATATGGGAAAAATAACATAACTTACAAGAATATAATTTCCAAGAAGAAACAAACGACCTCTAAATTTCAAAAGTTTCGCGCAAACCGGTTGGACTGAGTGACGTAATTTTGCACAAACGACTCAACTGAAGGTGTTTTAATTACAGTTTCGTTCAAGAATCTTTTATAGAGAACTTTAAAAGAATTTAAATAATTTTTTGAAGTATTTTGTAAACGACGTAGGTGACGAAATCTGCACATGGTCATATTTCAAACAAAATCATTGAATCATACGCGTCGTTACACTACAACCTGGGACTGACTGTTTCCTGCAGCTCCCGTGATCATTTCCTATCTGTACCATGAATATTTGAAAAGTTTGGGTTTCCATACATAATGTCCATGGGCGGTAGCACACTCGTATCGGCAGGTGGGTAGTAGTGTTCTATTTTGTAGACAATCTTTGCATTTCATATACCAAACAATGGAGGAGGCCCGAGAGGAGCAATGTGGCGCAATAAAATTCCGTGTTCGTTTAAACCATACGGCCCTTGAAATTCAACGAAAAGCCGCAGCAAGCGTGCGGTGGAGGTGCACTACCTCGTGCAACAGTGTTTAGGAGGTTCAAGGACTTAAAAGAGGGCTGACTTTCTGTGTTAAGCAAGGTGGGCACAGTGCTTCGGCTTCTGCTGTGGCAGAAGTCAACATCAACACACCTGTTGTAATAGCCCGTGAGGATCGGCGGATAACATTACGTAACCTCAGTGAAGTGTTGAGAATTTCATATGGCAGTGTCTTTTTGATTATGCATGATCATCTGCATATGACTCGTATTGGGGTGCCCATTGGATGCCACGTCTGTTGACTCCCAAATAAAAGCCTGTGCGAATGGAGACGAGTCGTGAGGTGCTGGGTCTCTTTTTTTCTGATGGAGGGGATGCGTTTCTTTAATCGATTATCACCGGTGATAAGTGACAGCTGCACCAATATGATCCCGAAGAAAAACGAGCCAGCACAGTGCTGAAATCGCCAGATGCTCCATCACCAAAAAGCGAAAGTTGACCACGTTTTCTGACTGTCATGGAATGATTTATCAGCATGCAGTTCCCCCACATACTACTGTTACAGCAGCATACTACATGCCAGTATTGACTTAAGTAAAGAAGCACATTACAAGGAAACTGACAGAACTTTCTAGGACTGGGTGGTGACTCCATCATGACAATACGCTGCCTCACGTCGCAACCCATGCCACGCAGCTTCTGCTTCAACTCAACATTATCTGCGTACCGCATCTGCCTTATAGCCCCGATCTTGTACGTTGTGATATATCTTTATTCCCATCACTACAGGCAAAGCTTGTGGGCATTCGGGTTGAGAACAGTGAAGCAGTGCTCAAGAAAGGGGAGGCAATTTTCAAGGATCTGGCAAAGAATGGCCTACATCATATGTTCGAAGACTGTCAGAGGCGCTATAAAAAAGTGCATTCAAGTAGGAGATGAGTACTTTGACAAAGCTCACGTAAACATTGAAATGGACTAATAAACACCAGTGAAAAAATCAGTGTCAGTCTTTGTCGATCAGCGCTCGTATAACAACTGCCCTGGTCAGCAAGATCACCAGAAGTTTCTATCGCAGGCAGTCTATCGCAGGATACCATTCGGCACCTTTACGATCATTTGCACGCGAGAATACACGGCAGCTTTACCGCACTGAGTGTTGATGTGACTCTTTTGGCATCCTTTACTGTGACATGTACATTTCATTTGGTCTGAATTTATTATCATTTACTCCTACAATGATAAACTACCAGTCACATCACTTGTCAATAGAATGGCCTTGTCTTTGAGGGCTTTTTACCGGCGGTGTATAAAATTGACGATTCGTCCGTCTTTAGAACGACTAAACTTCTGGGTTCTGGGGATGGTCTTCCTGCACATACTCTTGTATCCGGCAGTGTTTCGGCTTCCCCACCAAACCACATAAATTCCTCGCAGATCCAGACTTCCCAAACTCATAGGACCCTCTGGCGAAGTTCTGCGCTTGAATACGAACGCGCGTTCACGTACTTGCACTTGCTGGTTGAGTACACCTGTACTGCGAATGATCAGGGAGAGAGCGCTAGATTCCTTGATATAGAATGGGCTTTGGAGCACTTCTGGCGTGACAGTTTCCTATTTAAATTAGATTCCATAGGTTTTTCGGAACATGCAATCATTGCTGCAACATAAAACCGCTAAGGGCTCGGTTTCCAGGACATACGCTGAAGATGACTGAACGTAACTTTTGTACGATGAAACTGGTACTGACTGGGTTTCGTCATAAACTTAATATGACTGATTCGTTCCTGATGGAACAGGTTCTTTGTCAGGGACAGCAATCAATGTAATAGCATAAAAGTGGTACTGGTTTGGTTCCCGGAACCTACTCTCAGAATGATTGATTCGTTCTTAACTGAGAGTAGAATCTTCCCCAGGAACAACGATCACTGCTACAGCATGAAACTAGTACTGTCTGGCGTGCCACAGGGTTCGATTCTGGGAATCGTGCTTTCCTCTATACAGGGTGTTACAAAAAGGTACGGCCAAACTTTCAGGAAACATTCCTCACACACAAATAAAGAAAATATGATATGTGGACATGTGTCCGGAAAAGCTTACTTTCCATGTTAGAGCTCATTTTATTACTTCTCTTCAAATCACATTAATCGTGGAATGGAAACACACAGCAACAGAACGTAACAGCGTGACTTCAAACACTTTGTTACAGGAAATGTTCAAAATGTCCTCCGTTAGCGAGGATACATGCATCCACCCTCCGTCGCATGGAATCTATGATGCGCTGATGCAGCCCTGGAGAATGGCGTATTGTATCACAGCCGTCCACAATACGAGCACGAAGAGTCTCTACATTTGGTACCGGGGTTGCGTAGACAAGAGCTTTCAAATGCCCCCATAAATGAAAGTCAAGAGGGTTGAGCTCAGGAGAGCGTGGAAGCCATGGAATTGGTCCGTCTCTACCAATCCATCGGTCACCGAATCTGTTGTTGAGAAGCGTACGAACACTTCGACTGAAATGTGCAGGAGCTCCATCGTGCATGAACCACATGTTGTGTCGTAGTTGTAAAGGCACATGTTCTAGCAGCACAGGTAGAGTATCCCGTGTGAAATCATGATAACGTGCTCCATTGAGCGTAGGTGGAAGAACATGGGGCCCAATCAAGACATCAACAATGCCTGCCCAAACGTTCACAGAAAATCTGTGTTGATGACGTGGTTGCACAATTGCGTGCAGATTCTCGTCAGCCCACACATGTTGATTGTGAAAATTTACAATTTGATCACGTTGGAATGAAGCCTTATCCGTAAAGAGAACATTTTCACTGAAATGAGGATTGACACATTGTTGGATGAACCATTCGCAGAAGTGTACCCGTGGAGGCCAATCACTGCCGATAGTGCCTGCACACGCTGTACATGGTACGGAAACAACTGGTTCTCCCGTAGCACTCTCCATACAGTGACGTGGTCAACGTTACCTCGTACAGCAGCAACTTCTCAGACGCTGACATTAGGGTTATCGTCAACTGCAGGTGTCCTCGTCGTTCTAGGTCTTCCCCAGTCGCGAGTCATAGGCTGGAATGTTCCGTGCTCCCTAAGACGCCGGCCAATTGTTTCGAACGTCTACCTGTCGGGGCACCTTCGTCCTGGAAATCTGTCTCGATACAAACGTACCGCGCCACGGCTATTGCCCCGTGCTAATCCATACATCAAATGGGCATATGCCAACTCCGCATTTGTAAACATTGCACTGACTGTAAAACCACGTTCGTGATGAACACTAACCTGTTGATGCTACGTACTGATGTGCTTGATGCTAGTACTGTAGAACAATGAGTCGAATGTCAACATAAGCACCGAAGTCAACATTACCTTCCTTCAAATGGGCCAACTGGCGGTGAATCGAGGAAGTACAGTACATAGTGACGAAACTAAAATGAGCTCTAACCTGGAAATTAAGCGTTTCCGGACACATCTCCACACAACATCTTTTCTTTATTTGTGTGTGAGGAATGTTTACTGATAGTTTGGCCGTACCCTTTTGTAACACCCTGTATACAACGACCGACGTACAGAAGCAGATGGGATGGGAAATCGCCCTGTACGCCGATGGCATTGCACTGTTAGGCACCTCGAAAGCCGTCTGGACAAAATCGACCACGATGCCCTGTCTTAAAGGAGACAATCAAACCTAACAAGAGCAAAGCAACTCCGTTTACGACCAAGCTCAAGCTCCCCCCAGCGCCAGCTCACTATTGGTGGCAAGAGTTGCGGCCTTTGTTTATCAAGCGTACCCGCTCTTTACAAGCAAAATGCTAAAGTCTGTCTCTGAGTTTGTGCGTTACGACTATTTTAATAAGCGCGTAGGGCAGATATTACAAAATGTTATAATATAACGCTATTACACTTCAGATATTAGCGTAAGAGAGACAAAAGTAAAAAAATTACATAAGCACATTACGCAGTGAAGTAAATTCGTTCAATCATATGCTGCATCCTCTTAAATTGTTATAACTAGTGATTCTATTTTATGGAGCGGAAGTTTTGGCTCACACTTGGGTCTACGAAAGCCAAGAATTTTATGAAATGTTAAATGTTATAATTAGAACGTTTCATCGACTAACATGTTATTTTAGTAAAAGGTACACATTTTTGGAGTCTCAAGTAGTGGGATCATAAAACTATGATACTGAATCTGGGAAAGTATTACGTCTTTACGGTTCAAACATTCTAGAATAGGATAACCTTAGAAAGACGCGAATGAGGGCATTAAAACAAGATTTGTCAATCCTAAATCAAACACTCAATAGCGGGTTTAAATTCTGAAGTGTATATTGTTTTAGTGAATTGTAAATTTAGAATATTTCATTAAAGAAAATGTATTTACATCAACTATGTACGTCAATGGCCCTAAACGGTATCTGTATATTATTAAATACGATGTATCCAACGAATTATGTATAAAACTAGAAAATATTTGCAAAACGAATTTTCTTTTGTATACCGATGTTAGGCTGACACTGAAAATTAGAAAGTCTGGAATTGGGAAAAAAAGAACTGATAAATTCGAATTGTGTACCGAAAAACAAAGTTGAACAGTACGCCTCATAGTGGATATACACGAAATAAACTTTTAAAAAACTTATTTAACTCTGATGCCTTATATTAGACTTGTTTGCTTACGCAGCTTCACATCTGATCGTGTTAATGGATTTCCTGAATTACTTTCATGTTTTCCACTTTTTAATGTCAACTGACATTATTAAATCTTAATTAAATGCATTTTAGAAGCTGCATTTTTAAGTTTTTTTTCAATTTGAAAGTGCATACAAGATCCAACACTCAATTAAATGAACTCCAAAAATTGCCTTCAGACTGGTCTGCTTAGTGTATTCATCTCTTGGCCTCCCTCTGCGATTTTTACCCTTCACGCTGCCCTCCAATACTAAATTGGTGATCCCTTGATGCTTCAGAACATGTACTACGAACCAATCTCTTCTTCTAGTCAAGTTGTGCCCAAAATTTCCCCTCTCCCCAATTCTACTCAGTACCTCCTCATTAGTTATGTGATCTACCCATCTAGTCTTCAGCATTCTTCTGTAGCACCACATTACAAAAGTTTCTATTCTCTTCTTGTATAAACTATTTATTGTCCACGTTACACTTCCATAAATGGCTACACTCCATACAAATATTTTCAGAAAGGATTTCCTGACACTTAAATCTACACTCGATGTTAAGAAATTTCTCTACTGCAGAAACGCTTTCCTTGCCATTGCCACTCTACATTTTATATCCTCTCTGCTTCTACCATCAACAGTTATTTTGCTCCCCAAATAGCAAAATTCATTTACTACTTTAAGTGTCTCATTTCCTGATCTAATTCCCTCAGCATCACCCGATTTAATTCGACTGCATTCCATTATCCTCGTTTTCCTTTCTTGGTGTTCACCTTATATCCTTCTTTCAAGACACTGTCCATTCCGTTCAACTGCTCTTCCAGGTCCTTTGCTGTCTCTGAGAGAATTACAATGTCATCGGCGAACCTTAAAAGTTTTTATTTCTTCTCCATGGATTTTAATTAATTCCCACTCCGAATTTTTGTTTTGTTTCCTTAACTACTTGTTAAATATACAGATTGAATAACATCGGGGATAGGGTACAACCCTGTCTCACTCCCTTCCCAAACACTGATTCCCTTTCATGCCCCTTGACTCTTATAATTGCCATTTGGTTTCTATACAGATTGTAAATAGCCTTTCGCTCCTTGTATTTGACCCCTACCACCTTCAGAATTTGAAAGAGAGTATTCCAGTCAACATTGTCAGAAGCTTGTCTAAGTCTACAAATGCTAGAAACGTATGTTTGCCTTTCCCTAATCTATCTTCTAAGATAAGCCGTAGGGTCAGTATTGTCTCACGTGTACTAACATTTCTACGGAGGTCGGCTTCTACCAATTTTTCCATTCGTCTGTAAGGAATTCGCGTTAGTATTTTACAGCGTGACTTATTAAACTGGTGGTTCGGTAATTTTCACATCTGTCAACACCTGTTTCCTTTCGGATTGGAACTATTATATTCTTCTTGAAGTCTGAGGGTATTTCGCCTGTCTCATACATCTTGCTCACCAGATGGTAGAGTTTTGTCAGGGCTGGCTCTCCCAAGTCTACCAGTAGCTCTAATGGAATATTGTCTACTTCTGGGGCCTTGTTTCGACTTAGGTCTTTCAGTGCTCTGTCAAACTTTTCACGCAGTATCATATCTCCAATTTCATCTTCACCTACATCCTCTTCCATTTCCATAATATTGTCCTCAAGTACATCGCCCTTATATAGACCCTCTATATACTCCTTCCACCTTTCTGCTTTGCCTTCTTGGCTTAGAACTGGGTTTCAGTCTGAGCTCTTGATATTCATGTAAGTGGTTTTCTTTTCTCCAAAGATCTCTTTAATTCTCCTGTAGGCAGTATCTATCTTACTCCTAGTGATATATGCCTCTACATCCTTACATTTGTCCTCTAGCCATTCCTGCTTAGCCATATTGCACTTCCTGACGATCTCATTTTTGAGACGTTTGTATTCCTTTTTGCCTGCTTCATTTACTGCATTTTTATATTTTCTCCTTTCATCAATTCAATATATCTTCTGTTACCCAAGGATTTCTACTAGCCCTCGTCTTTTTACCTACTTGATCCTCTGCTGCCTTCACTATTTCATCTCTCAAAGCTACCCATTCTTATTCTACTGTATTTCTTTCCCCCATTCTTGTCAATCGTTCCCTAATGCTCTCCCTGAACCTCTCAGTACTATCAGCTAAGGTTCACAAATAATACCACAAATTGTAGTTAGTTGTTCTGTTTCCAGTATGGCGTCAACTGAATGATATAGGCGGGTATTAGTGTTATATTGCAGGTTATGGCATTAGAGCTGTGACAACAGTCAAATACAAATAAAACGAAAGCCAAATAATGGATCCGACAACAGATTTTGTGTTGGAATGAAATAGGGGCAACAAACTAATTGTTGTGACCCAGGGAGCTGACGTCGCATTGTGAACAGGAGGCCTAGCAGAGTTTGGGTGAGTGGTCCAGTTCACGCCCGAATGTGACAGTGACGCAGTGATTTCTGGAATAACATTTAATTATCGTACAAAGTGTACAGAGTTATTTCTTCGGGGTGGCCGTTGGCGGCTCGGAGTAAACTCGCGTGCTGCGATGTAGTGGTGATGTCTCATCAGTGAAGAGTGACGTTGCTTCGGAAGTCGGGTTCACAGTGGCTTGTTGTGCTGATGGCAGCGGGGGGAGAAAGAGACGTCACCTCTGTGCTCTCGAGAAACAGCCCGTCACACGTTCAGTTGGAGACTGCTGACAGTGATCTAGGATGTCGGTTGTCCTGAAAATCAGGCCCTGGTCATCCACCGTGGATCGACCAAGATGCTTACGAACCAACCAGGAGTCTGCGTGAATGCACCACAACTGGCTGGTGTGGAAATCAACGGCTTGCATATCATCTGTCATTACTCATGTTACAGGAAGTGACGATGCACACCAATATTCTCATATGTAATGACCCAGAAAATAGTAGCCGTAGACCACAGCTGCGGTATGCATTCAGGTTGGCTTCATTTCAGTGTCGAAGTCAGCAAACAGGCAGCACGCAGACCATCAGCCAGCTCGTCGTGGTTTCACTGCAACTCAGTCGACCGTCATTCCCCCTGGTTCCAGTGACAAGGACAGATGGCAGCGCAACTGAATGTGTCTTTGAGCTCCGAAAGCCTCATTACTTAAAGGACCGGGCCCACTTCAATGTCACGGCGGCTCTGGGTGTATGACGTGTGGTGTCACCGCCAGACACCACACTTGCTAGGTGGTAGCTTTAAATCGGCCGCGGTCCATTAGTACATGTCGGACCCGCGTGTCGCCACTGTCAGTGATCGCAGACCGAGCGCCACCACAAGGCAGGTCTCGAGATACGGACTAGCACTCGCCCAGTTGTACGGACGACTTAGCTAGCGACTACACTGACGAAGCCTTTCTCTCATTTGCCGAGAGATAGTTAGGATAGCCTTCAGCTAAGTCCATGGCTACGACCTAGCAAGGCGCCATTACCATTATATTGCATTTATCTAGAGAGAATCTCACTTGTATCATCAAGAACGCTGTATACAAATGATGGATTGAAGTTAAGTATTCCAGCAGCTACGTACTTTTCTTTATAGCATTCATTCCGTATCCTGTTTCAGACCTCACGCCAGCCAGCGTGAATTAGCGCGTGCATCTTGGCCGCCTCTTTCAATTAGTGTGCGTAGTGTTGGCAAGTCTGCCGACACTACATGACGAGTGCATTTACCCTCGTTTATCAGACACGTCACTGCCTTGCTGTGGTAATTCAATAATTATTCTGGTCGAGCGCAGTCATTCACACCTACGTTTGGTATTGAAGTTGCATAGGACCTCACAGTGCATTGTTATGTAGCCTGGCAACATGTGTGTTTCTGCCTGCTTCGCTCTGAGGTGGTGTGATAATGCTTGTAGCTTGCCCTGACACCTGTTACATTGGTGGTATGCCTTATTGATATTCCGATCGGCACACCAGCCCAGAGTTAACATTATCTGCTCTGAACTCGCCTGGTAGTACCTTTAAAATATTTAAACATGTGCAATGAAATTATTCTGTGGTGCGACATTATTTATAAAAGAAAAATTGAAACTGCCATTTGTTACAGCAAACAACCAACAGTTACCACGTAAATATGATCTTTACACCCACAACTCTTCCAAAAGTTCAGAATTCTATTCCTTAATGGTGGCATTTCGAATACCTCCAATTTTTGTTCCACAGCTGCCATGTCACTCTGAGCTATTTCCCTCATAAAATCCTCAATTTATACCGTGCTTAGTCTCTCAAATCTGCCGTTGTACCGCATCTCGTCGACTTCTCCGGTGCTCATATTCAACAAACTCTGTAAGTGGTGGTTGATACAAAATCAACATTATGCCTTTCTCTCATGTTTGACCTTTTCTGCTCACGTCCATTACATATGGCAACATTTCTACACAACTTTCTTGCAATCACAGCGCCAGATTTGCACCTGGTGGCCAAAACTGCAACTAATTTTTTTCCATCGTAAATCGGTTCCGCATTAACGCATTAGAAAATCTACGAAGTTTCGTTACCATACGATAATTACGCCCCTCACCGGACGCCTGTAAGTAGCTACTACTGCTTCCGCTTAAGCATAATTCGCCAAAAGACAATGAAGGTTAGAATAGAGAGGTGCGAGCTTGCATGGGGACTTACCATCAACTGTTCTTTCCACGCACCACTCTCAACTGGAAGTCTAGAACAGGGGAGGAAGCGTTAGTGAGTAGTAAACATAGGGTACTCCATTACACAGCATATGTCTGCTTATGGCGTACAGATGTAGGAATGCGTCAGAATTCTGTAAAGATTGACAAGACTATACCGCAGACGGAGGGGTCCATTGCCCTCTCCTGCACTCTTTCTCCCCCCTACCGCGGACGCCTGTGTGTGGAGCTACCTGTTGTGTTTACGTGTGCCGGTCTAACGTGCGTCGTAGACTGGTTTCGACGCGTGCTTAATACCCACCGGAGGATGGGGTCCACGCAGCGCAGCGCAAGCACGACAAAGGATCTATTCTGGGCGCGCGCCGTCCTCCGCGTGTTGGCTTCGGCTCAAAGCACTGCGCGCCGGAGGCGGGCGGCAGCTTGCAAAACGCGCCCGAGGCCCTGTCTCATGCGCATATGACACCAGCGTCGCTGGCAGGGGCTGCCTTTTTATTGCCGAGTTTACGGTGCGAGACCGCAGTCACTCACATCGGACGATTACCTCGTACCGACTCCCCTACACCTATACTCGACAGACCACATCAAACTGGTCTTCCAGGCTGTAAATGTGGAGACTGCTCCCACTGTATTCACGAACTTAATCATCTTTAATTGTTCAAGTAGCACAGCTGAAGTATCATAGATCACTGCTGACTCCAATTACACTAAAATAACCAATTATGACACAATTTGTGTGCACAGGATCATTGGAGATTGTATGAAAGAAAACATGTCGCCTGTTTCTGAAATTCGTGGAGACAGAGATAGCCCCGTTTTACGGAAAAATAAATCGAAAAGTCTATGTACCAATCAACGAAGAAAAGCAGGAGGTGAGGTAGACTAATGGTGAACAACTTCTTAGAATACTGACAGTCATATGTCAAGCATACAGACATCACAGGAGAAACAAGAAAAACCTTCTTGTTTCTCCTGTGATACCTGTTTGTCTGACAAAAAATATGACTTGCCAGTATTCTAAGAAAGCTGGTTATAAAATTGTGGATAACTTCGATATGGTTCAGTTTCAAAAGAATATGGAATGTTTTTAACTAATCTGTTGTACACTACATCCTGAATGACGATTAATACCCGAAACTGGAAACTAATGGGGCGATAAACAGCTGATACTTAAAATGCATTTTATAAAATACTTTCCTGCTGCTGAACCTCACCTTATGGAAACATTACAAACCATGTGCGTCACCGCTCGGGGGAACGGAGTGAACGTGTGTGTGTGTGTGTGTGTGTGTGTGTGTGTGTGTGCGTGTGTGTGTGCCTCAAATCCAATATTTTTTGAAAAACAATTTCAATGTTTTGAGTCTTAGTCGACAAAAAGTGACACCACTGAACGAATACAGGGCAGTCCATTGATAGTGGGCCGGCCGAAGTGGCCGTGCGGTTAAAGGCGCTGTAGTCTGGAACCGCAAGACCGCTACGGTCGCAGGTTCGAATCCTGCCTCGGGCATGGATGTTTGTGATGTCCTTAGGTTAGTTAGGTTTAACTAGTTCTAAGTTCTAGGGGACTGATGACCTCAGCAGTTGAGTCCCATAGTGCTCAGAGCCATTTGAACCATTGATAGTGACCGGGCCAAATATCTCGCGAAATAAGCATCAAACGAAAAAACCACAAAGCCCGAAACTCGTCTAGCTTGAAGGGGGAAACCAGATGGCGCTATGGTTGGCCCGCTAGATGGCGCTGCCATAGGTCAAACGGAGCTTCCAGCTCTCCGACGGTCCGCAGCCGAGGTCTCTTCGAAGAAGGATGAGTTGATTTAACCGCGTGGCGCTATTTCTCATTGCGAGAGTGGAACTGTTTGTAATTAAGTCTCACTAAACTTGCACCTTGTGCAGCTTTTGGCCTCGCCTTTGTCTCCATTTCACAAATCAATGGGCTAAATGGTTCAAATGGCTCTGAGCACTATGGGACTTAACATCTGTGGTCATCAGTCCCCTAGAACTTAGAACTACTTAAACCTAACTAACCTAAGGACATCACACACATCCATGCCCGAGGCAGGATTCGAACCTGCGACCGTAGCAGTCGCACGGTACCGGACTGAGCGCCTAGAACCGCTAGACCACCGCGGCCGATAACACAAATCAATAACAATATTACTGAACAAATACTGATATAAAGATTCTCAGTGTTATGCTGTAACACTACAACACATTTGCATGACGTCTTGAGTCCAATGCTATGACTGGTTCATAGAAGTACACAAGCAGGTACTACATTAATTGTCATGTGTATGAAGCCAGCGTACAGTTTTTACTGGCTTTCCTATTTATATTCGTGTACCACGAAAATATGCAGTTTACTTGACGGGCTGCATTAAGTATCTCAACAAAACGCACCTTTTTTTTTAGAACGATTTGTTGTGCAAAAGCGTCGGGAAATGTGACATTTCTGCTCGCGTTGGTCGAGATACAATGACTGTTAGCAGAATATGGAATCGGGGGGTTCAGGAGGGTAATGCGGAAAGCCGTGCTGGATCCCAACGGCCTCGTATCACTCGCACTCAAGATGACAGGCATCTTATCCGCATGGCTGTAACGGATCGTGCAGCCACGTCTCGATCCCTCAGTCAACAGATGGGGACGTTTGTAAGACGACAACCATCTGCACGAACAGTTCGATGACGTTTGCAGCAGCATGGACTATGAGCTCGGAGACCATGGCTGCGGTTACCCTTGACGCTGCTTCACAGACAGGAGCGCCTGCGACGGTGTACTCCACGACGAACCTGGGTGCACGAATGGCAAAACGTCATTTTTTCGGATTAATCCAGGTTCTGTTTACAGCATCATGATGGTCGCATCCGTGTTTGCGACATCGCGGTGAACGCACATTGGAAGCGTGTATTCGTCATCGCCATACTGGCGTATCACCCGGCGTGATGGTATGGGGTGCCATTGGTTATACGTCTTGTTCGCACTGACGGCACTTTGAGCAGTGAACGTGTGATACGACCCGTGGCTCTACCCTTCATTCGATCCCTGCGAAACCCTACATTTCAGCAGGATAATGCACGACCGCATGTTGCAGGTCGTGTACGGGGGTTTCTGGATACAGAAAATGTTCGACTGCTGCCCTGGCTAGAAATTTTCCAGATCTCTCACCAATTGAAAACGTCTGGTCAATGGTGGCCGAGCAACTGGCTCGTCACAATACGCCAGTCATTATACTTGATGAACTGTGGCATCGTGTTGAAGCTGCATGGGCAGCCATCTGTTTGACTCAATGCCCAGGCGTATCAAGGCGGTTATTACGGCCAGAGATGGTTGTTCTTGGTACTGATTTCTCAGTATTTATGCACCCAAACTGCGTGAAAATGTAATCAGATGTCAGTTATAGTGTAATATATTTGTCCAATGAATACCCGTTTATCATCTGCATTTCTTTTTCGTGTAGCAATTTTAATGGCCAGTAGTGTTTAAAGACATATACTCTAGAGAGAGGTGAAGGAAACACTCATACTCACTGGGCTACTCCTTCAACCTAGGCTGCCAACTCTTACTATCAGAGAGCCATCCAAGTCTGTGTTCACTAGTCCAAAGTTTTTGTTTCAAACCTAGGATAATAATGATAAACTACGTTAATAACGATGTGGCAGAGAGCGTACACAATGCAGTGTATATATTCTGAAGGTTTACAAATCCGTTAACAGTCTGGTGAAAAACCAACTTTCTATGACAGTAGTAAACATAAGTCATTGTTACATGTCTAGAGTTGTCCTCAGGGCAGTTGGCTTCCATGGTCAATACACACTTTGAGTGGTGTAGTGCGACAAGACATTGGAGCTTTCACAGTGCTGTCCTTCCTGCCTGAACTACTACAGTCGAGAAGACGTAGTGATAAAGTAATATACACCCTAAGAAAAAGGAAGACGCACTACGAAGGAATTATCGGAATGGCACGGAAATCGGTTGATGCGATGTGCATGTACAGACAAAAAAACTAAACTCCTCCCGCACAGGCCATGAAAGCCCAAAGGTACCGACTGGCTGCCGTGTCACCCTCAGCCCACATTCGTCACTGGATGCGGACATGAAGGGGCATGTGGTCAGCATACCGCTATCCCGGCCGTATGGCAGTTTCCGAGACCGGAGCCGCTACTTCTCAATGAAGCAGATTCTCAGTTTGCCTCACAAGGGCTGAGTGCACCCCGCTTGCCAGCAGCCCTCGGCAGACCGGATGGTCACCCATCCAAGTGCTAGCCTAGCCCGACAGCGCTTAACTTCGGTGATCTGACGGCAACCGGTGCTACCACTGCGGCGATGCCGTTGGCACATGCACAGACAAGCAAATAATTACAATTTCAGAAAAGATCGATGATTT
This sequence comes from Schistocerca americana, assembly GCF_021461395.2. Lineage (NCBI taxonomy): Eukaryota > Metazoa > Arthropoda > Insecta > Orthoptera > Acrididae > Schistocerca > Schistocerca americana. Next base: position 260,574,869 of record NC_060126.1, read on the forward strand.
GTTCAAGCGAAAGAGCTTTACAAATTGAGCAAGTCAATAACGCGCTGCTACAGCTCTGCCCTTTATGCAAGCAGTTATTCCGCTTGGTATTTATTGACAGATTTGTTAGATCTTCTGCTGACGGATATCGTGCCACATTCTGTCCAACACGCGCGTTAGATCGTCAAACTCCTGAGATGGTTGGAGGACTCTGCCCATAATGTCCAAACGTTCTCAATTGGGGAGAGATCCGGCGAACTTGCTGGCCAACGTAATGTTTGGCAAGCACAAAGACGAGCAGTGGAAACTCTCGCCGCGTGGGGGCTGGCATTATCTTGCTGAAATGTAAGTCCAGGATGGCTTGCCACGAAGGGCAACGAAACGGGGAGTGGAATATCGTCTTTGTACCGCTGTGCTGTAAGGGTGCGTTGGATGCCAAAGAGGTCGTGCTATGAAATGAAATGTCATTCCAGACCATCAGTCCTGGTGAGCGAAAGTAAGGTTGGCATCCCACCGCTATCAGGGTCGTCTCCAATTGTCAGTCAGAAAAAATCACTGTAAAAGTAAACTAATCGAAAGTTTATTATATATTTGCAATGTAGTATGTCATCTTGTAAAGCTTCACTTCTAATTGAGTCTTGATCACTCGCACAGTCAATATTGTCAACGTGCTGCAGTACACAAGGTTATTCCTTGATGTTGTTTTAAACTTTCAGGGCTGATGGAGAAGGGTAAATGTATCAATTTGAAGTAAGGGACTCTGATCTGGAAACGACTGAGTCCAAAGTTATATGCGAAAATCGTTCTGATAACTCTGACGGTGGATCTCTTCTACTGCAAGTCTTTGCTTACCATTGTTGGTAGGAGGTAGTATGAACCAAAACAAGAAAAAGCTGTTTAGTAAACATGGGCTGTAAAGGGCATACCTTACTGATTATGAACACTTTTTAATCTTTGCTGCCGGCCGGGGTGGCCGAGCGGTTCTAGGCGCTACAGTATGGAACCGCGCGACCGCTACGGTCGCAGGTTCGAATCCTGCTGCCTCGGGCATGGATGTGTGTGATGTCCTTAGGTTAGGTAGGTTTAAGTAGTTCTAAGTTCTAAGGGACTGGTGACCTCAGAAGTTAAGTCCCATAGTGCTCAGAGCCATTTGAACCATTTTTTAATCTTTGCTACTGTGAAACACATCTTTTGTACTGAAGGAGTGCTCATAGCTGTTAACGTACACATTTTAGGGCCATGTTTATTAGACAATTTTTTCATGTTTTGCCTCATACTACCTCGTCGCAAAATATGGAAAGCAAAGAGCTTGCAGTAGAACACGACCACTGCCAGATGTGTCAAAACGATTTTCGACTCGGTCGTTTCCAGACCAGAGTCCTTTACCTCAGATTGATATATCTACCCTTCTCCATCATTCCCGAATGTTTATAACTTCATCATGGAATCACCTCGTATACGTGCATCGTATCTATGAAAATAATAGATTATATTGAACTGAAATAATTTTTATGATATATCCAATTAAAGTAAATTTTATATTTATTGGATGATAATACCCCACGAAATATACTAGCTTAAATGAAATAAAAAATAAATACAGAAGAAAATAAAAAAAAATCATTAGCCACTCTAGAAGCATAAAAAGTATCTTTGCAAATTTGCCGAATTCACTCTCTCGGTATAAAGAGGACCCACACTATAACCGTTCATCATAAGAATAAACCTGATGTAAACATTCTTCCGCGTTTGCTGGAACCTCATTGGATTTCCGTTTCAAGTGGGACTGCAGCCGAGCTGTCTCCAGTACTGTCAAGTACGATAATAATGGTGCGTTTTGTGCTGTGCGTTACGCGCACATCGGCTTAGCGATAATACGGGACAACACCTTTACCGGAGCATTTAACTTGAACAGCACTGGTAGGTCAGCTGGTAAAGCTAGCCTGCAGTGACGTTGCCAGCTGCAATTCACACTTAAAAAGAGACGAGCAGAGGAGCAATATAGCTTGGAATGTGATTTAATTTTTAAGCAGAATGAAACAATACACTGCAAATCTCCCATAATACGCTCCTTAGCCGTCTAGACGAAAACCGCAACACGTTATCGTTTTTAGCTAACGTACTATTGTAATTTAAAAAAAAAAGAATGATGAAAATTCCTGTGTTAACCACACGGGTAATTTTTCTGCATAAGCTGCGTGTAACGTAAGAGAGTATTGAAGGATTTCACCGTATAATTAAATATTGAAACTTACAGTCAGTCGTCTGGTAATCTCTTAGCTCCTTCCTTATCCGAATCCGAGAAATACATTTCAGTTCTGGAAGTGTTACCTGCTGCGTTGACAACGAGCCTATCAACATCAGAATCCACGAAGCCAACCAGGCGCAGCATTTTCTCTTCTTTCATGACGAGCCGTTCTATATTACACCAGGGTTCGGCAGTGACGTGTGAAAAAGCTGCGTACATTAGTTCCAGTACGTCCGGCAGCTTAACAAACTTGTTACTTCTCGGGCCAAATCCGGCAGCTTGGCTCCAGATTAGTTCTGTTGGGTTCATACTGTAATGGTACAGTAGCAAATGTAAAAATGCAGCATTTGAATGATGTGCTCGAAGCTGTAAAAATGATTGGTTTTCATATTTCTACAATATTTATATACCTCTGTGGTACA